>NC_042618.1:469476675-469776675 GCF_901001135.1 Rhinatrema bivittatum | reverse complement strand
TGAGAGGAACCTATGTGAAGGGCTGTATGAGAGAGGAGTCAAACTCAAAATGGAAGGTGGGAACAGGAGAGATAGTAAAGTGTGGAGGAGTTGGAGCCTGTGAGGGCAGAGTGGAAGGGGTCCGGCCAGGGGGAGGTAAGGGAAGAGGTAGAAGGGACACTCTTACAGTGTACGTTTAGGGGAATTCTGGTCAAAATATTTAAAACTGCATCTGAGTAATACATTTTTTTTCTGCATTACATTTTTAATTTTTGACTAATATAAAGTATGTGGAACTCTTTTATGCACAGAATTCCCCCAGGAGTAATAGTGTACGCAAGCTCAGCATGTGCCCTCTACTACCAAACATCTCCATTACTTTCTACACTTCACAGTATTTCCCCATCCTTAGATGGGCTTTTACTACCAGTTAGCTTATGTTTTATGGTTCTTATTTATAGCTATCTCATTGTTAGTTCCAGTAAGGCTGGCTGGCTTTCCATGCAAGAGAGGATGGCCTACTGCGATGCAGTTATTGTCTACTTTGTTTATAATTTTATGATTAACTGTTGTAATCCACCTAGAATAGTCGGGCAGTATATATTTTAAATGAATGTTTATTATACAGAAGACATATGACAGTTTATGTATGTCATTCCTATGTCTGAGTTAAATTGTGGTCCCTGTTCAGACCTTTTTGGCCTGCCATCATTCTCTGTGGAGGTTTAGGCAGAATCACCGGAGAAATTGGTTCATCCTTTTCCTACATGCACATACTCTATGTAGGAGATGCATGCTTAGTGAACTAAGGGGCCGATGCAATACAGTGTGCTCAGCCAAGCGCACTGTATAACCTGCAGTTGGATGGGGGTTGTACAGGCACTAACTAATCCCCTTATGCAGTAACGGGATTAGCGCCTCTACAACGCATGTCCAACTCTGAGTGAATCTATAGCACTCATCACATGCACATGCATGTGACTGAGGCTATTAGCTGCTCACTCCCAATGCGGAAAAAAAAAATAAAAAAATGTGAGTCTAGAATGCACATTTTACCAATTAGAAAATAACGTCTTCCTGGAGCAGGCATCAATAGTTGAGTGCTCCTAAAACTAGTACAGAAAAGCAGAAAAAACTGCTTTTCTGTACTGCCTCCTACTTAATATCATTGCGATATTAAGTAGGAGGAAAAACTAAAGTAAATCAACCAAAAAAAAGCGCTGGCAGTCGGGTGCAGGAAATGGATGCTCAATTGACAAGGATCCGTTTCCTGAACCCCTGGCTGTGCGGCGTCAGTTTTCCTAATCGGCGTACGGCTGATGCTCTTGGGCTCCCGTTGATAACACGACCCCTAGTTTAAATATTGCATGGTGCCCCCAGGAGGGGCGCATTAAAGCGGTTGCTGACTGCTCAGCATCTGCTTTCTGCGCATAAATATTGCATTGGCCCCTAAGTGTGAACTATTTAATCTGTGGGTCCTCATCTCATAGAGGGAAAGAGGATTTGCAGTTACATAGCAAGAGTTTGCTACTTCCAGGTTCTGTTCATTCACTCATTGCTGGTCAGTAAGACATGCACCATAATCCAGCTCCAGATGGGTTAAAATATCTATGCCACAACTGCAGGGAGTTTTTCAAGACATAATTGGATAAATACTGGCTTATCTTTGTCCTAAAAACAGAAGTCATTCCATTCAGTGAGTGTCTGAGACACCTAATTGTTAATGTAGATCCTGGGTTTACCCTATTACTGAGCTGACTGTCCTGTGTCCTTAGTAACTTATTTTTATTTATATTCTGCCTTTCATGACTGGTCTCCCATTCTGTATCTATGGGAAGAATGCTTAGTAAATGAGGCCTAAGTTTGTACCTGAGGAAATACGGGGTGAAGTGACCTTCCCAAGGTCACAAGGTGGGGCAGGCTTTGAACCCTGGCTTCCTTGGTTCACAGCCCATTGCTTTGACCAGTCCAAACCTGTTTGTAATGATTACATATGGATAGGTATAGAGGATTCTTGTTGATATTAGAATGACTTCCAGGTGCGAAGCCAAATGAGCCAAACAAAACCTGTTTGAAATATAATTCAAGGGCATATTTTTGTTCACTTTTGATTACAGGAACAGTTTACAGCAATGAGAGATCTCTACATGAAAAATGGACAAGGCTTTGCATTAGTATATTCTATTACAGCACAGTCAACATTTAACGACCTCCAGGACCTACGAGAACAGATCCTTCGAGTCAAAGACACTGATGATGTGAGCTGTCTTCTAAAGTAATGCTGCAATAGAAAAGCTGCCTGTTAATGATGCTCTTTCAAGCTTTGCTTCCTTTGATCAAACAGAATAACTGAATTTATTCCAAGCATTAAAATGAAAGGCAAATCAATTTTTATGTCCATTGTACTGTAAATAGGCTCACTCACACAACAAAAACTGTTCAGGGACTGAAGTCTAGTCATGTAGACTATGCTGCTGCTTTAAGCATGTCTTGGTTTCAATCTTGCATACAAACTTCATGTTGGAGGTGGATGCCATATTAAGAACTGTAACTATAGGGTTCATGGTCTGATTCTGGGTCTTATTTACTCAGGGTATTTTGGGCTGGTAATCTACTTTAGTGGTTGAAATATAAAACTGAAACCTATAATTGATTTTTTTTTTAACTCATGCACTGTCTGGTTAAACTTCCATCTTTACACTTTTTGTAAGCTGTTTAGGGAGGGCCCGTTGAACCTTGTGATTTTATATTGCATAGCATTGTGCACATTGTCTGCACAAAGGCACAAGGCATGAGAACCATTACTGAATAGGAACATTTTTAACATTTTCCTATGGTTTGAAATCACCAGGTCCCATTAATAACTTAGAGGAACTCTAATGTCAAAAACTTTCCAAAACAAAAAATAATCCTGACTTAATAGTTTGCCAAATAGCATGATAGAATTCCTAGAGAAGCTTCACATTTTTATGGTTATAGCTAACAGCTTAGAAGCTGCTGTAAAGCAGAAATCTTTCACAATTTAGTTTTTAATAGCATGGTAAATGTACATCAAGGGCTTCATTTTTTAAACTAAGCGTTCTGGTTTTATTTTCCAAAAAATGCTTTCTGCCTGTGTGGCAAAGAGTCAATTCAGTTGTGGTTCCTTTGTTCAGCTCCTCAGCACACATGAATGTCCACATGTGTTTCACCTAAGCAAATTACTTGCTTTGCTACAGACAATCACAGATTGTGTATACAGTGAATATCATGCATTGGGGTGTTTAAAAAGATGAGATCATGAGCCAAGTATATACAAGAGCTATTGATTGTAATGTATGCAGAAGGGAATTTTAAATTAAATTGCCAAAGTGGTGATTTGATACCTTGGCTTTCACGTTTCCTATATTGGCCAATTTATTTTGTAGAGAGCAAATGCATTTGTTTTAAGAGCTGCCTGTGAAGTGTACAATATTTCAGACAAGTGTACACAGTTATAACTAATATCCTACTGCAATAAAAATTAGTAAGCATTTTAGCTGTACTCCTAGGACAAGCAGGATGGTAGTCCTCACAGATGGGTGACATCCGATGGAGCCCAGCACTGAAAACTTTGACAAAAGTTTCTTGAACGTTGACTGGCACACTGAGCATGCCCAGCATGCTACTATCCCTGCGTTCTTGCATGGGTCCCTCTTCAGTCTTTCTGTGAAGTAGTTTCCTCACAGTGGTGGAGCTCTGTTCTGCAGTTATTTAAGCATTTTTATAGGTAGACATTCGTTGGGAACATCACATCTGTTTACATAGAACAAAATGTAGCAAACAGGCTTCACAGTAAACAAGAAACTGGAATTTAAATAACTTAGAACTATCGAATCACTAACTTAGAACTAACAATTTGGGATATATATCCATGTATAGGGATGCAAAACTTATAAAGGGAAGTGAAAACAAGGTATTGACAGTCAAAGTATATTGCCAAATTCAAGATAGATGTAGTGCTTCTTCAAAGTGTTACCCCCCCCCCCCCCCCTTTACCTCTGGAAGGTTGATACCTCTGAGTCCTCTTTGGAGGACTCTCTCTTCTTTCGGAACCTTCTCCACCAGATAGGCATAGATCTCCCCTGGAGGATCTTTCCTTTGTGGGCTTTGTCCAGGCCATGGCTGAAGCCATCCTGTTTCAGCTCCTCACAGAGGACGCCCACCATAAAATGCTGGAGGTCCTCCAGTTTGTGGATGCTCCAAAGGAAGTAGTGGCTGTCCCAGTCCATGATATTTTTAAGGAGCTTATCCTTAGGATCTGGGATCCTTAGGATAAGGATAAGGATAAGGATAAGGATAAGGATAAGGATCCCAGTTAATCGAAAGGCAGATGCCATCTACCTAGTCCAACAGGTATTGAGTTTTGAGAGGCGCCATCTCCCACACCAATCATTTATGGTGGGGTCCCACCTAAAAAAAACCATGTGCTCCCACACCCAAGCCTCTCCCCTCCAGGGTGAGATCACAGGGTGTTGGATGCCCTGGGTAGGAAGGTATATTAGGGCACTATGCTCATCACCCATATCACCTCCTACCAACTATATATGACCCAGTATAACAGGAACCTGTTGGAGCACCTGCCCCAACAGCAGCTGGATGCATTGTCAGCAGTAGTACAGCAGGGTCTGAGGCAGGAAAACACGAGGTGAGGTCCACTTACGATGTTTTCAAAACTGCAGGAAGAGTGGCTGCAGTGGGCATTGGCGCCTGTAGGATGACCTGGCTCCGTGCCTCGGACCTTCGGCTGGAGGTCAAAGAAAAGCTTGGCAGATCTACCCTGTAAGGGTGAGAATCTCTTCGGAGATAAGATCAGAGACGTGGTGGCCCAGTTGAACTACCTTGAGACCTTTCAATACCTGTCGGCTAGTACTTCTGACCTGCCATCTTCTGTCAAAAAAAATCCTTGCAGCAAGGCTCGAAGTCCTTTCGCCAGAACTAATATCCTGCCTTGTAGGCCCACATACCCTGCACTGGTTCCAGGGGTTGTTCCAGTCAGTAGCAGACCCCCAAGCCTCAGCCAGCCCCCCAGCAGAGCCCTGCCCCTCAGTTTTGACTGAAGAGCGAGGGAGCATGAGTCAGATTGCCTTACCCTCTGCATCTTGCCCTCTGGTCAGAGGCAGACTGCGTCATTTTGCGTACCGCTGGCCCCACATTACGTTGGACCAGTTGGTTCCTCACCATTGTTTGCCGAGGGTACCGGCTGAACTAAAGGGACGTCCCTGTGGACTCTCCCCCATGTCCATTGTGGGCTGTCTGCTCCTCAGGAAATACTTTTGTCGGGTAGAACCCGTTCCCCCCTCCACCACCAGGGCAGAGTTCTATTTTCGGTATTGCCTGATAGCAAAGAGAATTGGGAGCCTATGCCCTATTCTCAACCTGAGAGTCTTGAACAAATTCCTTAGAGAGGTTAAAGATGGTCTCTTTGGGCACCCTGATCCCACGCCTAAGAGGATGAGACTTTCTGCTCCCTCGACTTGAAAGATGCCTACACCCACATTGTGATCTTCTGGGTCACAGGAAGTATCTTTGCTTTGTGGTAGGAAAGGATCACTTCCAGTATTGCTGCCATTCGGCCTTGCGTCAGCCCCCTGGATCTTCATGTGTCTGGCAGTGGTGTGGGTATTACTCCAGGGGGTGCATATGACTGGCTGGTCAAAAGCACCACTCAGCAGGGGGTACTTTGCTCCTTATGTCTGGCTACCCAGTTGCTGCAATCTCTGGTTTTCATTAATTACCCCAAGTCCCACTTCAGCCTGTCACCACACCTGGGCTTCATCGGGGCCAGACTGGACATGTTTCTGCCCTGCTGGTGAGCTTGGTCTGCAGCCATAAACAGGTTTCTGCTCGTCTGCTGCTTTGCCTTTTGGGTCACATGGCTGCATCTGTCCATGTCACCCCTTTGGCCTGCCTGTGCATGCGCAGGACACAAAGGACTTTGCAATCACAGTGGCAGCAGGCATCCCAGGACCATGGGGCATGTGTCCACGTCACTCCTCCTCTCCAGGTCTCCCTGTCCTTGTGGGAGGATCTATCCAATCTGGAGCAGGGGGTCCCTTTTTAAGTTTCCCTGTCTCAGGTGGTGCTTACCACCAATGCCTCCCCCTGGGGTGGGATGGGGGACACACATGTGGACTATCTACATATGCAAAGTTTGTGGATGGCTCAGAAATCTGTCAATTAACTTCTGGAGCTTCGAGCAATTCGCTACACCCTTTGGGCACTTTGAGACTTTGTCTGTCTGGATCAGGACTACCTTGTAGGACAATCACGTAGCAATGTGGTACATCAGCAAACAGGAAGGCACTGGGTTGTTCCTCCTCTTGTCGAGAGGTGGTACAGATTTAGTCCTGGGCTCTGTTGCAGGGCATGCTCCTGAGAGCGATGTACCTAGCTGGAACAGAGAATGTGGTGACGGACTGTGAGTTGAGCGTTCTGGCCACACAAGTGGTTGCTGGATCTTCTGCTATGGGGAACTCCAGACGTGGATCTTCGCCTCCCCCTACAAGTTGAGCAAATTCTGCTCCCTGTTCAGGACAGATGGACTTCTAGCCTCGGACGCCTTTTCCAGACATTGGGGCACAGGTCTCCTGTATGCGTATCCTACTCTTCTGTTGGTCATGAAGACTCTGAAGATCCAGCAGGACCAGGGAGCCATTATTCTTGTGGCCCCTTATTGGCCCAGACAGGTCTGGTTCCAGCTTCTTTGGGACCTGTCAGTCAGAGAACCCATCCATTTGGGGACCCCTCCCAACCCAATCACACAGGATCGGGGGCAGACTGCACCATCAAACATCCAAGCATTAGCCTTGATGGCCTAGATGTTGAATACCTAGTCCTGCAGCCCCTGGACCTCTCTGACGACGTGTCTCAGGTGTTGCTAGCTACCAGGAAGTCTTGTCGACTGAAGTGGAGGAGGCTCTCCATCTGGTGCGAGGGTCATGGCTTGGATCCCTTTGCCTTCCCCACTCCGAAGTTGCTTGACTATCTGTGGCACCTCTCAGAGGCTGGGTTAAAAACCAACTTGGTCAGAGTATACCTGAGTGCCATCAACGCTTACCATCAGGGTGTAGGTGCTATTCTCATCTCTGTGCAAGCCATTGTGGGGTGGTTTCTGCGGGGCTTGCTTCAGTTGAAGCCTCCCCTTCGGCCTGCTGTTGTCTTGGGCCCTCAATGTAGAATTGGCGTGGCTCATGCGTGAGCCTTTGCACTCCTGTGATCTTGGGTTCCTGACCTGGAAGGTTCTTTTCCTGGTAGCGGTCGCTTCGGCACGCAGGGTTAGTGAGCTTCAGGCATTGGTTACATATCTGCCTCACACAAAATTCTTTCATGATAGGGTGGTCTTACGTACACACCCTAAGTTCCTGCCTAAGGTGGTGACTGATTTTCATCTTAATCAGTCCATCATTCTGCCCACCTTTTTTTCCCCCAAGACCTCATTCTCACCAGGGTGAACAGGCTCTGCACAATTTGGACTGCAAGAGGACTTTAGCTTTCTATCTAACGCACAGCAGGCCATAGGCAATCCTTGCATCTCTTTACATCCTTTGACAGGAACAGGCTGGGCGTTGTGGTGGGCAAGCAAACACTGTCCAACTGGCTGGTGGATTGCATCTCCTATGTGTAGGTGGGCCTTCAGCTTGGAGGCCATGTAAAAGCTCACTCTGTGAGCCATGGTGGCATCGGTTGCCCACTTGCGAGTGGTTCCCATTGCTAAAATCTGCAACGCTGCAGCATGGAGTTTCCTACACACGTTTGCTGCCCACTACTGCTTGGACAAGGATGGTTGACATGACAGCTTCGGCCAATCTGTCCTTCCCAACATCTTCCAGGCTTAAACCCAACTCTCCATACCTAGGATCCATTGTTAGGTTCAGGCTGTCTCCGAATGTTACCAACAGCACTGCAGTTATGTTTGTGCCCGTTGGCACCTGGTTCAGTGCCTGTTCATCATGGTTGTTGCCGGGAGCAGCCTGTAGCTTGATATTCACCCATCTGTGAGGACTACCATCCTGCCTGTCCTAGGAGAAAGAGTTGCTTACCTGTAACAGGTGTTCTCCTAGGACAGCAGGATGTTAGTCCTCAGGAAACCTGCTTGCCACCACCATGGAGTTGGGTTCTCCTGTGTTTAATTTTATTTTTTTTGCTTGTGAATTGTTACGAGACTGAAGAGGGACCCCGTGTGGATGTGTGACTAGGGTCATGCTGGGCATGCTCAGTGTGCCAGTCAAAGTTCTAAAAATTTTGACAAGTTTTCCGTGCCAGGTTGCCAACTCTGCTTTCTCTTATAGTAATACCGCTGAATACCTGGGAGGAACAAGTGTTGCAGAATGTTGACATGGAATGTCTGTTTATGCAGTGTGCAAGGCACTGTTTTTGGCATTGATTCACTTGATTCTCTTGCTAATGTGGCTTCTTCCAGAGGTTCAGGGGAGTTGCAGTGAAACATAAATTTTATTAAAGATGGCTTAACATTTTGAATGGACTTTAGTTGCTTTTTGTTATATGCACTTTTGAAATACTTGAGTACATGGCGATATTTTGTTTAAAATTAAAATGTATTGCCTCTTATTACTTTTTGGAGAGATGAGATCTACTTTTATGTATGTCTGGAAATTTGTCTTACATGTTGACAGTAATTATCTGCTGAATGTAAGTAATTAGGATCAGTGGAATATAACTGTTTTAAAATAAGTAAAATATAGAATCTCTGCAAAATGTTTACAACAGAAGCTTCAGCTGAGAGAAATGAAGAGCTAATAATATTGGCCCCCAAACAGTCGGTCATAATTCTATAGATATTAAACTACAGGCTGGAAGCTTTAGTTTTAGGGGTATAAGAATGTTTCAGAGCAGTACTTAGAATACTGCATTACATAGCAAACATTTGTGTCAGACTGTGCGATTTTGAATTTGACAAAATAAAGGCAGTACATCTAAAGTAAATGCTACTCGGCAGTCTTGGATGGAAAGTTTGTATCACCAATGGACTCTTTCCCCCCCCCCCCCCCCCCCACACACACACACACAAATTAAACCACTTAAATTTTTTTCCTGGATTCAATATATTTGATTCCTTCTTTGTCCACAAGATTCATATCAATCTCAGAAATAGCAACAAAATAAAAATACTATTCAAATGGAACAAAAATGTTCACTTTACTGCACTAGTATCTGGACAGTTGTGATGCATTGTCATGGAAAAGGAAGTGAAATTGGATGCATTGGGGAAGAGGGTGTTGACCTAGCTGCAGATACAAAACCGGTAAAATGCAGTTAGTGTTCAAAGTAAACACAGTGCTGGAAGGTGTGGCAGTCAACCAGCAACATCCTTTTCTTACCACTTGTATAGATTATGAATTCGGTGTGCAGTGCTAAACACATCCTTTGTGGTGACTCTTAGCTTGCTGACTTGACCCTCTTATAGCTACAAATGAGCATTGTGTGAAACATTTTACGAAAGTCAAAATTGTAATATATAAATATATGATCTGTAAATATAATTTTAGATATCAAGGATATACAATGTACACATCTATCGGGCCGATACAGTAAAGACTGCGGGAGAGCGGGCGAACAGGCCACTCTTCCTGTACATGCGATTCAGTATGCAAATTATGTCTGGCAGTAGAAACAGGTAAAAAGAGGCGCTAGGGACACTAGTGTGTCCCCAGCGCCTCTTTAGGGACAGGAGCGGCGGCTGTCAGCGGGTTTGACAGCAGACCCTCAATTTTGCCGGCATCGGTTCGGAAACCGGACGCCGGCAAAATTGAGCGTCCAGTTTTCAACCCGTGAGCTGCGGGCATACTTCAAATTTTTTTTTTTTTTACTTTTTTTAACCTTCGGGACCTCCGACTTACTATCGCCATGATATTAAGTCGGAGGGTACACAGAAAAGCAGTTTTCTGTGTACCCCTGGTGCCGGCAGAAATTAGTACCTACCTTTGGGTAGGCGCTAATTTCTGAAAGTAAAATGTGCGGCTTGGCTGCACATTTTACTTACTGAATCACGCGGGAATACCTAATAGGGCCATCAACATGCATTTGCATGTTGCGGGCGCTATTAGGTTTGGGGGGGTTGGACACGCGTTTTCGACCCCTTACTGAATAACTGGTAACACTAGCGCATCAAACGTGCGTCCAATGGCGGGTTAACAGTGCGCTCCAGCAGAGCGCACTGTACTGTATTGGCCTGTTAGTGCTTTATTCAGAGATTAGAAAATAGAATAGGTACATCAGTGACAGTGCACTAACTGGGATGCAGTGTACATTTAGCTAGAGGAAAAATTATAGTAACATAGTAGTTGTCAGCAGAAAAAGACACAAGTGGTCAACCTAGTTGCCAAACAAGCTATTTTTTTTAATTTTATTCTTAGGGTAATTACTGCTCTGCACATGTTATGAACATAAGAAATTGCCATACTGGGTCAGACCAAGCATCCTGTTTCCAACAGTGACTAATCCAAGCTTGCAAGTACCTGGCAAGTACCCAAATACAAAGTAGATCCCATGCTACTAATGCCAGTAATAGTGTCTATTCCCTAAGTCTACTTGATTAATAGCAGGCAATGGACTTCTCCTCCATGAACTTATCGAAACTTTTTTTAAACCCAGCTATACTAACTGCACTAACCACATCCTCTGGCAACAAATTCCAGAGTTTAATTGTGTTTAAGTGAGAGAATTTTCTCCTATTTTAAATGTGCTACTTGCTAACTTCATGGAGTGCTCCCTAGTCTTTCTATTATCCAAAAGAGTAAATAACTGATTCACATTTACCCATTCTAGACCTCATGATTTTAAAGACCTTTATCATATCCCCCTCAGCAGTTTCTTCTACAAGCTGAAAAGTCCTAACCTCTTTAGTCTTTCCTCATAGGGGAGCTGTTCCATCCCCCTTATTTTGGACACTCTTCTTTGTACTTTCTCCATCGCAGCTATCTTTTGAGATGCAGCGACCAGAATTGTACACAGTACCCAAGGTGCAGTCTCACCATGAAACTCTGTCCAGTTCTGGTCACTGCATCTCAAAAAGGATATAGTTGCACTGGAGAGAGTGCAGACAAGGGTGACCAAAATAAGGGGCATGGAACGGCTGCCCTATGAGGAAAGGTTAAATAAGTTAGGGCTGTTAGTTTGGAGAGGACTACTAAGGGGAGATATGATAGTTTACAAAAATCATTAAAGGACTTGAATAAGTTAATGTAAATCTGTTTACTCAGATAATAGGACCAGGGGGCACTCCATGAAGTTAGCAAGTAGCTCATTTAAAACAGTGGTCCCCAACCCTGTCCTGGGGGCCCACCAGCCAGTCAGGTTTTCAGGATATCCACAATGAATACGCATGAGAGAAAATTTGCATACACTGCCTCCATAACTTGCACATTTTCTCTCATGCATATTCACTGTGGATATCCTGAAAACCCTGCTGGCTGGTGGGCCCCCAGGACAGGGTTGGGGACCATTGATTTAAAACAAATGGAAGAATTGTTTCGCTCGGCGCATAGTTAAGCTCTGGAATTCAGTGCCAGAGGATGTGGTTACAGCAGTTAGCGCAACTGGGTTTAAAAAAAGGTTTGGATAAGTTCCTAGAGGATAAATCCATAAACTGCTATGATGGTAATTAATAAGCAATAGTAGCTTGTGATCTATCTAATGTTTGGGTACTTGCCAGGTACTTGTGACTTGGATTGGCCACTGTTGGAAACAGGATGCTGGGCTTGATGGGACCCTTGGTCGGACCCAGTATGGCGCATTTTATGTTCCTATTAAATTCTGGGCTAGTAATTTTGCTAATTTAGCAGCTCTGTGTTAGCAGAAGGACATTTGGACGAGAGAGTTGGCCCACTGGTGTAGGTCTATGTAATTTCACAATACACATACCAGTATTCTGAACTGTCAACATTTTAAATAAGTATATTATAGAAATAACCTTTATGTATCAGAACTTTGCTATTCTCGCCCAATTTTCAGGAATTTTGTCACAGTATAGAATTATAGTCTGGAGATTTTCCAGCAGATATGGGTCTCTAAGTCGTAGGCAGCATGCACAGGGTTTTAGTTCATTAAACCATTAACTTTCTTGTATTGGAGAGAATTTGGAATGAAGAAGCTACAAAACTGATTTACCAGGGACTTATATTGTGGTTTTTTCTGTGCAGACTGATAATCTGAGAGGTCAGTTACTTGAAAGTCTTATGTTTAGAACTTGTAGCTCACTCAGAATTAAGAGGCGAATTGATACAATTTGCTAACCCTGAAATTCAGTATATTTTTCCAGAATAGTTGCACTTTCTATTTTGTATTGTTGCCTAATTTTTGTATTGATCTGTGTTTAGGTACCAATGATCTTGGTTGGCAACAAATGTGACTTGGAAGATGAGAGAGTGGTGGGAAAAGAACAAGGACACAACTTAGCAAGACAGTGGAACAATTGTGCATTCTTAGAGTCTTCTGCTAAATCAAAGATTAATGTTAACGAGGTAAGGCTAATGGCCCTCAAGAACATGCTTTTTACAGCAGAAATTGTGATCATTTTATCTTCTACCTCGGAGATGCTACTAGAGTAAACTCAAGTTTTATAAGCCAGGATAGATGTCCTCGATATAGCGTGCACAAAGTAGCCGGCCGAAAGCCATCTCCTTATTTCCTGTAAACCGGCAGCTCTAGTACCAAGCTGTGTGCCTGGCAGGAAGTTAGTTTTAATAAAGAAAGCAGTACAAGTGCGCTGCTTGCAAACTGTTTAAAATAGTGCACCGTAGCCGCTGGATGCATACACAAGGTACCCAACAACAGAAGTGATGCTGACGTGTCCTTCCCATTCAGTTAGTATCTGAATCCAGTCAGATCAACCTAGCAACTGTGGACTGCATATATTGCTAGGGCTTTTTTTTTTTAAAGGGGGAATCTGCTTTCATTTGATCCTTTGTAAAAGACTGTAAGACTATATCTGTGAGTTGTCCTAGTGCATTGCTATTATAACACCTCATCGTTTGAACTGCTTTTTCACCAAAGAGATCAAAGCGAGTTACAATTAGTTGAGAAATAAAATGAGTTGTCAAGGTAAGAAACAAAAAAAAGTAATGGGTGTTCAGTGCGTCTCGTTAGAAAAGGTGAAGGGCTAGAGCAGGTTGGGGTCAATGGGAGTAGTGGGTTATATACAGGACTCAATTTTTTTTTTTTTTTTTTGTAGGGACTGTGGGGGGATTTCAGCAGGTCTCAATCAGTGAGTGCCAATTCTCTCTATGAAAGCATTAGTGGGGTGCCAAGATATTGGCTAGCACAAAGTACTTCCTCAAATTGCCAGGTTTTTACCAGTTCTCTGAAACTTAGGAGATCTGGGGCAAAAGTGATGTGAGGGAGGTAGGGAGTTCCAAAAGGTAGGGGCAGAGCCTGTGAAGCATCTTCCGTTTCTGGAGTTTGGGAGGTAAATAGTTTTTGGGGATGGGATCACCAGGTAGGTCTGAAATAGTGAAGTTAGCTATACAAAGAAGATGTACAAAGAACCTCCAGATATGTTCTAGCTCTTTCTCTGTTGTCTCAAGTCAAAGTGGACATACTTCTACAGAATTGTATAGCAGCTGTAAGTAAAAAGAATGGAATTTTAAAAAAAGCATTATTTAATGAATGCATCAAAAAAGGTTCAAAATAATTTAAAAGAATGTACAAAAAGCCTTAACAGCTGACTTGTATGTCAGTTTCTGTCCAAGCAACGCAGAGCCAAACCTAGCTAAATATAGTTGTTTGTATACAGACATTGACATACTGCAGGAGACACACATGTACAAGGAGCACATCTTATAATGGGCTTTAGCCTGTGTGGCTTTGTACTATTCAGTATAACACAAAAATTTGTCTTGGGAATAGAAATTGTGCAGCAAATGTTGTTTTTTTTTTGTTTGTGTTTTTTTTAATGGAGTAACTATTTTTATTGTATTGGTTTTGTTAGGCTGAAATTTATTTTCATTTAATAGTAACTGAATCATATTTAGGGACCTTCCTTTTCAGTATTTATTTTACCTGGGAATTTCAATGTTAAAGCAAAAAAATCTGTAGAAAAATGACTCTTCCACTAATAGTTCTCTTGTTATATTAGTCGTTTTTCCACTGACTTCTTTTGTTATAACATTGAAATTACCAAGCAAAATAAAAACTGAAAGCAAAGGTCCCTAATCATATTTAACGAGTGCTACATTTTGTGTGTATTTAACATAAACATGTTGCATGTAGCTTTTCAGATTTGAAAAACGCTATCTTAGTAAGAGAAAAGCTGCATACAAGTTGCTTGTTTAGCCATGCAGGGAAACGGTCCTCCAATAAAGTACTGTTGAGACTGGAGAGTACTGAAGGATTATAGAGGTGGAAAATGTTGGAGAAATCTGCGTAGAAGCCACAGCTGTAATGTCTCCTCGCATAGCACTGAAGTCTGAATGGTTAACAGGATGGAACTCCTACGCATCTAGAAAATCTAATTCGCTAAATACTGTCCACAGCAATCTGCTTCCAACTAGAGTGGCTTGAAAAATATGTAAAATGTGTACGTTAAATAAACAAATATCTGTTTTCATAGATCTTTTATGACCTCGTGCGACAAATTAACAGAAAAACTCCGGTACCTGGCAAGGCACGTAAAAAGTCAACATGTCATCTGCTTTAATACACAGATGTACTGTATCTCTGAGCCAGGTATGCTATCATGTGTGTGTGAAATGTTTTTTTTCTAATCTTAGCTGCATGTATAGGCAAATAAAAACTGTTTTTCAGCTTATTAACTTGAAGTGGAACTTACTAAAGATAGTGTACACATTATACGAAGGCTTGGATGTAGGACCTGGAAACAGCTCAAAAGGGAAGGAGAACTCATGCTATTAGTACTGTACTGAGACATTTATTAATATGTAGCTTTTTGCTAAGAATCAAATTAACTGCATTTTTCTGGAAACAAACACTTTACCACAGCTAGCTGGCTCCATCTGATGTCACACAGACTGTTCTGGCATTGGCGATGTTAGAGGAGAAATTGGAGAGGCGCGTGCAGCTGGCCATGGAGGAAGGCAATATGTGGCCTCGGTGAACAGGCCCTGCATAGTTTGGACTGCAAAAGAGCCTTAGCCTTCTATCTGGAGCTGACAGACAGTCCACCCAGCTTTTTATTTCTCTTGATAGTTAGCTCAGCTGACGAAAGTTCACATTGAGCCGCTGCGCTCCTGTGACCTGAAGTACCTGCCCTGGAAGGTCATATTTTTGGTGGTGGTCACTTCAGCACACAGGATCAGCAAGCTCCAGGCCTTGGTGGCTCATCCGCCCTACACTAAGGGAATAAGTTGAGTATCGCTGTTGCTAAACACTTTCTCATTGCCTAGCAGACTGCAGCTCCTATTGTGCCCAGGTGGGGCTACATCTTGGGGGGGGGGTCATGCCAAGGCTCACTCTGTTTGAGCAATGGGCAGCATTGGTGGCCCACTTACGAGTAGTTCCCATGGAGGAGAGTTGCAATGTGGAGTTCTCTCCACTCGCTGACTGGCACGTCTCTTCTCGAGCTGCACACACTTAGACTTGTAGCTCTTGCTAAACAATATGGAAAGAGCTATGCTTTCCTGAGCACAAAGATCCAGCCCTTTGTATCTGGGCTTGTCATGATTTAAGAAGGTGTTCTGCCTTGAGTATAGCACACTGGGTTTGGATTTTAGATTTACTTGGCGCTGTAAAAGGCATACTGAGCCATCACCATACGTTTAACTATTCCATATTCCAACATTTAAAAAAAAAGTAATAATCCTTCTAAAGGGTAAATTCACTTAAATTATTTTCAACCTACTGACAGCACTTCCTTAAAATGATGGTTTACTTTCAGGATATGTAAATGAGAACCCAGTTGTAACTTGTACATTATCAGATTAGTGTTTGTCAAACCTGGGAGTTTAATCTAAATGTTTGAGTACTAGTCTTTTTTATAGTACCATGCCTAAACCATATCAGTGGTGATAGAAATGTACATATTTCATGATTTTGTTGTTTCCCATAACTGCACGGAGAAGTTGCTCGGTATGAGTGCATTAATCCTGGCACATCATTCCTTGAAATAGGAAGGCCTCTTAAGCTCTGTTCTGCCAATTAACTGGGAGAAGGCAAGGCTTTCTAAAGTCATGTGACTTCATACGTAGGAACCCATTAATTCATTTAATCTTTTACTTTCGTCATGATTGGATCTTAAACACGTAATTCCATTCTCTAATTTGTGCTTCCTTCCTGTGCCCTGATTGTTAGTACATTTTGGTGTGATTTTTTAAAGTTTGTTATAAAGTGTTTGTATACTGTACAGGTTCTCTGAGCTCCAAGAATTTTAGGGAATGATCTTTAGAATATGTAAACCTGATTTTTTTTTTTTAATCTTATTTTACTCTGTCCTCATTGATATTTTGTCTTTTGAGGTCCCTCCTGATGCAGCCTTCGGGCAAAACACATGACCATTAGATGATCAAGGGTAAAAGGGGACTTAAGGCAAATCCATAGCAGAAAAACTAAAATTTATTTTTTGCTTATTGGTTTGAGGAGGATGTGAGGAAGATACCTCTACTGGAAACAGTATTTAAAAAGGGCTCCGGGGTAATCCAGGAAACTATAAACCAGTGAGTCTGACATAAGTGTCAGGAAAAGTCGTAGAAATTCTAAAGAACAAAATTATAGAACATATAGATAGTCTTGGTTTAATGGGACACAACAAACATGCATTTACGCAAAGGAATTCTAGCCTTACCAATCTGCTACATTATTTTTTTTTTGAAGGATTTAATAAACAGGCAGGTAACAGTGAACTAGTAGATATTGTGATTTGGATTTTCAGAAGACAGTTGACAAAGTCCCTCTAACTCTCAATAAAATTTAGTCATTGGGTAGGAGGCAATGTACTATGGTGGATCGCAAATTGGTTGACAGGAAACTGTACGACTAAATGTTCTGTTTTCTTAATGGAAGAAGAATAGTGGAGTGCCCTCCAGGGATCTATACGGGAACTGGTGCTTTTTAATATATTTATAAATGATCTGGAGAAGGAAATGAGTGAGGAGATCATATTTGCAGACAATACAAAATGATTGCAAGCTGATTGTGAGAAATTGGAGGAGAACATTACAAGATGGGGGAATGGGCATCCAAATGGCAGACTAAATTTAATGTGGACAAGTGCAAAGCGATGCACATAGGGGAAAAATCCAAACTGTAGTTACTTAAGTTCCAAACTAGGAGTCCCCACCAGAAAAATAATCTAGCGTCATCGTGGATATGTTGAAATCCTTTGCTTAGTGTGTGACTGCGGTCAAAAAAGCAAACAATGTTAGGAATTAAAGGAATGGAGAATAAAACATAGAATATGAATACTTCTGTATCGCTCCATGGTATGACTGCATCTAGCATACTCTGGGCAATTCTGGCTGCCATATCTCAGATATAGCAGAATTGGAAAAGGTTCAGAGAAAGGTGACCAAAATATTTGGAATTGATCCCCTGTGGTGAGAGGCTAAACAGATTAAGGCTCTTCAGCCTGGAGAAGCAGCTGGGGGGGGGGGGAGGATATGATAGAGGTTTATAAAATCATGAGTGGACTGGAATGGGTAAATGCAAATCAGTATGCACTTTCAAAAAATAGACTAGGAGACACTCCTTGAAGTTACTAAGTAGCACATTTAAGGAAAATATGAGAGAATGTTTTCACAATGCACAATTAAGTTCTGGAATTCATTGCTTGAGGATGTGATAAAGGCAGGTAATGTAGCTGGCTTTAAAAAAAAAAAAAAAAAAAAGTTGGGCAAATTCTTGGAAGAAAGGTCCATAAACAGTTATTAACCAGATAAACTGGAGGAAAGACACGGCTTGTCTCTGGGCATAAGCAAAATGGAAATTACTATTTGGTATCCTACCAAATTCTTTTGATCTGGATTGGCCACTGTTGGAAACAGGATGCAGGGCTTGATGTGCCCTTGGTCTGACCCGGTATGGCAATTCTTATGTTCTAACAATTGACGAAGGACAAATACAAGATGAACTTCCTCTGGAAGTTCCCCAGGTTTGTGGTGAAGGGAGACACACTAGCAATACAAGGTACTCTCCTTTTTGGCTTCTCTGCAACCCTAAAGGTATTCACAAAATGTCTTGTGGTATAGCTTCTCATTAGCAGGGAGTGTGTATGTCCTCTACCTGGACAATTAGTTGGTTGGGTCTATCTCCATCAGGAATTCTGGAGTCCCTTAGAAGATTATATGGCTCTTCCAGACCATGGATTTCTTTGTTATCTTTTCCAAGTCAAATTTTGTTTTGCTTAAAGCAATAGTTCTCAACCTTTTTTTGGCAGGGACACACCTGACAAATGGTTCTCACATGCATGACCTGAACATGACCATCATGGGGCTAAATGTAAACATGCACTCTGCATCCACAGGAACCTCCTCGACCCCCCAGCAGTGAGTGCAGAGCAGATCTAGGGCATTACCCTGTACAACTCACCATACAAAAAAGATATTCTGGTTCTGATGACATCCCAGTAAAAGCAAAACAAACTCCTTTTACTACCAGATGTGGGGAATTATGAGCTTTGCCAGCAGGCCATATCAGGGGTTAACTCTAACTTCCCTTCTCTCTGACCTTTGCACTGAATGCAGCAAGACTAGCACATCTTAAATCTCTAGCTTATAATTAACCCTCACTGCCTAAGGAGAGGATACCTAGCTGCCACGTATTCAGCTGCAGGCAAAAGACACACATATATGGTATAAGCTTCAGCAGCCAATGAAATGATCTGTACGCACCCCCTGAGCCAATGGTCTAATGACATGTCTGTATGCTATGGCTAGGAGAGCCAATGATGTGATGGCACATTTGTATGCTATGGATGTATGTACAATAAAAAGGGACCCACGGGAGTGTTCAGCCCTTTTTGCCCTTCCTTTTTGCCATGAATCCTGCCTGATGTGTCTTCATTGCCGCAACAACCAGGCAAAATAGCCTTCCTTATCAAGACAGTAATTTACCACTAATGCATATCCTATTGAGAAAACACAACAAATAAGATTGATACAAATGCCTACATACTAGTTAAATACCTCACCTTGGTCACACACCCTTCAAGTACAAAAAACCCACAAATTATAAATATGGAGACACAAACTGGAATGGAAAACCAAAAAAGCCACTCTGCATGCAGTGCGAACCTAGAGAAATGGAAAGAGAAATATAGCACTTAACAGACTCTCAGGATTTGCAATAATGCACACAAACTGACCCGCACAAAGTTACACCTGTAAAATGGAACACACTCAAACAGTAACAACCCTATCTAAGAAATACAACTATTAAACCAGGCCCTAAACACTAATACATTTCCTATTGGGAAAACAGGATAAGCCAAGCTGCTATAGAGCCCCACACAGAAATAATTGTAAAGCTATACTAAAAATGTTACAAAACAGCTGCTGAACACAATATCCAACAATTAAAAACTCATACATATTAAAACATGTCCAAATATCAAAATATTTCAAAGCAGCAGACATCGCATAATACCCAATAATTAAAATGGCAGTCAGTCAAGAAAAATTTAAAAAGCCACCTTTACTTACCCTCTTCAGCAATTCTCCTATTTCCATTTCCCTACTAGGCCAATAGCACTCACCAGAAGCATCAAGGGCTGCTGAAGCTCTGTCCTCACAGTCCTCTTCCTTAGCGCCCACACACACTTCCAATTAGACCCCACGACCACTCTCTCACACCAGTCATCTTCCTGACCAGTCTCTCTCAATCACACTCATGGTCTCTTTTTTTTTTTTTTTTTTTTTTTTTTTTTTTTTTATACAAGCTCTCGATCACACAAATGCTCTCGCACCCATTCACACCAGCTCTCACCCAGGCTTACATTCACACCCACACACTGAAGCTCTCACCAAAAACGTATTCATTCTTCACTGCAGGAATGGGCTCCAGTTCCGCCGTGGCTTTACTCCGGCGGGCCTTCTTTTTGCGCCACCACAGGATTGGGCTCCACTGGTGGCCTCGGTCGGGGTCGGGTTTCCTCTCTGCTGCCACGGGCTGTGGCAGCCTTGCTTCGGGGTCTGGTTTCCTCTTCGCCGCCACAGGGATGGGCTCCTGTGGTAACCGGGATCGGGTTTCCTCTTTGCTGCCACAGGCTGTGGCGGCCTTGCTTAGAGTTCAAAACTATTTCTCCCATCCCATCCCTGGGCTAGGCGATGCCTGCCTCACCAGCCAATCAAAGGCTTCCTCCCTTCTTCCTACTCCCACTGGTAGGTAGAAGGGAGGAGGTTTCAGATTGGCCTGCGCGGAGGCAGGCAGAATGAAGGAGGCTTCCCATTGGGTAATGGGGGTAGGAAGAAAGGAGGCTTCCAATTGGCCCACGGGGGCTGGAAAAAGGGAGGAGGGAAGTGTAACGGGCAGTGGGACACCGGGAGACGCGACACACCGGTTGAGAAGCGCTGGCTTAAAGAATTCAGTTCATAGGAGCCTGGACAAGACTCTCTTCAGGAGAGAGCGTTTCTCCCTGATGAATGAGCTGCATTGCTGAAGGGCCTGATAAAATCTCTTGTGACAGAACTGAATACCAGGGGATAAATCTGGTGGTCCTGACAAATGGCTGCTGCAGTCCATGTGATTTCTTGTCAGCACAAGTGGGGCATTCAGAACTAATGGGATTAACTCTTATTAGCCTTTATCCCACCAAATCTGTGACCCCTGGGATGAGAGCATTCCTTCAGTGGTGGATGAATCTGGAGGTTCTAAAGGTGGGGCTTTTCATTCAAGTGACACTAACTACTGATGCTGCTGCCTCCAAGGGATGGGGGTGCAGCATGGATCCAAGGATTATAGTCCCTAATGGAAAATCTACAAATCATCCATCTGGAGCTGAGCCATCTGCTATACTTGAAGAGCTTTTTTGCTCATTTTGCAAAGACTTTTGATCCATATGGATAACCAAATGGTCCATGTTCTATACAAACCAGCAGGAATGTACAGGCTCTTGTGCCCTCTGTGAGAAAACCCTTCAAATCTAATTGTGGGCAGGACCTCACAATGCCCATCTCCAAGTGACCTACCTCCCAGGAATCCAGAACACATTTAGCAGACTGTCTTATCAGAGTGCTATGACTGTACAAGTAGTCCCTGGATCAAGAGATCACGTACGACTCGTTCAGTCAGGGAAAGCTGGTGATTGATCTGTTCACCTCAGAAGACAGCAAAGTTCTGCTCCATACATCCAAGCAGCTACAGATCAGCTCCTGACACTCTTCTCCTAGATAGGCATGTCTATTTACTCTGCGTACCCACAGATTCCTCTGGTCAGGACTGTCTAGAAGGCCCTTCGGGTCAAGGCTAGGATAATCAGCATAGTACCAGCTTGGCCATGGCAAGTTGTGGTATCTTTATCTAGAATATCTGTCAATTGTTCCAGTTCTGTTAGGAAAATCAGTTTCATCACCCAGGCACAAAGCAGGCTCTGCCATCAAAACCTATTTCTGGTCCTTGCATGAATGTTGAGCACACAGTCGTCTCCTTACTCCTTTCCAAAGAGGTGGAGAATGTTCTGATTTCTGCCAGGAAACATTCAACATTCTACAGTTTCAAATGGAAGACGTTCTCAACTTGGTGTAGGAGCAATTAGCTCCTGTAGCCAGAGGGACTTGCTGCAGTATCTATTCTGCCTCTTATCTTCAGGCCTTAGAACCTTGTGAACTATCAACAGTGGGTGAGGCCCCAATCTCTCTCCACCCCTTGGTATCAAAATTCATGAAAGGACTTTTTCTTAACAAATTTATGGCCAGACTAGATGGACCATATAGATCTTTATTTTCTGTCATTTACTATGTTACTATTCTAAAACATCTGGTTGGTGAATATGTGCCTTGAGACCTTGTAGAAACCTCCTTTTGAAACTCACAATTCGGTGAACTTGAAGTTTATGGCCTAGAAAACATTGCTTTTTTTATGGCTGTCACTTTGGCACAGAGTGAATGAACTATAGGCTTTGGTTTCATATTCACCATGCCTTCAGTTTTTTCACAGTAAGGTGTAGAGTTCTACAAGCTCATCCTCCATCTTTTTTTTTCTGAAAGTGATATCTGCATTCTACATTAATTTACTATTTCTTTCTTTCTTTCCAAGACACCCCCCACACACACACATGCTTTTTACTCCAGAGCCTTGGCATAATACCTAAAGATAACTTAACATAACATAGTAACAGCAGAAAAAGACCAAATGGTCCATCCAGTCCGCCCAGCAAGTTTCTTATGGTAGTAACTGCTGCTCCATGCAGGTTACCCTAAGCCTTATGTAAAGGGTAGCAATATTTACAATCCAAAACCAAATAACTGTCAAAACCATTACAAAATTGCTAGCAGCACTTTTAGAGAGTGAGCAGCCTGCATGATTCAGACAATACTGTTTGGATGTGCTTTGATTTTGAACTTGGCCATAGAAGCAGTCCTGTCCTTTATCCCTAATGTCTGCATATCAGTATCCCGGACCATAAGTCAGGGCCAAGAGTTGGCTGTCATCTGAATCCAGTTCCCCTTTCTCCTCTACCGTTGAAGCAGAAAGTGATGTTGCAAGGTTAATTGGTTAAGAGTAGTAATCTCCATGCTTTCTGTTAGAGTAGTAACTGCAGCTCTATGCAGGTTACCCCTATGCACTCTTTCATTTCCAGCCTCTAGTTTTTAGGGCTCCACAGTGTTAACCCATGCCCTTTTGAATTTTACTGTTTTTTTCCTCACTACCGCTTTCAGAAGGGCAATGATGGTTCTGAGAGTCTCCCTGCCCCAGAGTTTGATTTCATGACCCCCTAGGTCTACAGTTTTCTTTCCAGTGGAAAAGGTTCAAAGATCATACGTCATTAAAAACCTTTTAGGTATCTGAAGGTCTGTATCCTGTCTCCCCCGCACCTTCTCTCTTCTAGGGTATACATATTGAGATCCTTCAGTCTCTCCTCATAAGTCTTCCGATATAGACCCTACACTTTGGTGGTTCTTCTCTGGACTGCCTGTCCTTATCCTTTGAGATACAGGCTCCAGAACTCAACACAATACTCCAGATGAGGCCTCAAGGACCTGTACAAGGGCATTATTGCCGCCTTTTTCCCTGCTAGTTATTCCTGTTTATGCAGCCCGGCATTCTTCTGGTTTTAGCTATTGCCTTGTCACATTGCTTTGCTGCCTTCAGATTGCCAGGTCTCTCTTCCAGTCCATCCATTAGCCATTCACACCCCCCCTCCCCCAAATCATGAATACCTCTTTTGTATTACTGCACCCCAGATGCAGGACTCTGCACTTCTTAGCATTGAATCCCAGCTGCCAAGACTTCAACCACTCTTCAAGCCTTCTTAAATTACTTTTCTTTCTCTACTCCTACAAGCGTGACCACTCTGATCTTAGTATCATCCACAAATAGGCAAACGTTACCTTCTATCCCTTTCATAATGTTGCTAAGATATTGAACAGAACCTGTCCCAAAACTGATCCCTGTGGTACTCCACTTACTGTTCTCTCTTCAGAATAGGTTGCATTTACTATTTTACATCCATCTCCTGTCAGTCAACCAGTTTGTATTTTCAGAGAACCTTGACACCTCCTATGCTGGACCATATCAAAAGCTTTTGCTGAAATCCAAGTAAGTTACATCGCGTGCTCTTTGTCATACAGGACCTTCCCCTGATGAATCCATGCTGCCTCAGGTCCAGCAACCCACCAGATTGTAGATGGTGAACTGTCCTTTCCTTCAGCAGATTCTCCACGAATTTTCCCACCACAGAGGTGAGGCTAACCGGCCTGTAGCTTCCAGCTGAGACACTGCTCCCACTCTTGTGAAACAGGGCAACCACTGCTTTTCTCCAGCACTCTGCCCCACTCCTGTTTTCATGGATCTATTGAACAGGTCTTTCAGCAGACCTGCCAGCACATTTCTGAGCTCCCTCAGTATCCTGGGATGTTCCTCATCCAGTCCCATGGCCTTGTCCACTTTCAGTTTTGCTAGTTCTTCCCTTAGTTCTCTTTGGTAAATGGGGTTGCATCTACCCCACTTCCATCCATGGTTTTGTCAACCAGCAATGGTCCATCTCCAGGATGGTCTTTAGTGAACACCAAACTTGAAGTATTTCATATTTCTGCTTTTCCCTCCTCTTTCTCCACACATTCCTCTGTCACCTTTGAATTTCAGTATTCCGCCTCAGGTTGTCCTTTCTTTGATGTATCTGAAAAATGCTTTGTCACCTCACCTTACCTCTTTGGCAATCCTTCCTTCCACGTGGCTTTTTGCTTTTCTGATTTTTCTTCATCACCTTAACTTTCACAAAGTATTCTTCCCTGTCTTCCTCTTTTTAGGATCCTTTGTACTTCATGAATGCTGTTCTTTTTGCCTTTATTTTTTCAGCCATGTCCTTTGAGAACCAGATCGGTTTCTTTTCCCTCTTTTGTTTACTTTTCTAACATAGAGATTTGTGGTCTTTGTAATAGTTCCTTTTAATTTGGCCCAACCTCAGTCCAAGCTTCTCAACTGTTTTTTGATCCAAATAAATTGGGAGTAGCAGTTGCCAAATGCAGGTTTTCAGGATGTGAATATGCTGCTTCTGTTTGCATCTCTCATAGGTATATTCATTGTGGATATCCTGAAAACCTGACTGGCTAGGTGTGTCCTGAGGACTGAACACTAGGCTTGCGGACTATACAGTGCACTGTTATGTACTGACTGGTTTACAGATTACTCTGCCAAAGCCCATCAAGTGTGCCATTGCCACTCCATTTTGAATATTACCATAATGTACAATGATCAGCAGCTCTGACAGTAAATGTCTCCCATTACAAAAATAAATCTAATGATATTTGAAGAAATATTGACATCAACAAGATAAGTAGAAATTCTGATCTCCTGTCCCTGAAGCAGACATGCACGCTAAATCAGTAAGTACTGTCTGATTTGGACATTTTCATCTTTCAAAAGTTAACTCTTTAGATAAATCTACCTACTGAACAGCAGATGCTTCAGATCTCTATCTTTTCATTAGACAGATATTTTGCTTTCTGAACAAATGCTTCCACTTTTTGGACAGGTATTTAAAGGAAAAAGAGTTCTCGCACTGATTGTGCTATCAGATATCAGAAATTGCTACATTTATATTTGGATCTGTATGTCCTAATAAACATAAATTTTGATAAAACAAATATTTTGCAGAAAATGAGAAGCCAGACTCAGCCCCAATGAGTGTGATACCCTGTAGTACTTTTTAATAAAATTTTAAAAAAGGCAAAAAAATAAAATAGAAAGTAAAATAACATTGTCTATTTATAAAATAAAAATTTCTTCTAGAAATTTGACATTCTACTAATTTTCCCAGGAGATTAATTGAGGCAAGTTTACAACATTTTTACATCCATCCATTCCACTTCTATGGAAGTCATATGCAGTTGATACTTCACCTTCTGTTCATAACTTCACATCCCCACTACTATCTGGACAGCATGTCCCAAGGAGATGATTAACTTTGGCCAAGCAGTTTGAGGCAGCCTGTTCGCTCAGTTGTCGACTCTGCCTGGTGTAGCCAGGTTGTCATGAAGTGTAATGACTAATCCATGCTCTTGTCGATAGAGAAAGCAAGTTTGCTTAGCTGTAAACAGCACTCTCCACAGACAGTAGGATGAATTAGCCATTTTTAATATGTCTGCCTCTTTGGAGAATCGAATATCTAGCTAAAGGTTAAGCTCTGGAAGAGTCTAAGGGCTCACAAGGCAGCATACATGCATGGGAGAGCTGCACACATTAAAGACTTTGCTGAGCTCTGAGAGCTGGATCCATGTGGGCACCATCAGATGACATCACCCCACACAATAGCTAATTCATACTGTTTACAGAAAGCAAACTTGCTTTCCTTGCCTGCCTTACTCAAGTTTCTGGCATTTGCAGATTGGAAAGGAGCTTTGGGGAAGAGAGATGCATGAATGGAGGTGTATAGTAGTGGGAGGGACTGGAGAGAAGAAAATCTAATCCTGCAGTAAGAGGCGCATGCTTTTGTGTGACACTAGGTTGCCTTGCTCTGGTTGCTTTTATCACATCCTTGTCACTTACTGTTTCTTCTTGTTAAACTTTGTTTTAGGTCTGAAGAACTGTTGCCCAATTCAACAGTGCCAGCATTCTAACTTTATGAACCTACCAACGATCTAAATGGACTTCCTGTGGTGGTACCTTTTTTGAAATGGATGATAGCTACATCATTTTGCACATTCTAATCACTTTTCCTGTATCACAAGAGATTTTTACTTATAAATAATTCTTAATGTATGCAACTGGTAAGACCAGAGCCTACATCCAGTATTACTGCTAACAGACTTTGTTCATCCACCAATGTTGTACATGTATGACAACTGTATACTTCAGTGAGCCCCATCCTTTCTCCTGGAGAGCAGAATCCTAAAAGCACCACTATTTTAGCATAATAAAAGAGAAAGTCCAAAGAGCTCTGATATAGACTACTCCAGATAACTTGCTTTTTGGTATTTATACCTTACTGTAACTTTCTTGGGCGTTTTGATTTCTTAAGAGATAAAAGATGGTTATCCAGTGTACAAAAGAGCGCTTTTGATTAACACAGCTATAGGATTTTTTTTTCTTCATTTTTACAGAAACCTGGGGAGGCCATGAACAGTCTTGAAAATAAAATGGTCCTTTCAGTATGTCTCAAGTCCTTGCCTTCAGCATCTGTTGGGAAGCAAATGTCAAGGCTTTTCCACTTCGTTTCCTTTTTCTCTTTCTTTGTTTACATAGGGAACAATGTTTATAGTTGTGTACAGTGGGGGTCTACAACAAGAAGTGTATATTTTAAGAGTTTTTTAATGATTTAACAATCTTTTTGTAAATCATTTGCAGGCTTCTGCCGCTGTAGATTCTCACTGTGAATCCCTTGCTTGCTCATGCATATAAGTGTATTTGCAATACCAAATATACAGGTTTAGTACTTTTGCCTGTCAGTGGTTGTTTCACATGTGTAATGTTTTGGTTGAGATGTTAAATGGTGGAAGAGTACTGTGGATGTGACATTGAGAAGTAATTTTTAATCATGTGTAACTTGTCACAGGGCCTTAGTTACAGTAATTTAACTTTTGCTGATTTATTTAACAATGCCTTGTTGCTTTGTACGCATTAATGATTGGGTGTAAAGATTGTGTGTATGTTCAACAGGGAGCCACAGTATTTAAATTGACCAACCTAATGCTATGACTGCTTTGAGGTGGCCAAATGTAAACGAAAAGCCTTAATTAAAGTGGTGCAATTTTGTATAACTTAGCATCAGTAGTTCAATAAATTTGGATTGCCATGCAAGGGCTTGCATTATAATTATCTGCCACTTGAATGTTTTGTGTAATGTTTTCCCAGTGCTAGTAAATAAATATGGGTTTAACTTTTTTAAATGTAAATTGTGCATTCTGCACAGTGTGGTTTCCTACTTCAAGATATGGGGGGAGTAAGGCAAGTTTGCTTACATGTAGAAAGGGTTCTCCTTAGCAGGATGAAATAGCCATTACACTTGGTGACGACATCCAATGGAGCTGAGATGGACCCAGCTCTCAAAGCTCAGTAAAATCTGTACTAAGCATGTGCAGAGATGTCTGTGCACACCCTGCCTCATAAGCCCCTCATTTTTTTCCATTGCTTAAGCTTTAGTGAGGCAGTTGACTCTCCAGAGATGTGGATGGAGTATTAAGAATGGCTAATTCATCATGCTGTTTATGGAGAGCCCTGTTTATAGGTAAGCAAACATGTTTTCTCCATCGACAAGCAAGCATGAATTAACTATTTTGTGTGTGGAGTCCTGAACTGAGGTTTGCACTGCAGAAGCACTCAGACAGTCTGGTCTCATCAGATGGAGAGTGGACTACTGGTGAATTGGACAAGCAGTTCTGTGCAGCCAAAGTTAGGCTCCTTGGAACATGCTGTCCAGAAGATAATGGGACATAAAGGCAAGAACAGATGACCAAGTAGCAGCTCTGCAAATGTGTTCTATAGAAGGGGCCCTGAGAGGAGCCATTGAAGGTCGCTATGGCTCTCGCTTGAGCCTTGACAGTCTAATCCACAAGCCAGCTAGTGCATAACAGTGGTATGATATAGCCCTCTAGCCAGTCAGTTTGGCAACTGCCCTTCCTTCCCAATCTATTGGAGTCAAAGGACATGAACCGTTAATCTTGATGGTGTGGTTGAGGCCTCTTTAGCTAATTCCTTGTGCAAGAGGTCTTGGGAAAACATGTTGGAAGTACAATAGCTTGTTCCCTGTACATACCCAGATCAGTCCAGGCTCCTGGGTTTTGCCTCCCCTCCAGAAGATGGAGAGAGTTTTGCTGAGGTGCCACCTGCAGTCTGTCAGTATTTCTCTGTCTGCAGTAGATGGTGGAGGACAGAACCTGCAGTCTTGACTAGTTTATATATAGTTTATTTTTTTTTATAGTTAGAAGATCTTCAGCTGCTGAAGCTTGCCTCCCAGGGGGTTGGTAGATCCTGGTGGGGCCATCCCCCCTGGTTGTAAGGGATTGGGGGGACCCTTGTTGCTCGAACCTTATTGCCTAGGGTTGAAATCTGGTGGTTCCAGATCCTTCACCCTGTGGAGGATGGACAAGCCAGCTACATTTCTTCAGATCCTAGGGAAGTGTTTGCTCTTTTTTTCCTTCTCTGTAAAGTTAGATATAGATATATAGGGGGGGGGAAGTAATAGTGGATTTAGCTCATTCCGTGCCTCTGTCTTTGACTGGCAGCAGGGCTGTGCGGGCAGTCTGTCAGGTGCCTCCTTTGGCTGTGGTCCTCAGGCAGCTAACTGCACTTCAGGTCCCGATGTTATGCCGCACAGTGTGGCTTGCAGGGCCTGTAGTGATTCACACAGCGGCCTGTGCTCCCAGTGCCTCTCCGGAGGAGAGGTGCAGCGAGGGGATGCTGGTGCCAGCATAGGAGGCAGTGTAACTCGGAGAGGCTCGCCGGTGCTTTGGCTGCGGTATGGGGACCCTTCCTGGACAGCATGGAAAAATCTGCCATTTTGTCTTCCTCTGGGGCTGTCTCCCGGGCCACGGAGGGGGAGGGGGGTTTTCCTCCTCAGCTGTCCCCAGTGGATGGGTGCTCCAGGGGAGGCTTGAAGGCTCAAAACTTGCAGTCAGCATTGGATCCTGGGGGAGGAGTCTGATTCTTCGGGCTTCAGATTTTGTCCTGCTATTTCATAGGGCTAGAAAGTCTGCAGGGCACTGGATAGCCAAGCAGGGGGCATCTCTGTTAAAATCAGGTTATCTTTATCTGTGAGGATAAAGTTTGCTCTAGTGGACAAGGAGGATAATTTCTTTGAGGTTTCAGAGGTGGAGGATCCGCAAGGGCAAGATTTCCAGAGCACAGATCCAGCCCTAAGGGATTTGGATGGAGACCAGGGGCAAGCTCCGGCTGTAAAAGGAGATGATCCCAAGGTTGTGCAGCTCTTCCATAGGGAAGAACTGGCCCCCCTGATTCCCCAGGTTTTTGCAGAATTGGAGATAAGTCCCACGAGAGTCTGATCAGGAGGTCATGGCTGGCCTCTGGGGTTCGGTGAAAGTGTTCCCTTTTCATAAGTCTATAAACCAGTTAGTTTTTCGGGAGTGAGACACTCCAGAAATTGGCTTAAAGGGCTATGGACAAATTGTAGTCTTTGCCTGACAACACTCTGGAACTCCTTCGGATTCTGAAGGTGGATTCCTCTGTGGTAACGAAGAAAATTCCTGTAGCATGCTCAGCTGCTCTTAGGAACCTTCAGGATAGGAAGCTTAAACTTCACCTCAAGAAGATGAGGTATCTGCTCTTAGTATACATAAGGCGGTGTGCAGCAGCTTTATGCTGAGAGCAGGTCTGTGATAGGTGCTGCAATTACAAGTTGACAAATCCATGTCCAACTCAGAAAACAAGAAGGCGGAGCACTTAGAAGCTGTGGTTGCTTATGGAGTGGATGCCCTATATGACCTCCTTAGGACTTCGTCCAGAACAATATCTGCAGTATCGGCCAGGAGACACCTCTGGTTAAGGAACTAGTCAGTTTATGTCCAAGTCTGGGAGCATTACCTTTTAAGGGGAAACTGCTCTTTGGTCAAGATTTGAAGGTGCTGATCAAACATCTTGGGGAGAACAAAGTTCATAAATTACCTGAGGATAAGCCTAGAGCGGGAAAAGGTCTTTTCCTTTGTGCTCTCACTTCAGAGGGATTAAGTGTCTTCGACCTAGCAGAGCCTCTAGTGGCACCCAGATATATAGTCCTCAAGGAGGCAGGCCTGGAATCAATCCTTTTGCAAATGAAGGCCAAATAGAGATGGCTCCAGCCAGGGTGGTGGGTGGAGCCAAGTCCACTCAATGATTTGAGGCCAATCCATTCCTTGGTCCCACCTATAGGGGGCTGGCTGACTTTGAGGAGTGGACCAAGATCATGTCGGACCAGTGGGTTCTAAGCATAAGACAAGGTTACGCTTTAGAATTTGCTTGTCTGCTAACAGATTTGTTCATGGTCTTGCTGGGTGCTTACGAAGAAAAGAGGCTGGTGGTGCAGCAAACTGTCTGTCGCCTTCAAATGCTGGGAGCCATTCATCTGATCCCACTGGAGGAATAGGGGACAGGCCGTTATTCCATCTATTTCATCATTCCCAAAAAGGAGGGAACATTCCACCCCATCTTGGATTTGAAGAAAGTAAATGTGCTCTCAAGGTTCCTTGTTTCGGTTGGAGACTTTGCATTTGGTCAATCCAGCAGTGCACAAGGAGGAGTTCCTGGATTTGACAGAGGTGTACTTGCACATAGGAATCTGGCCCGATCATCAAAGATATTTGATTCATGGTCCTGGGAAGGCATTTTCAAATTTTGTGCCCTTCCGTTTGGGTAACGATGGCTCCAGGACCTTCACCAAGGTGATGGTCGTGGTAGCAGCAGCCCTTCAGAGAGATGGCATCTTGGTTCACCCATATCTGGCTGATTCAGGCAAAGTCAGAAGCTGCTTGCCAGCAGGCAGTGCATTTGGTGCTTCAGCCCCTGAATTCACTGGGATGGATAGCCAATCTGTCCAAGAGCATCTTTCCCCTACTCAGATCTTGGAATTTCTGGGGGCATGGTTTGACACCAAAGTCAGGAAGGTCTTTCTCATAGAGGAGCGCATTTCCAAGTTGCAGGCGCAAGTCCGCGGCTTGTTGGATAGCAGAGGCCCAGGGTCTGGGATTACTTACAGGTCTATGGAGTTGGTTCCCTGGGCCTTTGCGCATATGCAACCTCTTCATTCGGCGCTGCTATACCATTGGGACCCGTTGTTAGAGAAATTCCAGTTTCTGCTGCTTCTTACACAGTTAGCCAGGTCCATTCTCTTGTGGTGGCTTGGTTGGTGCCAGTTGAGGTGGGGAGTGGACTTGGTGGTGTCAGACTGGATGATTGTTACCACAGCTGCCAGTCTCTTCAAGAGGGGAACAGTGTGTCAGGGATCAGTCTGTCCAGGAACAGTGGTCTGTGGAGGGAAGCAGCAAGGTCCATCAATCACTTAGAGACAGTGATGTAATTGGTCCTACATGCCTTTCTTCCTCAGTTGCAGGGGAAACCGGTGAAAATCTTGTCTGACAATGCGACAACAGCTTACATCAACAGACAGCGTGGTACTAAGAGATGGGCAGTGGCCCAGGAAGAGTTTCTTGGGCAGAGCAGCATCTGGCACTTTTAGCAACCTCTCATATAGCTGGTGTGGATAATGTACAAGCAGACTTCCTCAGTCGGCAGCAGCTGGATCCCAGAGAGTGGGAGCTGTCGGAGGAAGCAATGAGCCTTATTGGCCACAGGTGGAGCAGAGACTGCACATGGATCTAATGACCACTTACACAAAGGCTCCTTGGTTCTTCAGTCGGAAAGGACATGGATGCCCTGGTGCTACCTTGGCTAAAAGGCATTCTTCTGTATGTGTTTCTGCCATAGCCGCTGGTGGGCAAAGTGAGGTGGATAGAGCTCCATCTGGGTGATATGATTCTGGTGGCACCAGAATGGCTGAGGCACCTGTGGCTTGCGGATCTGATCAACCTGGCAGTGGATGATCTGATAGGCTGACTCGTGTGCCAAAACTTCTGCGTCAGGGCCCCATCTTTTCAGATCAGGCTGATCACTTCTGTCTCGGAGCTTGGCTTTTGAGAGGAAGCGGTCAATGCAGAAAGGCTATTCTGAGGACGAGATTTCTACTCTTGCAGGCTTGAAAGTTTTTCACTTCCTTGGTGTATGTGAGGGTATGGAGTTTGCGTCTTCATATGCAGGGCTAGGTATTGGTCCTATGTGGACATCTGAGGCACATTTTGGCTTTTCTAAAAATAAGATTGGCAGGTTTATCCTTTAACTCCCTCAGAGTTCAGGGGGTGGCCTTGGCCTTGCCTGCAAGGTAAGGTTGGTATCTGGATGTGGTGTGCTTCCTTGGGGGGGGGTAAAGCATTTGCATCCTCCACTTCAGAAGCTGTGTCCCTCCTGGAGCCTTAACATAGTCCTTAAGGGCACGTGCACGATGCCATTCAAACTTCTTTGAAAGATCTCACTTTAAAGGTGGTTTTCTTGGTGGCTATTTGTTCAGCTCAGTGGATCTCGGAGCTTCGGGCCTTATGCAGAGAGCATTTTTGAGGATCTTTGATTTGGGGGACTCCTTGAGTGCACTGTTCCTTCTTCCTTTCTACCAAAGGTGGTATCGTCGTTTCACTTAAATCGGTGAAGCTCCCGTCTTTTCAGAGTTCAGATGCTTTGGCAACTCAGGCGAGGGAGTTGCAAAGTTTAGATGTGAACCAGGCATTGTTGCAGTATCTTAAGGTAACTAATAGTTTCCAGTTGTTGGATCATCTTTGTGCTGTGGCACGGTGCAAAAACAGGGTCATAAGGTGTCAAAGGCCACGATTGCGTGCTGGTTAAAGGAAGCTATTGCCGCAGTGTATATTTGTGAGGGTTGCCCTGTCGCAGAGGGGTTGCAGGCGCATTTTACCCGTTCTCAGGCAGCATCTTGGGCTGAATGTCAGCAAGTTTTGCCATAAGAGATTTGCAGCGTGGCTACTTGGAAGACATTGCAGACGTTTGCCAGGCATTATCATTTGGATGTCCAGGGCCCCAGGAGCCATGAGGTTTGGGGAGAGAGTGTGAGCAGGGGCCTTTCAAGGTGCCACCCCATTTAGGGAAGCTGTGGTACATCCCAGGAGTCTGGACTGTTCTGGGTACATATAGGGAAAGGAAGATTCTTACCTGCTCATTTTTGTTCCTCTAGTTCCACAGATCAGGCCAGAGTCCTGCCCACTTGGCGGGAAAAGGTAAATCTTGGAAAGTGCTTGTAGCCTGAAGTGTCTGAAGATTATCACAGGTTCTGTTAGTCCTGCATTTTTTTTTGGGTGTGGGCATAGTGGTTAAAAATGTTCTCTCCCTCTACTCATGTTGGGGAGGGGGGGGGGGGTGTTATTTCTTGTTGGTATTGCTCTGTTTCTTGGCTTGGATACTGATGGACTGCAGGTGCCACCCAAGGTTCTGTGGCAGTGTCAGCAAAACTTTGCCTCCCCATCTGCTGGAGGGGAGGCAAAACCCAGGAGTCTGGACTCATCTGTGGTATTGCAGGAACAAAAATTAGCAGGTAAGAACCAGTTTTCCTAGGGGAATGCAAACATACAGTGGCTTGCAAAAGAATTTGACCACACACAAAGTCAACAGATGTGTGTGAATTACAAATGCCACCTACACAGATTGTTGCAGGCAGAATGTTTGTTGTAAACCAGTATGCTCTTAAAGGACATTTTCAAAGTCACTATTCATTATTTCTCTGCATTTTTTGTAAAATAAAATTAACTGAAAAATTATACAGTCTCTTATTCCACTCAAGCTTTTGCAATCCTATTTTTTCTTCCTTGTGTTCCTCTTTGTGAGTTCCTGTGTACTTTTTAAAAACCAGTCTTTTTGCCTCTTTCTTAACCAACTCCAAATTGATTTCCTTTTTCTATTCTTTTCTTTTTTTCATAAGTTTGTGGCTTTTGTTATAGCTCTCTTTAACCCTGCACCTTGTTTCACGTCCCCCATCTCCTTCCAGCCTTCCACTCCTGGATGTACACTGCATTTTACCAAAGTCTGTGTTTGTAAAGTCCAGGACCTTAATCTTTGTATAACTTAGCTCCCTCTTGGATATTATATCAAACCATACCATCTGACTAACCTAGTACTTAGAGCAGCGGGCTATGAACCAGGAGACCAGGGTTTGAGTCCTGCTGTCACTCCTTGTGACCTTGGACAAGTCACTTTACCCTCCATTGCCTCAGGTATAAACTTAGCCTGTACACCCTCTGGGGCTAGGGAAATACCTACAGTACCTGAATGTAATCCACTTTGAAGTGCTGAAAAATGTGCAAAAAGTGGAATATAAATCTAAATAAATCACTGCTGTGCAGGTGGGCTCCTACCTGGAAATGTGAGATACTGTCTCCATTTGTGTACCAAATCCAGTATTGCTCCTCATATATGTTCCATCATTTGTCTGAGCATAGTCCCTTGAAAAGGCATCCACAACTGCTCTGCTTTTTGAAGATTCTGCAGCAGGGGATAATCCAATTCACATATTAGGCTGACTCTAACAAGCAACATGTCTCCCTTCCTTGCTACCATTTAGATGGCTTCAGCCAGATCTCTATCTATTTGATTTTGGAGGCCTCTAGCCCACACCATTGGAAATGTGTCTTAAAATTTTTTTATTTATTTTTGTAATCACCACTCACTTCTTCCTGTCCCCATACCCCCTGCATTTCAGTTGCGCAGGTATTGTTTTTGATATAAAAAGCTGCTCCTCCCCCTCTTGTCATGTCTATCCTTTCTGAACAGATTGTAACCTAGTATAGCTGTATCCCTTTCATGAGACTCTGTGAACCATGTTTCTACAATAGCCAAGTTTGCCTCCACCGTTAGGGCCTGCAGACCTGGAATTTTATTGCTCAGCTTATGAGCATTTGTGGTCATAGCTTTTCTCACACAGCTTGCTGCTCTTCTGGGACACTGTTAGAACATAAATTGTCATATTAGATCAGACTGAGGATCCAACATCCAGGATTGATGTACCTAACAAATACTCGGTGTAAATAAATCCCATGCTACTAACAGTAATAAGCAGTGGTTATTCCCTAAATCCATTTGATTAATAGTTTATGGACTTCTCCAACTAAAATCCAGCTATGCTAACTGCCTTAACCATATCCTGTGGCACTGAATGCAGAGCTTAATTGTGCACTGAGTGAGAGCATTTTCTCTGATTTGTGTTAAACATGCTACTTGCTAACTTCATGGAGTGCCTTCTAGTCCTTGTATTACAGTGCATTCAGAAAGTATTCAGACCCCCTTCACATTTTCCACATTTACATTACTTCCTTATGTTAAAATGAATATACATTTTCTCTCCATTAATCTAAACACAATACAATATCCCATAATGCCAAAGCAAAATAAGGTTTGTAGAAATTTGTGAAAATTTAAAAATAGATAATGAAGCAAGTCCTTTGGACCATAGGAGAAGAGCTCCAGATGGCTGGCTGACTCCACATAAGTTGAGAACCTCTTCCAATTAAAATTATAGGATCTTCTGGTTGAAGGCTTTCTAGCCAAAATCAGTATGTCCTCCACCGCCTTCAGTAGATGTGAAGAGACTACTGTGCATTCAACTTCCACTTTCTGAGGGCCAGAGATGGCAGGTTCCGGATGATAGTCTGCCATCTTCCTGAGTGCTGAGTGTCTGGAACCTAATGGACAAGAGATGGATACCACACTTGTCTAGGCCAGGCTGGTACTGCAAAAGACCACCTGGACAATCTTGAGGATTAGAGTAGAAACCAACATTGCAGGATAGCTGAAAAGCATTAGGAGCTAATGTGTAGCTGCTTGGTTGCTTGGAGCATAACTTCTTGACCTTCCCTGAGAGCCAGGAGCTCTTTGCACCAGTGCACACACACACACACTCACTCACTCTCACCGTCGGGTTAAAAAAAATCATACATAACACTCAGTGCAAAAGACTGGAAAGCCCCCCTCTTGCTGCTGGCCTGCTGCCTTCATCAAGTCCAAAGATTTCCCAAAGCTATACTTACCAATCCTTTTTTTAATCACCATTGAATTGATCTTCACTCAAATTGAAGGGTTTGAGATTCACACGCTGTTAGGTGAGCCCTTCTGGTCCTCTTCTATTACAAAGGGTGCAGGACCTCTGGAAGCTGGGGCTGTGGAATTCAATCCCTGGATTGCTTGCAGTGACCTCTGGACTCCGCTCCCGGGGGATGCTGGGAGCAGTATGCAGATGAGCCTGCTGGTCCTTCTACTGCCACATGTTCTCACTCTCATACACACACACTGAAGCCCCCCCCCCCCCCCCCAATACACACACAAGCAGCATCCCTGTTTCAAATACCACACACTGGCCCCCACTGGCCTGGTCTTTTGTGGCAGGGGGTGTGCTCAGATCTTCAGCCCCCGCTGGCCTGGTCTTTGGTGGGTGCGTTCCGATCTTTGTCCCCTGCTGGCCTGGTCTCCGCCAGTGGGCAGCGCTCTGATCTTCGCCCCACTGGCTGCAGGTAGCACACAACACACCTGCTGGTGCTTGGTGACTCACTGGTTGAGAATCGCTGCCCTAGAGGATATTGGGGTAGATTTTCAGACGAGCGCGAACAGCCTATTTTTGTTTGTGCTCCAGGCGCAAACAAAAGTACGCTGGATTTTAGTAGATATGCGCGTAGTCGCGCGTATCGGCTAAAATCCTGGATCGGCGCGCGCAAGGCTATCGATTTCGTATAGCCTGCGCGCGCCGAGCCGCGCAGCCTACCCCCGTTCCCTCCTAGGCCGCTCCGAAATCGGAGCGGCCTAGAAGGGAACTTTCCTTTGCCCTCCCCTCACCTTCCCCTCCCTTCCCCTACCTAACCCACCCGCCCGGCCCTGTCTAAACCCCCATCCTACCTTTGTCGGGGGATTTACGCCTCCCGGAGGGAGGCGTAAATCCCCGCGCGCCAGCGGGCCTCCTGCGCGCAGGGGCCGCGACCTGGGGGCGGGTACGGAGGGTGCGGCCACGCCCCCGGGCCGTAGCCACGCCCCCGTACCTGCCCCCAAAACGCTGCCGACACGCCCCCGAAACGCCGTGACGACCGGGCCCGCCCCCGACACGCCCCCCTCCGAGAACCCCGGGACTTACGCGAGTCCCGGGGCTCTGCGCGCGCCGGGAGGCCTATGTAAAATAGGCTTCCCGGCGCGCAGGGCCCTGCTCGCGTAAATCCGCCCGGTTTTGGGCGGATTTACGCGAGCAGGGCTCTGAAAATCCGCCCCATTTTGTATTTAATTTTATTTTGTTTGTATGCAAATTGTGGATGTTGTCGGGTTTGTTTTTTTTTATTTATATTCTGTTTTTTCTATTTATATTCTGTTTTTTCAGGCACTTCAAAGCGGATTACATTCAGATACTGGAGGTATTTCCCTATCCCCAGAGTGCTTTCAATCTAAGAGGGTCCTTTACTAAGTAATTTTCCCCATACACAGAATGGGAGAAAAGCCTTAGTAAATCCAGCCCTAAGATTGTACCCGAGGCAGTGGAGGGTGATGTGACTTGCCCAAGGGAGCAGCAGTGAAGTTTGAACACTGGCTTGCTCTAACCATTAGGTGGCTACTCCACTATACATTTATTCTGTTATTTAGTGGAATAGAAATATTTTAAATATCTGATCAGAGCTGAAGCAGTTCGAGTCATGGTGCTGTCTAAATAGAGAATAAATGGTGTGCATATCCATGCTGGACATCGCCCTACAGGAGCAGACCTTACAGTCACTTACTGCAGGCCTCTTCGCCTTGGGTTTCTCCATGCTCTGACATCTCCTCCTTTAATGCCTAATCTTACCCTTTCTTAAATTCTTTAACAAAATAAAATCATTCTTTGAGGAGCTGCTCAGGCAATATTTAAGAAATGAGGCAGATAACACTGACTCCCCTCCCCCCACCAAGTACAAAAACCTCACAGGCTGCTGCAATACAGGGCGCTCAGCCGAAGGCACTGATTAACCCATGCTTGGACCTGGGTTTTGGATGCACGTCCACAACCTCTTTTATGCTATAAGGGGATTAGTGCGTCTGTGAAACTAATAGCGCTCATCACATGCATATGCATGTTGATGAGGCTATTAGCTATTCTTCCCCAATTTAAAAAAAAAAAAAAAAAAATTATGCACCTGATGTGCACATTTTTACACTCAGAAATTAACACCTGCCCAGAGCAAGTGTTAGTTTGTGAGCAGCCCAAAAAAGTGTAAAAAACCAGAAAATATTGCTTTTCTATACTTCCTCCAACTTAATAGCTGGGCAATATTAAGATGGAGGGAAAAAAAGGACAACCTTTTTTAAGTGCCAGTTATCAGGTTAGGAAAAGGGATTCAAAATTGAGCATCCGTTTTCTTAACCAGCTGACAGCCAACCTTTCTTGGTGCCTTCTGCCGAGGAGGTGCTAGGGGCGCACAGTTTCCCCCAGCACCTCCTTTTTACCGCCACAGCAGATTTTAAATATTAAATTGGGTGCCCCGGAGAGGTCGATCGTCGTGCATTGGGGGGAGCGGGCGCTCAGTCATGAGCTCCCGTCTTTCCCCGTGCCGATATTGCATGGGCCTGTAAGAGTGGGATGTATCCGTGTGGTAAAGAGTGGGTTCATGAGGCAGGAAGTGCTGTGCATGCTCAGTAAAGTCTTCGCTAAACTGAGTGCTGGACCTGTCAGTGCTGTTGGATGACATCACCATGTGAAATAGTTGATTCATGCCTGCTTGTTAGAATTTCTCATATTTTTGTTTAAAAAAAAAAAAAAAAAATATATATATATATATATATATTTTTTTTTTTTAATTTTTTTTTTTTTTAATATTGTCAGTGAGCCAAGAGGGACCACCCACTAGCCTTCACTATATATATATATATATATATATATATATATATATATATATATATATATATATATATATATATATATATATATATAGTGATTTCACAAGGAGGAGGCCAGTAGGGACATGCCCCAGGAGCGTTTTAAAATCCATTACATTCAGTGAATCTTAAATACTATTTCTAGACAATGGAGGCAGTAGGCCAGGGTTTGGCTGCATAGGTTTCGGTTATTTCTGCAAGCACACCTAGTTATAGATGAGGCTTTCTTTACTAAACTGAAAGCCCTGACTTGGGCACCTTCTCACAGCCTGCTGGTCTCCATTCTCAAACATAATCCCAGTGTGGTAATGTGTGATTTCAAAAAGCAATGATCTACTACTGTAACCTGAATTGGACAGAGGTACAATCATAGGTTAAATTGGCCTATCAATCCCGTCGGTACAGAACAAAATGGTACTGGGCGCTAGTTTTGGTGTGTTGGGGAAACAGGCAGATATCTGAAATGCCTTTTAACTTTGAGAAACAAGCACATTTTCATGTAGAGCTGAGTACTTTTTATATTATAGGAAACACGTTAACTATTGGATTAACAGTACTAGAAGTTACACAATGACTACTTAAGGAAAGGCAGATTCACTGTGGATCACATCTGAGGAAGAGGCAAATTGGACAATGGAGATTGCAAATTTAAAAAAAAATTGTTTAAAAGAAGTGACCTGTTTTAATGTACTAAATTTGGCTAGTCATGTAGCAAATACTGGAGTGATAATTTTTGTTAGTGGTTTGGCTAACAGCTACTTGATGTGGGGGGGAACTTCATTATTTCCTAGTCTGTAGCCAGATGGACTCAGTACCAATGGGTTATGCTCCCCTGGCAGCGGATGGAGACAGGCTGCAAAGCTGACATCACAGTGCACATACCCGACCTCCGCTCTCCAGTATTCTCAGTCTCCAGCAGATAGACTTACCTCTCTCTGTGGGGATTGTACTTTTTGGAAGGAAAAAGTCTACATTTTAAATTGGAGAAAATTGAGCCCCGCTATCCTGCAGTGATACCTAAAGGTCCCTCCCCAAGTTGAGAATTCTTGAGGTGATTTTCGGCGGTCCCTCAGAGGTGTGCCTTGGTCGGGTAGCTGGTTCCCAGCATGGACTTTGCTGCTGAAAGGCAACAGGTGCAGAAAGCAGAGCACGGCAGTGACTGCCAAAGCCCTCTTCCCCCACAGCCAGAGCCAGTCTCTGTTCTCAGCCGGTAAGCATTGAGCCCAGGTAAATTAAAAAAAATAAATAAATTACCTTCGATTCAGAAACTATTAGAGGGGTTTTGGGTAGGACTCCCCCCGGTCTCTGTGCTAGGCGCGTCATACCGCTGTCATTCCCGCTCCCATTGAGGTAAGGGGAATTGGGTTTTCGAGCGGGGTTGAGCAGCCCCCTGGTGGGCTAGGCCCTACTATAGGCTTGGTCGGCACAGTGCATGGTAGGCCACAGTGGCACCATCTTGTGTGTATTTCCTGAGTGCCTTGCCAAGTTCTTGTGGCCTGGTTTGGCCTCTGTAGTTGCCGGTGCCATTGGTGGCAGTGGCTGTGCATAGTAGGGCTTTACAGCCTGACCTGGACTCCAAATTGTCAACACTGTGAGGAAGCACAAAGAGAGTTGGCCTCCTCTGACGTTGCTAAGCCAGGCTTCTCCCATTCAGATGACGGGTTGGTCACAGCCTTAACTGGCAGTATGCCGGACCTGAGTACACCCTTGACTGGGTCAACTGTAGGAGTGGGGAATTCAGCTGGGTCCACCCCAGTACCTGCTGGATTAGACATGGATTTGGCTGCCTTCTCTTGGGTGGAGTTTTTCTAGGGGCTACAAGCCTTTGTACAAGTGCAGTCTGCTGCCTCTTTGGCCCCTGTCCGAACGGAACCTCAGCTGGTGACCCTTCCCTCCTATTCCTACCAGCAGACCCCAAGGCATGCCTTGCTTTACCAAGGGTATCCCAGGTAAGGACTTAGATGGCACAGATGAAGAGGAGGACCCAGATTCCTTAGAAGATGGGGAAATTCCCTCTGGGTTGGAACCGTATTGGACCAGGTTATGGTTCTTTCACAGGGATGAATTGCTGGCCCTGGTTTCCCGGACCCTGAAGATGCTGGGAGTTCCTGGGGAAGATTCTATGACCAAACCAAAGAAGAATCCCATTCTGTTTTCCCTGCGGAAAGATTCTTGCTACTTTCCAGTGATGGACACCATCCAGGAGTTGATGGATCTGGAATGGGATGCCCCAGAAGCAAGTTTTAAAGGGGGCTGAATGTTGGAAGCTCTTTACCCTCTGGACACAGTGGTAAGAGAAAGGGAAACACAAAGTGGATGCACTGTCTGTGCCGTCTCTAAGAGAACAACTATCCCAGAGGAGTGACCTTAAAGGATGCACACGATAGACAGATTGACTCTATCCTTAAACAAACCTTTGATGCAGTAGCAATGACCTTACAGATTCCTTCTTGTTGCACTCTAGTGGCTCGTTCGTGTCTACCTCTCTCTCAAGAGGTGGATGACTTGGTGAATTCTAGAGCGGTTATGGAACCTGCTGCCACCTTTTTAGTACATGCAGGCTCTGATTTAGTCCGTACTTTGACCAGAGGAGTGGCCTCAGTGGTGGCAGCCAGGTGACAGCTATGGCTGTGGAATTGGACAGCTGACACAACCTGCAAAGTTAATCATATGAAGAAGCTCTTTAAAGGATCACGCCTATTTGGGAGCGAATTGGAAAAGTTGGCCAGTAAATGGGGTGAATCTCCAGTTACTGGGAGATAAGAGAAAGCACTTACAGTGCCCCTCACCTATGAGGAGTCGTTCCAGGGGTTCCCAGTGTGTTTTGCCACTACAGAAATTCGACATTTCAGAGGTCTCGACCCCTTGGGACGTCTGTCCTTTCGCACCCGGCAGCCCAAGAGGGGCAGGTTTGGGTTCAGGCTCGTCCTGAACCCCAAATGACATTTTACCAACGAGGAGATAGGGGGTCATCTGTCTCTTACTAACGGTGGGTCTAGATCAGTTCAGACAAAGGAGTACTGGAAGTCATACAAGAAGAATATGCACTGGAATTCCACAGCACTCCTCTGGATGTATTCATGATGTCTCCTTGCCACTCCCAGCACAAGTAGGCAGTGGAAATTATGCTTTTTAAGGCTCCTCAGGATGAGGGCTGTAATCTCAGTACCTATGTGTCAGGAAAATATGGGGTGTTATTCTATTTATTTTGTTGTCCCCAAGAAGGGAAGGTTCCTTTCATCCCATCCTGGACCTCAAGGGTCAACAGTCACCTGCGAGTGACTTATTTTCACATGGAAACCTTACACTTCAGGATAATGGTCTGCGTGATGTCGGACAACACAACAGTATCCTACATCAACCGCCAGGGAGGAACCAAGAGTCAGCAGGTGCCACAGGAGAGAGAGATACCTTATGGAGTGGACGGAAGTACATCTACAGATAATCTCAGCCTCCCACATTGCAGGAAAAGACGTCTGAGTGGACCTAAGCAGGGAAAGTCTGGACTCCAGAGAGTCTGGACCCAGGAGAGTGGAGGTTGTCTACCAAGGCATTTCAACTGATAATAGATCGCTGGGGCCTCCCATCAATTGACCTGCTGCTCGCATCTCACAATATGAAGGTCTCTCGATTCTTCAATCACAGAAGAGATCTGGGATCCCTGGGAATCAATGTTCTCCTCCAGGTCTGGCCAGAAGACTAGTTGCTATACGCCTTCCCTCCATGGCCCCTACTGGGCAGGGTCATCTGCAGAATCAAATACATCTGAGGACTAATCCTACTAGTGGCTTCACATTGGCCCAGGCATCCGTGGTATGTGGACATGCAGAAACCCCTGGTAGAGACCCCCCTGTGCCTCCCACTACACAGGGATCTGTTGCAGCAGGGACTGGTCCTTCACGAGGATCTGATTCTATTCTGTTTTACAGTCTGGCCCTTGAAAGGGCTCGCCTAATGAAGCGGGGATACTCTGCAGTGGCAATTGTCACCTTACTCTGAGCTCAAATTCTCCACGTCCCTAGCGTATGTTCAGGTCTGGTGCAAAGAATGCGGCATCCTCCCGTGGACGGTCAAAACTCCTTATTCTGGAATTTTTGCAGGACTGCTTGAATAAAGGTTTGTACTTTAACTCCTTGAAGGTACAGATAGCAGCTCTGTCCTGTTTCAGGGGTGAGGTGAATGGGGCCTCCCTGTTGGCTCATCCTGCCATAACCCATTTTCTAAAGGGAGTGAAGCCCCTTCAACTTCCCTTACAGTTGCCAGAGTCCCTTGTGGAATCTTAATTTAGTACTGGATTTTTTGGGAGATCCTTCCTTCCTACAGCTGCATGGTCTTTCCGTGCGATTGACTTTGAAAACTGTTCCTGGTGCCTATATGTTTGGCATGTCGCATCTCTGAACTGCAGGTATTGTCGCGCCGGGAACCGTTCCTCCAGATGACTCCAGGGGCAGTACAGCTACGTACTGTTCCATCCTTCTTGCCCAAGGTAGTATTGGCGTTTTATTTGAATCACTCCATTTTGTTGCCACCCATAGATAAACTCAAGGACACGGAGGAATATAGTCTCCTCCATCATTTGGACATCAAACTTTAGTGTGGTAGCTGGAAGTCTCAGAACTGGTCTGAAAAACAGACTGCCTGTTTATCCTTCAGGGCGGAAGAAAGCAGGGTGAACCAGCAGGCTATTATAGGCTCTCGTGACCACCTTATTAATCCAGCGAGCTATGTGGAGGTTGGAAAGCCATTACCTTATCAGATCAGAGCCCATTCCACTAGGGCTCAGGCGGTCTCAGGGGCAGAAGTTAGACTGCTGTTTCCTGTCTATCTGTCCAGCAGCAACTTGGTTCTCCTTGAACACCTCCAGGTTTTACTGCCTGGACATACAGGCCCAAGAGGATGCAGCCTTTGCACGGGCAGTGTTGACGGATCTGTGGGCATCATCCTTCCCTGATCGTGAGTAGCTTTTGTACATCCCATGGGTCCTGAGTCCATCTGGCTACATCCTAGGAAATGGAGAAATTACTTACCTGATAAATTTGTTTTCCTTAGTGTAGACAGATGGACTCAGCATCCTGCCCTTGGCTGCCTGTGGAGTGGCATCTCGAATCAAAGGGATCACAAGTAAGTGTTCATTCAGTCCCTAGCTTAAGGTACCTACATTCTTATTGAAGTTCAGTGTTTATGGTTTGAGTACAGTTACGGTTATCTGTTTTTAATCATTTTTAACCTTATTTTTAATCAAGTTTTTTTCACTAGTATGTCCACAGTACCTTTTGAAGAGAATACTGGATAGCTGAGGTCACTGCAAGGAAAACTAATTCTTACCTGTTAATTTTTGTTGCTGTAGTACCACGGCTCAGTCCAGACCATGGGTTGAGGCTCCTGTCCAGCAGATGGAGACAGACCAAAACTGAAAGGGTATCCTATATCAGGACAGAGCCTACCCTGCAGCCCTTCAGAATAACCATTGTCAAAGCAGAAAGTATGAAGATAAACAGAAAGGAATCAAGCAAGTAACAAGAGAACTCTAGCAAACAACAAGAGAACTCAAAAACTTGAACAAGTGCAAACACTGGATGGACTCTGTAGATAAGCGCTCTTGCAGAAAGTCTGTGATCAAAGAGATGCTTCTGGTACCTCTAATTATAATCATTCTGAATCCTGAAAAAGGGGGAAGGAAGCTTCGAGCGGGAAGAATAGGGAAGGGTGTCTGGACTGATCCATGGTACTACATGAAGGAAAATTAACAGGTAAGAACTAATTTTCCTTTCCCTGTATGTACCCAGATCAGTCCAGACCATGGGATGTACCAGAGCTTCCCTAAACAGGGTGGGACTGCCGACCAAAGGAACCAAAGACTGGCGCCTGAACATCAAGGCGGTAAGGCCGAGCAAAGGTATGCAGGGATGTCCAAGTAGCTACCCTGCATCTCTCCTGCGGAGAGACCGCTTGAGTCGCCGCCCAAGAAGTAGTGTGAGAAGGCAAGGAATGAGCATTCAGACCCTTCGGGACCGCCCAGCCCTGACAGATATAGGCAGACATGATCACCTCCTTCAACCAACAAGAGATCGTAGTTTTAGAGGCCTGTTTGCCCCGGTTGGGCCCACTCCATAAGACAAATAGATGATCGGAGACTCAGAAATCATTGGTGACCTGAAGATTAAACGCATGAGAACGTGTTTGACATCCAGATGGCGTAGATCATCACCAGCCATACCGGCAATATCCATGGGAGAGAAGGCAGGGAGCTCCACAGACTGACATGAAAGGAAGGAACAACCTTCGGCAAAAGAGACGGGACAGTCTTACGGGAGACCCCTGAGTAGGAGAAACGCAGGAAGGGCTCCCTGCATGACAACGCTTGAATCTCCGACACCCGTCTAGCAGAACAAATAGAGACTAAAAACACCGCTTTAAGTGTTAAATCCTTGAGAGTAGAGCGACTGAGAGGCTTGAAAAGAGCTAGGCAGAGAGCCTGGAGGACCAAGTTAAGGCTCCACGAAGGGCAGGTGGAATGTAGTGGTGGCCTCAGATGTTGAACTCCCTTGAGAAAACGGACAATATCAGGATGAATGCAACTACATAACAGTCAAGATTTCCCAAGAGCAGAAACCTGTACCCGGATCGAACCGAAGGATAGACACTTAGTAAGACCATGCTGGAGAAAGGAAAGAACCAGCGAAACCGGTGCCGAATGAGCCGAGACACCCAATTCCACACAGACAAATTTGAAAACCTTCTAAACCCGGACAGAGGCGAGGGAAGTAGAAGTCTTGCGGGCCCGCAGAATGGTGAATGAGGTCCTCCCTATATCCCTTCTTTCTCAGTCTCCGCCGTTCAAAAGCCAGGCCGCTAGACAAAAGCGATCCGCCTGGTCGAAAAATGACCGAGACGAAGAGGGCTGTCCCTCGACAGGTTTACGAGATGCGCGAACCATAGTCTGCGGGGCCACTCGGGAGCTACGACAATGACTGGACCCCTGTGGAGTTTGATCTTTCTGAGCACTTTGCCCACCAGGGGCCAAGGAGGGAACACATACAGAAGGACATCACGTGGCCAGGGAAGGACTAGAGCATCTACCCCTTCCGAACAGTGCTCCCTCCAGCGGCTAAAGAACTGGGGAGCTTTGGCATTGTCCAAGGTTGCTATCAGGTCGAGGTGAGGAGGACCCCACCGGTTGACAATCAGATCCATTGCTTCGTCGGACAACTCCCACTCGCCGGGATCGAGCCCTTGGCGACTCAAGAAATCCGCTTGAACATTCTCCTTGCCCGCAACGTGAGACGCTGCTAAGCACTGCAGGTGGCGCTCCGCCCATGTGAAGAGCTGCTGGCCTCGAGGGCCACCAGGTGATTCCTGGGCAATTGTTGAACCCACCTGAGGCTTGCCCGCTGCATGAGACTGCTGCAGGTCGACACCTGGACACCCAAGGCCAAGACTTTGAAGATGCGCTTGAGATGGAATTTTAGCTTGCGGTCTTGAACATCCCTGAGGGCTGTAGTACCCACCAGCGGGATGGTGGTGTGCTTAGTAACTGCAGAGACAGAGGAATCCACCTTGGGAATTTTCAGCATGTCTAAGCACTCCTCCGGAAGAGGATAGAGCTTCTCTATGGCCCTCCCAACTCGGAGACCCGAATCAGGAGCCCTCCCACTCCTGGAGGAGCCTCAGCTGCTGCATTAGATGGAAGGAGAAGGTGCATGGAAGAGCCCTGAGTCCCGCCAGGACCGGGTCCGCGCAAGCCGGCATCGCACCCGAAAACTCTTCCACTGAGGGGCACAAAATCCCCACCTCTTGAGAGATAAAGGGGATAAGTGGCTCCAGTTCCTCCCTTCTGAATAGGTGGAGGACCTGGGGATCATCCCCCTCCAAGGGGGGGGGGGGTGTAAGTCTCAACAAAATCCTGATCCGGGACAATCAAGGGAGGGACCTCCCCGCACCTGAATAGACTCCTGCGCATCAGGAACCACGGAAGCAGGCAGCGCAGCAATCCGAGGAATTTTAGGAAGAGGAGGACCAGGGAGGGGGGTCCACCTCCTCTTGTAAACTGGGCAAATAGGATTTGTGTATTAAAAGCACAAATTCTGAGGAAAAATGAGGTCTGGAACCTCTGGGGGGGGGGGGGGGGGGTCAGGACCTGCAGCCGGAGACTGCACGGGGCTCAAATCGGGGGGAGAATCCAAAAAATCTGGGTCTTGTGAGTCCTGCCCCAAAGGAGCAGCAGCCGAAAAACCCAAAATGGCCGCCGTTCCTGCGATTTGCTGACCCGGGAACCGCGCGGCCATTTGCTTGGAAGGCCTGGGGTCTTGAGGTGATCGCTGCCGTGGAGGAACCCTCACCTCCCGCTAGACACTTAGAGCATAGCCCCTTGCAGGAGAGTCGGATTGATGACTCCCCGCAGGCTAGACATAGAGGGGAGCGCGGCCTGGCCCCAGTGCAGAGGAGGAGCAAAGAATCAGCTGGGCTGAAGGAGCAGAGGCAGGAGAAGGAACTCTGCATGCTCCCTTCTCTCCAGAAAACACTTGAACTACCGCGTTTGGTGTACTATTATTATTTATTTTTTTAAATCGGGTAGGCAGGGGAAGAAGACGTCCCAGGGCGAGAGAAGGCTGCACAGGGGGAGTGACTGGCCCCACCAGTATCACCCCACAGCTGAAGAACACCGGGGATAGGGAGCCTAGGCTAATATTACACAAGGGGCAAAGCCCCCCCAAGAGCGAGGAGACAGGAACTGTCTCCTAAACAGAGATCACCAGAGTCCAAGTTTAACCTTTACACTTTTTTTTTTTAAATAAAACCTTGAAAGATGATGAATACTTGCTTGATCCGATACAATTAGAGAAGAAAAAAGGGGTCCCGACCAGGGAACCGCAAGGTGAGCTGTCGCATCTGCTGGAGACAGACAAATACTGAAGGGCTGCAGGGTGGGCTCTGTCCTGATATAGGATACCCTTTCAGTTTTGGTCTGTCTCCACCTGCTGGAAAGGAGGCTCAACCCATGGTCTGTACTGATCCGGATATGTACTATGATGTCAGCTTTACAACCTGACTCTCTCCATCTGCTGGCAGGGGAGTGTAACCCATTGGTCCTGAGTCCATCTGTCTACACTAAAGAAAATGAAATTAGCAGGTAAGTAATTTCTCTACTATAGGTAGGCGGCTGATGCAGTTACATATAGAGCTGGTTACCGAGATGAAAGTTGTCATGCGCTGTTATGTACAGCAGGTCAAGGCAAACTTCTAAAATTAGAATTATACACAGGCTATCTTTATGCTCATATCTCAACAAATGCTACTACATTTAAATCAAGACATTTTTATTCTTCACTTAAATATTCTCATTTTTATCCACAGTGTAAAGATGTAGATCATACCACTCACACACTCAGTCCCAACCTAAAAACCCCTGTCAAACAGTATTGCCCGCACACTTTATACTCCTATCCCTTATTTCATTTTCCTTTCTGTATTCTATTTGTTTCTTCGTTTTCCTTTCAAAGTCCTGTAAAACGTTGATACTTTGCAGTCCCAACTTCCCTTCTTAATTCCAGGTTTCCTTTTCATTCAGACACCATCATTTGCTATTCAGCTGAACCGTAATCTGTATCACATCGTTACTCAGCCTCTTTATAAAAGATGTGAACAAGCCCCCGCTTCTTCAAAAATGGAACACAGTCACCGAGCCACACCCGACGCCAGGGCATTTTGGTGCTTACCCTACTGCCTGCATCAGGGGATAAACTTCTACACCAACTCTGGAATCCAACCGGCTCGTTGGTTCAATAACTAACTTCTCAGTTTATTTGCAGGGCTTCACTCCAAGAGGCTAAATGTCAATCTGACCACTAATACTGAGGTAGATTTCTAAATACAGATCCCATTTCGGCACAAACCCGATCCTTCCTCCTTCAACGTTTTCAGCGGCTGGTGTCGGTGAACGAAAAGTAAACCTGGAATTAAGAAGAGAAGTTGGGACTGCAATTTAATGTGAACAAGTCCAAGGTAACACACAGGAAACAATGCTAGGTTCTGTTATGATTCACAGCCCCCCGAAAAGGACCTTGGAACCCTTGTGGACAATACCTTGACATCTTCAGCTCAGTGTGCGCCAACAATCAAAAAGGCAAATAGCATGTTAGGGATTATTTGCAAAGGAAGAGAGAACAAAAGTGGGAATGTCATAATGCCCTTGTAAACTATACATGAACCAGAGAACCAAGGGCCTCTTGTAGGGGTTATACCGTGGTGAAAGATGAAGCACTGTCTCTAAATTTTGATGAAGAAAGAAGCATACAGTGAAGAGCATCAGATGAAGATAATTTATACTTTAATGCATGTCTAAGTACAGACGCACATATGTATTGATGACTTGATTACCATGCTGTTGTATAAAGAATCGAGGGTAGTGAAACGAATGTGCTATTGGTTTGAAATATTTATAGAGTTGTAAGTGGCGTAATAAGCCACTGTGTGTGTGTGTGTGTTCTGTTGCTTTAATTTTAACAGTGTGAATGAGTGAGTTTTATGACACACTTTTTATGTGATTTGGTGAAAAGCTTTGATAATAAAGATTAGTAACCTATCATAGGGTTTAGGTATAGTTTTACATTAGTGTTGAGAGGATAGTATATATCACCCATTGTGTGCACATAATGCCCTTGTATACAGCCATGGGGCAACTGCACCTTGAGTATTGTGTGCAGTTCTGGTTACGCCATTTCAAAGGGACGACATAGAGAAGGGCAAAAAAAAAAAAAATAGAGGTCACATGACCACCCGCATTACTCACAATCTGCTGCTGTTTCATGACTCAATTTTGTGTCACCTGCAAACTTGGTCAACTCCCTCATTGTTCTTTTCTCCAGATCATTTATGAATATGCTAAATAGCACAGATCTCACTGCAGACTCTGGGACACTCTACAAGCTTACCTTTTTCCATTTGGAAAACTGACCATTAGTCTTACCCGCTTTCCTGTCTCTTATCCAGTTGCCAATCTATAATAGGACATTGCTTCAGATCCCATGAACTCCCAATATCCTGAGGAGTCTCTCATGAGGGACTTTGTCAAATCCAAATGTACTATCAACCAGCTCACCTTTATCCATGTTTGTTTACACTTTCCAAAAAAAAAAAAAATCTATGGTGCCAAGTGGTAAATATTGTACTTACTGAGAAGCTAACATCTGTTAAGACGTAACATTAGTCTTTATGATAAGAGGCAGGAAGATACTGGAAGTTTTATAACTCTAGTAGCACTTAGTGCTGATGACCATGCCCTGTATGTTCTTGAGGTATGTGTGCTTATGAAAGATTGGGATTTTCTTCTTTTTCCTCTGATTTATGCCTGAGCAGTAGTTTGGTATTGTGTCATGTATTAAGACTGTCTTGCAATGCTATGTATTTGTTCAGCTCATTGTGTTGCTCTTGGACTCGGTGTTTAAAAAAAAGTAAATAAATTGGTAGAGCAAAACTTGCCTTTGCAAAAACCATGTTAACTCTCCCCTATCAAACCATACGTATTTATCTGGTCAATTTTATTTTTAATAGCTTCTACCATTTGCCCTAGCACGGATGTCATGCTCACTAGTCTATAGTTTTCTGGATCATCCCTGGTGCCCTAGCAGTGGCACATTGGCCACCCTCCAGTCTTCTGGTACTGTGGTTATTTTAAATGATAGTTTGCAAATCACTAGAACAGGGGCTGGCCAACGCCACTCCTTGAGAGCCATAAACATACCAGGTTTTGAGTATCCACAATGAATATGTATGAGAGAGATTTGCATGCTCTGCCACCATTGTATGCAAATCTATCATTCATTGAGAATATTCTGAAAACCAAGCTTGTTTTTGTGGCTCTTGAAGACCACAGTTGGCCATCCTTGCAATAGAAACATGTTTGTAATTTTATTTTTTAGTTCCTTCAGAACTCTGGGGTTAATGCCGTCCGGTGATTTATCACATCCTTCAGTTTCACAGTGATTTTGTTTAGCCGTTCAGGCAACACCATAAAAAAAATGTCTCCGGTGTGGGTATAACTTAAGAACATAAGAAAATGCCATACTGGGTCAGACCAAGGGTCCATCAAGCCCAGCATCCTGTTTCCAACAGTGGCCAATCCAGGCCATAAGAACCTGGCAAGTACCCAAAAACTAAGTCTATTCCATGTTACCTTTGCTACCAGCAACTTCAGTAAAGAGACAGGGCTAACTTACTTTTTCTGTTATTCCCTTGTCCTCCCTCTGTCATCTAGTGACCAGCTGCCTTCCTCACAAACTTTTTGCTTCAAATATAGTTGAAAACGTCTGTGTCTAAATGGTTTTATTTCACTTATAAAGAAACCCACAGGTAAATTCACTAATTGTGAACCACATCTTGATAACTAGTATAATTGAGACTCTTCTAAAATGAGCAAGTAATATCTCATTTATTAGTGGTTACACAATTTTGTGTTAATCACCCATATGGTATTCTGCTCAATTGTTTTAATCAGAGGGTCACTAATTGTGAACCATACTGTCTTAATAAATAGTACAACTGAGACCCTTTTTCTTAACAAACATATGCAAGTCAGCATAGAAAAGAACAGGCACCAACAAATGATACAAAAGCAACCTGATCAGCTCAAACTATTTTCCATTTTACCCCCGTACACAACCCTACGATGCACTGGTCCTGTACCCCACAAGGTTTAGGCAGCCACTCCTCGCTCCCTTCTAAACTCGCCTCCACATAAACCCACCCTACCCCTCCCTTAAAGGGTTGTATTACTTGTTTTTACCTCTATGGCAAACTTCTTTTCAAATTATTGTAGCCTGCTTACCCGTGCTTGGGCTCTTCCCTATTTTCCTCATTTGGGTCTGCTTTCCATTTTTTGAAAGATGCCCTTTTGGCCGTAATTGCCCCTCTGACCTCACTGTTATACCCTACTGGCAGTTGTTTGGTCTTCCTTTCACCTTTTATAATGTATGGAATATGTTTTGGCTGAGCCTCAGGATTAGTAATTTTAAACAGTATCCATGCCTTCTGGAAGTTGTGAGTTGCTTTCTTTAGGTTTTTTTTTTTCTAACATTTCTTCATTTTATCATAGTCTCCTTTTATAGTTAAATGCTGTTGCAGTAGTTTTCCTTAGCACGCACCCTCCAGTGATTGTCATGTAATTACATTATGATCACTGTTACCAAGCAGATCCACCACATTCCACTGAGAACTAGCTCTAATATTGTTTGCCCTCTTTGTTGATTCCATGACCAACTGCTGCATGAGGCTGTCACTTATGGCATCTAGGAACTTTGTCCTTTGCATGTCCTGATGCAAGGGAAGTAAAGGTCCTAGATGCCATTAATACTTTGATAACTGAAGTCTCTCATCATTGTTTGCCTGTCTTACTAGCCAGTATAACCTCTGTTAGTTTAGTTTGCTTCCTCATCCTGGCCAGGCAGATGGTAATATACCCCAATACTATACTCTTCCCTTTTAAGTAGTAGCTTCTTTCTTACTCCCTCTCAAATAGGTTACGGTTTGGAGTAATCTTGAAATTGTTGAAAGGTTAACATTTTCCTCAGTCTCAAGCGGAGACTGCTGTAATTCTGTAAAAGTAATCTTGGGCCTTACAGTGCTCTTCTGTAGTAGTCTCTTAACGTATGGCTACTGACTTTTGAGTGATGGCCTGGCATGATTGTGGGAATGGAGTAGTAGCCTAGTGATTAGAGCAGTGCCTACAAACCAGCATGCAAATCTCACTAATGTGCCTTGTGCGCTTAGGTAAGTCGCTTCACTCTCTAGTGCCTCAGCTACATGCTTATGAGCCCACTAGGGGCAGGCAACTACCTACACTACTTGAATGTAATCCACTGAAGTTCCTGAAAAGCAGAATCTAAATCAAAATCAACAATTGTGGCAGTTTCTTAGTGATGTCAAAATGTTTCCATTTTACAGGGATGAGCCCAACAGTGCCTCAAGGCCTATTCAAACACATTAAAATGTTCTTATAGTGTTTCCCCCATCTGTACCTTTTCAATAACATTATCCTGGAGTTCTTTCAGTAGTGGTGTTTGGTATATTTTAACATTTGCTTTTGCTTCATATAACAGAAACAGCTTCATTATTCAACCAGCAGTATTCAAATCAGCTTACCTACTGTCATTGTTCCTTCATTGTTCCTATGTGAGCCCGCTGCCCTCCCCCCCCCCCTGTTCATTGTATTTTCCTCACTTTAGTTATGATGTAAACCGCTATGATGTCCCCACTAATATTGGTATAAAAAAGTATTTAAATAAATTATGGTCTTGTCAAGACAATTTTCTGAACTATGCCTAAACTATTGCTCTGAAACAGGATATGAGACTTAGCCCATATAATTTTTATTAATTACTATCAGAATATTTCTATAATTCTTTCATCATAGTGTAGGGTAGAGTTGGCAGTGCAGTGAAACAAACTCCTATGTTAATGCATATTCATATGTGTTAGAAAGTGGATAAGGAGGGTTAAGGCTTTTACAAGGCACTGTAACAATTTCTGGGTTGTGGTGGAAAAGGGCTGCAGAAATACTGGGCTAACTCACAGGTCGATCCAGTAAAGTGTGCTCCGTCGGAGCGCACTGTCACCCTGCTCTGGACGCGTGTTTTCCCTTACCCCTTATTCAGTAAGGGGAGGAAAACACGCGGCCCACCCGCGGCACCTAATAGCGCCCTCAACATGCAAATGCATGTTGATGGCCCTATTAGGTATTCCCGAGCGATCCAGTAAGTAAAATGTGCAGCCAAGCCGCACATTTTACTCTAAGAAATTAGCGCCGCCCAAAGGTCGGCGCTAATTTCTTCGGCGCCAGGGAAGTGCACAGAAAAGCAGTAAAAACTGCTTTTCTGTGCACCCTCCGCCGGAGCTAGTTGCACTCTTCCCGTGCAACTAGCTCCGGCGACTCTTCTCCCCACGCGGCATCCGGAACGAGGGAGGGCCTGCGCGATCGGCGCCAGGGACCCATCGGGGTAAGGCCTCTAATTTCCCCCTTGCCCCCGCTGGGTCCGAGGGCGACCACGCGGCCTACCGCGCCGTCCTGCCGCCGACCCGACCGGAGAGTAGGCCCGCCGACCCGCCGATCCGACCGGATTAAGGCCCGCCTACTAACACTCACCTCCAGCCAATCGCAAAGGGCACAGGGGCCCTTTAAATTCAGTGCAGCTCCAGCGAACAGCCTCTTCCCGTGCAACTAGCTCCGGCGACTCTTCTCCCCACGCGGCATCCGGAACGAGGGAGGGCCTGCGCGATCGGCGTCAGGGACCCATCGGGGTAAGGCCTCTAATTTCTCCCTTGCCCCCGCTGGGTCCGAGGGCGACCACGCGGCCTACCGCGCCGTCCTGCCGCCGACCCGACCGGAGAGTAGGCCCGCCGATCCGACCGGATTAAGGCCCGCCTACTAACACTCACCTCCAGCCGCTCCGCTCTTCATCCTCCTCTTCTCTCCACAAGGCTCCAGCGGTGAACTTGGCCTGCGCAATCGGCGCTGAAGCCCGCCGGGGTAAGGCCTCCTGTTCCGCTCACCCCGATCGGGCTCCCTCGCCGATCGCCGGCCTTTCCCTCCAACTGCTTGACCTACCTGAAGAGCCGCGATCCTCCGCCTCCAGCCGTGCTGAAGCCCGCCGCTCACCCTGATCGGCCCCGAGCGGCCCCGACCCGAACCACGAGTTCTCGCGGCCAGCAAGCCCCGAACCGCCCACAGAACACGTCGCGGCGGTGACGTCACAGGTGCGACCGGCCCGGCTTTTAAAATCGACACGCTCCCGGGCGTCGCGCGCACGAAGGAGCGCGACAAAGGGGCCTGCCCCTTTGTTTCGCCCCTTCGTGTCGCCCCGTGCTAAGCTCGAGCACCACCCCACATATCCTCCTAAATTGTGCCCAGAAGTCTCACCACAGCCAAGAACTCCCTGACAGAAGCCGCCGCTTATCACCTTGAGACAAGAATCCGTTCCAAGTGAACACCCTTACTAAAGTCAGACCAAAGCCCTTTCACAGCAAGCTTATCAGACGTAAGTGTGTCCCCGTCTGAACTATATGGCAACTTAATTTTACAGTACCTGCTTTTCCTAACCGAACGCATCCTAATGCCTGCCTACTATGTCTAACTGTAATTACTTTATTACACTGCATTACCCCAATCGATTGTTTTAAACTGTGATGTTGCTTTTCACCTGTTCAAATTGCATTAATCCAGTCTAATTCTTAGCTTGTTAAACCACATTAATCTGTTCATCTGTACTTACAGCGCATGCTCCTACATTGATCTGCTACCATTGCTTTAATCTGTCTAACCGCACTACGGTGCCAGCATCTCACAACCTGTCCTTCACCCCTATATACCTCCACTTGCCCATTACATAATAATGCCCCCACACACTTACTGCTATCCCCCCAATCACCCGCCCAGACACCCCCATAAACTAACCTTCCCCCCCTACAACCAACATAACCCTCAAAAAAGGCGGCTGATCTCTATTCCCATATCTCCCACCTCGCAAGCCCTCACCATTTCTCTCATTTCTCTGCTACTCATTAACGCCCAATCCCTAAAACAAAAAACACACCTTTTCCATGATATTCTAACTGACTCCAAACCAGAAATCTTTGCAGTAACTGAAACCTGGTTCAAACCCTGCGACACCCCTCTCATCAACCAACTACCCTCGGAAACCTATGACATTTTCTCCATCCACGAAAAAAGAAAAGAGGAGGGGGCCTACTCCTCCTAGCAAAAAAAGAACTCAAGCTCACCTCACATACCTGCAATATTCCCAACCAATATGAAGTAGGCCTTTTCAAGTCGCAATCACTACAAATTTGCCTTATATACACCCCCCCTGGGCTACTAGAAAAAGACCCCTCCCCCCTCATTGAACTCCTCACCGTCTCCCTCTCTCCCGACATCCCCACGATTCTCCTTGGCGACTTTAACCTGCATGTTGATTCCTCCCCACAATCCCCATCATGCGAAGCTTTCATTTCATCGTTAGACGCCATGGGCCTTACCCAAATTATCCACTCCCCTACCCACAAAGCAGGTCATACCCTTGACCTCATTTTCACCAATGCACTCATCAATGTCATCCGCCCCCCCACATGCCTCCCCGTCCCATGGTCCGACCACTCCATCATTAACACTACCCTCTCTCTACAAACCTCACCGACCTCCTCTCCCTCCCAGCCTAAATCTTTCCAATATCGTAAAACCTGCTCTATTGATACCCTTACTTCCGCCTGCTCCAACATCCCAAATCACCTTGACCTGGAGACAGCAGACCGGGCTATATCCTCCTGGACAGAAACAACACAGAAAATCGCCAACAATCTTTGCCCAATCATCCACAAAACAATCACACAAACCAAATCATCCAAAAAACCCTGGTACACCCAGACACTCAAAACCCAAAAAATCCAGCTTAGAGCAGCAGAAAGACACTGGCGTAACTTTCCCACTACCGCCACAAAAACTATCTATTACCAACTCATGCATGCTTATAGAAACGCCATTCAAACAACAAAAAAAGAATACTATGCCAAGAAAATTCACCACCTCCAATTCAACCCTAAAGCTTTATTCACTCTAGTTTCAAATCTCACCAAACCCAACGTGTCCGCAACCCAAGTCCCCTCCACACAAACCCGGTGCAATGAAATTGCCATGTTCTTTAAGGACAAAATTTCCAACATTACTGCTAAATTTACCCCCAACACCAAAAACTCCCCCATCACCAGCTACATTACCCCTCCCACCCCTCTTACACCCACCATCCTCTCCTCTTTTGAACCCTCCTCATCTCTTGAAATAGAAAACATCTTAAAAAAAATGAGACCCTCCTCCCACCCCTCAGAAACTATCCCCACTAAACTACTCCTCTCTATCCCCAAAACCATAGCCACCTCACTCTCCAAAATCGTTAACTGCTCCCTGGAACACGGCCTAGTACCTATCTCCCTGAAACAAGCCGTGGTCAAACCCATCTTAAAAAAACCCTCCCTTGACCCCTCCAACCTTTCCAACCTCCGTCCCATCTCCAACCTCCCCTTCCTCTCCAAAATCATTGAAAAACTAGTAAACTCCCGTCTCTCCGACTACCTCGAACAATCCAATATACTCCCACCATCACAATATGGCTTCCGTAAGCTCCTCAGCACTGAATCCCTACTCCTCTCCCTTACCGACACCATCATCAAAGGAATGGACGCTGGCAACTCCTATCTCCTTGCTATGCTTGATATCTCCGCTGCCTTTGACACTGTAGATCACAACATCCTCATCAACATACTCATTGGTATAGGAATATCAGGTACTGCTCTCTCCTGGGTAAAATCCTTCCTCCAAAACCGTACCTACACAGTCCTCACCGACAACTTCACCTCCCCCCCTATTAATCTCAACTGTGGCGTCCCCCAAGGATCCTCTCTCTCTTCCACATTATTTAACATCTACATGCTCCCCCTTACTTACCTCCTCTCCAACCTTGGGATTACACACTTCATCTACGCAGATGATGTGCAGATCCTCATTCCTTTTACTAATTCTGCTTCCACTGCTCTCCAAAAATGGAACACTATTCTCGCTTCCATAAACCAACTCCTCACAGACATGCACCTAGCACTCAACCCGCAAAAAACTGAACTCCTCCTCATCTCCTCTAGACATGCCTCCACACCCTCCCCCTCCACCCTCCAACCCTCTAACTTTCTCTCTGATACAAGAAATCTAGGTGTCATACTTGACAACCAACTTACCTTCAAACCATTTATCAAATTTATTTTATTTATTTTTAGATTTTTATATACCGGTGTTCCTATATGAAATAAAGATCACATCGGTTTACATTGAAACAGAACATGAAAATTGCCAAAAGGCATTACATAGAACAAGGTTATGAAACTTGGAACAGTGTACATAAGTTCAAAATTTAACAATAACGTTGTAACATTGATGACCAAAAGATAAAGGAGAAAAAAAAAAAAAAAAAAAAAAAAGACTTAAACAATTAAGTTGACAGGTCTTATTGAGCATAAAAATTATAACGTATAAGTGAGAAAGTCTCAAGTGTCCTGCAGCAAGAGATTAGATACCGAAGTAGGTAGTGGTATGGAAAATGGGGGTTTGTGAAGAAGATATGTTCTTGCTGGTTGGAGGGGAAAAAATGATGATCATGGTCCTGGAAAAGCTTGGCTAAAGAGCCAGGTTTTAAGTTTTTTTTTTGAATGAAGAGTGGCAGAACTCAAGCCGAATGTCTGGTGGGAGCGCATTCCATTGAATGGGGCCTGCTGTAGATATGGCACGTTTATGATGCGAGGATTTTGTTGAAGGTACATAGAGTGTGCCTTTATATGCTCCTCTGATGGGTCTAGAGGAGGAGTGAGGGCGTAGTTGGTTACATAATTGAAGAGGAGAGATATTGTGAATGGATTTATGAATTACGGTGAGTACTTTATATAGGATCCTTTGCTTTATAGGCAGCCAGTGGAGGAGCTTGAGAATGGGGGTGATGTGATCTCTTTTATTCGTATTGGTAAGGATTCTGGCTGCAGAGTTCTGTAGCATTTGGAGGGGTTTGATGGATGAATATGGAAGGCCAAAGAGAAGCGAATTGCAATAGTCGACTTTTGATAGAATAATGGCTTGTAGGACCATCCGAAAATCGTTGAAATAAAGAAGAGGCTTCAATTTTTTTAAGACTTGTAACTTATAAAAACAGTCTTTGGTGGTTGTGCTTATGAATTTTTTAAAATTGAGCTGATTGTCTAGCATGATACCTAGATCTCGAACATGTGGTGAGTGATTTAATATGGGAGTGGATGAGTTGAGTAGGTCAGCTGGGTTTAGAAGTTTGATGTTGATGTCTTGATTGATGATTAGGATCTCAGTTTTGTTGTTGTTAAGAATGAGGCAAAGGCTGGAGAGAAGATGATTGATCTGTTGCAAACAATTGTTCCAGTGAGCCAAGGTTTTTTGTAAGGATTCTGAGATTGGGATGAGTATCTGGATGTCATCCGCGTAGAGATAGTGAGTTAGGTTTAGTTTAGTAAGTAGATGACATAGAGGTAAGAGGTAAATGTTGAAGAGGGTAGGGGAAAGGGAGGAACCCTGAGGGACCCCCCGGTTGGAAGGGATCGGTTGTGATTCTTTGTTGTTAATCTTTACTTTGAATTGTCTATTTGCTAGGAAGGATTTGAACCAGCTGAAGACTGTTCCTTTAATGCCTATATCTGCCAGACATTTTAATAGAGATGAATGGTTGACAGTGTCAAAGGCTGCAGAGAGATCTAGTAGTATCAAAAGATGTGGTTGCTTTTTGTCCATATTAGATAGAATAGAATCGGTAAGAGAGATAAGGAGAGATTCAGTGCTTAACGATTTCCGAAAGCCATACTGGGAAGATACAAGAATGTTGTTTTCTTCCAAATATTCAGATAGTTGTTTATTGACTATCTTTTCCATAATTTTGGCAATCAATGGCAGATTAGCTATTGGGCGGAAGTTAGCTGGATCTGTGGTTGGAAGGTTAGGTTTTTTAAGTAGAGGTTTGAGAATGCTAATTTAAGTTGGTCAGGAACTAGACCCTGGGAGAGAGAGCAGTTAATGATGTCTGCAATTGGTTTTGATATGGAGTTTCTTATTGCGATGAGAAGGTTAGTAGGAATTGTGTCTAAGGGATGAGATGACGGTTTCATTTTTTTAAGTATGTTTTCTATCTCAAGTGCTGAAGTGGTCTCGAAAGTTTCCAGCGTTGTATTTAGTTGAGGTGAGGTAATGTGAGGGAAAGGGGGATATGAAAAAGATGATGAGAAAGAGATAGTTTGTCAATTTTATCCTTAAAGTATTCTGCTAGTTCTGATGCTTTGTTGAGTGCTTGATCATCAGGAATGGTAGGAGGTGATGGTTTAGTGAGAGCTGAAACGTAGGAGAAAAGTGCTTTTGAATCAAATATGAAATGATGTATTTTTTTTTGAGAAAAAATCTCTCTTTGTTCTCAGTATGGTGATCCTATAAGCATTGAGGGAGGTTTTATAAATAGCTAATGTTGTGGGGGATGGGTTTCTCCTCCAAGTGTGTTCTTTATTTCTTAGCTCTTGTTTAAGCAGCTTCAGTTCTGGGGTGAACCAGGGTTTCCTGTTGTCTGGCGAAGGTTGTACTACTTTTGTGATGGAAGGGCAGGTAATGTCTGCGATCTTTTTGGTGATGTTGCACCATGAGGTGGTGGCTGTAGATGCGTTGGAGAGATCGAGATGTGATAATTCATTAGTGAACTGATTGATGAGAAGGTCTGTAGAACAAGGTTTCCTGAATTGAATAGTGTTTTTTGGGAACGAAAGTGGAGGATGTTCTGAAAGCTTGAAGGTCGTGTTGATGATTTGATGGTCCGACCAAGGGACAGGTGAACATGTGATTGTATTTGTGTTTGAGATGCACTGATTAATGAAAATAAGGTCTAAAGTGTGACCTGCTTTGTGGGTAGGGGCTTTTATAATTTGTGTGAAGCCCATGTAGTTGAGAGCCGAGAGTAGGGTAACACAATTTGGGGATTGTGGTGAAGCATCGACATGTAAGTTGAAATCACCCAGTAAGATGGCAGGTTTGTCTGGGTTGAAGTATTTGGCAGAGAGTTCAATGACTGGTGAAGGGTCAGAATCTAAAGATCCTGGTGGAGCGTAGATTAGGCCAATTTGTAAATGATCAGATTTAAAGAAAGAGAGCTCTAATTTTGATGTGGTATATGAATGTTGTAAAGATATTCTTAGACCTTTCTTGGCTGCGAGAAGCAGACCTCCTCCCTTTCTTTTGGTTCTAGGTATGGAGAAAAAATCATAAAGCTGAGTTGGTAGTTGATTTAACAGAGCTAAATCTGAAGGTTTAAACCACGTTTCTGTGATTGCACAGATATCTGGGTTTACTTCAGTAAGGTAGTCGTTTAAGATATGAGTTTTTTTTGAAAGTGATTGAGCATTGAATAGAGTAAGAGATAACAGAGAAAGGCCGAGGAATTGTGTGATTGGTGAAATCATTATTGGAATTAGCCTTTGATGACGGTTGTAGTGTTGTGGGAGAGGCTTAGTTTGATGTTTACGTTGATTCTTGATGATTGGTATGGAGTATTCGCCATGGCAAACATGGTGATGTATAGGGATAGGGAAACCAAGAAGCATGTTGATCTGTTTGTGTGGTATAGAGAGAATATTAGAGGCTTACTCGAGTGCTCCAAAGAAGATGAAGATTCAAGGGCCAGTAAACTGGCTTATTATTGACCCGAAGCTGGCTTTAGGATCAGGGAACACTATCTGTTGAGGTTCCAGGGTTTGTGGAGATTTTGGATTACAATTTCAATTTGTTTTCCTGTTGATGAATAAAGCTTGGGATCTATTCTCGTCTCCCTTACACGAATCAGCTGACTTGAATCTTGTTGCCAATGTAATTTATAGATTTAAAGATGATATGCTGAATTCTAATCAAGGTATGAAAGGAGAATTAAGCAGATAATGAAAAAGAGTATGATCTCAGGGGCTGCACGAAGGGGCGCACAAAGGGGCAAGCCCCTTTGTCGCGCGCCAAAGGCGCGCGACGCCGGAGAGATATGAAATTTAAAATCCCTCTCGTCTCCCCGATTGGATGGTAAGTCTGGAGGGAGGGACTTAGCTGTTGTGCTGTGATGCTGTCTGTGCGATCGCAGATCAGGTTCGCTGGGGGGAAGGGAACAAAAAGGCCTTACCCCGACGGGTCTGGGCGCCAATCGCGCAGGCCTTCCTCTTGCAGCGGCAGCAGAAGCGGTAGCGTCAGCAGCAGCGGCGGCCTCAGGTTGTTATTGTCAGCGGCGCCGGAGAGAGGTGAAATTTAAAATCCCTCTCGTCTCCCCGATTGGACGGTAAGTCTGGAGGGAGGGACTTAGCTGTTGTGCTGTGATGCTGTCTGTGCGATCGCAGATCAGGCTCGCCGGGGGGAAGGGAACAAAAAGGCCTTACCCCGACGGGTCTGGGCGCCGATCGCGCAGGCCTTCCTCTTGCAGCGGCAGCAGAAGCGGTAGCGGTAGCGTCAGCAGCAGCGGCGGCCTCAGGTTGTTATTGTCAGCGGCGCCGGAGAGAGGTGAAATTTAAAATCCCTCTCGTCTCCCCGATTGGACGGTAAGTCTGGAGGGAGGGACTTAGCTGTTGTGCTGTGATGCTGTCTGTGCGATCGCAGATCAGGCTCGCCGGGGGGAAGGGAACAATCCATCCTTAGCAGCTGCTACTTTAAATTACAAACCCTCAAAAAACTCAAACCCCTCCTCTACTTCTCGGACTTTCGTACAGTACTCCAATCTATAATCTTCTCAAAAATTGATTACTGTAACGCACTCCTACTGGGACTCCCTGCTACCTACATCAAACCTCTACAACTCCTTCAAAACGCTACCGCACGCATCCTCACCAATGCCAAAAAGAAAGACCATATCACTCCCACCCTCTGTAACCTCCACTGGCTTCCTATCCACTCACGAATTCTATACAAAACCCTCACCCTCATCCACAAAAGTATAATTAATGAACACTACAACTGGCTAAACCCACCCTTCACCCTTCGTACCTCCACAAGACCCACCCGCTCCTCCCACCGTGGAACCCTTATCCCTCCCTCCACAAAATCCTCCAGACTCATCTCCACCACGAACAGAGCCCTCTCCCTCGCAGGCCCTCCCCTCTGGAACTCCATGCCTCTTGACCTACGCATTGAAACCTCCACACCCACCTTCAAAAAGAAACTCAAAACCTGGCTCTTCCTCCAAGCTTACCCCCAATCGTCTTCTTTACCTACTAACACCTTAACTTTACCTACTAACACCTTAACCCTACCACCTCCCCGTACTAACACCCCCTCCTCTGGACCTACCCCCACACCCTCTAATGACTTACAAACCCCACTCCTAACTTCTAGCACATAATATTTGACACATAGCTCTACCGTTCCCATTTTCTCACCTGAATCTCTTATTTTCTACATGCCTATACAGTTTTGTATATAACCTATGTATATTTCAAGAATATAACCTATGTCAATTTGCCAATGTATATAGATGTCAATAATATAACCTATGTATACGTCAATAATCTCTCGACCCCTGTACATATTACTCCTTTTGTACCTGTACATATTACTCCTTTTGTACCTGTTTTTCACCCACCCACCCCTACCCCTCTTTCCACAAGTTTGCTAGTTTTGCTCTGTTTCTGAGCTATGTTTTAAACACTGTTCCTTGTAAAGGCTCTGCCTACATATCTTTGTTTGTAAGTTATCTGTAAACCGGCACGACGTGCAAACGGTTGCCGGTATATAAAATTAAATAAATAAATAAATAAATAAATAAATAAATATCATAGCGACATTAAGTCGGAGGTCCCCAAAAGTAAAAAAAAGTAAAAAAAAAAAATAAATTTTGAATTCTGCCCGTGGCTGTCGGGCCGAAAACCGGACGCTCAATTTTGCCGCTGTCCGGTTTCCGAGCCCCTGGCTGTCAGCGGGCTCGAGAACCGACGCCGGCAAAATTGAGCGTCAGCTGTCAAACCCGCTGACAGCCGCCGCTCCAGGCCAAAAGGAGGTGCTAGGGACGCGCTAGTGTCCCTAGCGCCTCCTTTTCCTCGTTTGCACCGCGTCGCCTAATTTAAATACTGGATCGCGCGCCGGGAGAGCGGGCGTTAGTCCGCTCTCCCACGGACTTTACTGGATCGGGCTGTTAGATGTGTGCAAAGTTTGCCTCCATTAGATGGCCCTGTAGCTTAAATACGTGATCAGTATTCCATGTCCCTGGATGTAGGCTAATATGCTAGCTTGTTACTATGTATGGAAAATTTGATATGTAAGCGTGGGCTTTGTTCCTGTATACAAGTAACAGACACGGCACTGTCCAACCTACTGGGGTGGTGGTTTAGCCTTTCTGTAAAAATGTGCTGTAACTTTCTTTTTCATAACAAGAAGTTAATATTAAATTACAGTCTGTAGTTGCTTGCTAGGAGGAGGCTTCCGCTACTGAAACTAGTTCCATACCCCCTACCTAAGCCCCTCTACCCTTAAAGGTCAAGTGTGCTTCCCTCTAGCGGTGGAGTTTGAGGGGGGGGGGGGAGAGGTCAACCCGTAGTGAAGTTATGGGGTTTTATCATTCACCACGGAGGCGTTCCCAGGGCACCGGCCCATCAATTATAGATATGTTTGTTCGCTGAAACAATCTGTACTGGTCACCAGTAGAGCGGCGTGCTCAATGGACCAAGGCTGTTTTGGGGGGGGGGGGGGTAGCCCCACCCCCACCCCCACAGATGAGTAATAAGTCAGCCCCCCCCCCCCCAGATCTCGCCCGCCATTCCCAACCTAAGCAAACACCACCTATGCCCTAGAATGGTCATGCAGTAGCAGTATTTATTTTATCTACGATAAAGATGGTTATGGTATCTGCACCCAGCCTTCCTGCCTCTCTACACCCAAGAACGGCTGCTGAGGGCCGCACGTGGAAAAGGAAGTGGCTAGAAAGGGATCGTGTCTCGTTCTGAGCGACAGCGTGACCCTGCCGGGGGAACCAAAGCCCATAAATTGTGAAAGCAGACACAGCTTGGTGAAACTGCTTGCTTGACAATTCTGCTTCGCGCCCCACCCCCGCCTCTATTCCCGGTCCCGCTCTGTGCGCTTAGCCGATCACCGAGTACCTCCGCAAGGAGGATGGGATGGGGGGGGGGGGGGTTTCTCCTTCACGCGCATGCGCCTGAGAAGGGCACGTCTGGTGACGCGCGGCTCGATTTGCTCGGAAATCAATTGGGACGGTGGGGTTGCCGGGAAGGCGGCTGTGGCGCGCGGCGGACCTGCTGGGGAGGCATGGATCGGTGAGGACTGGCTCCTTGCACCCAGCCCGATCGTTTTCTAGATTTAACGGAGCTAAGATCCTTAAAGCAGCCCCTGTCCTCAATGACGCTTTGTCGGTTTAGACTGTACGCTCCGGGCGGGGGGGGAGGGACTGTCTCTTCTGTGCATCTGCAACGTGCGGTGCTGCGACCGGGGGCTGTTCTGTACGGGCAGGCCGAGCTCGGCTGCTCACCGTGTGGCTCTTCTTTTTGCAGGTCCGTCTTAGGGGAGATGGTGTCCCCGGAGGTGCGGGATGTGGAGGTGTCCAGGACGGCTCGCCGCCAGGGCTCCCAGAAGAGAGTCTCTCGTATCCTTATTACTGGCTCTCGCTTGCTGACACACACCTGCTTATATTTTCTCGCTGTTGAAAATATCGGTGTATTTTCGTTTTTAATGTAAATGCATGTCGCCTGGTGACCCTGGAATTTAAAAAAAACCCTCCTCTAACAGAAGGTGTCACAGCCGCGAAAGAATTCACGTATGTAAAGGAGGTGCCTAAGAAAAATTGTCTTGTGAGAGAAATCGGTACAATGTGCTTATAAAAAGAGTGGTTGGACCTCATTGCGCTTATGTACTGTCATCTACCATGACTGCACACTGAATTCTATACTTTATTAATATATACCAAAAAACTGAATTATACAACTTTTAATTAATATTAAATACACATTTTATTCGGTGGCATCTAAGTTCCCTGGGGAGAGGGATGCAGTACTTTCCCCAGGAATGGCTAATCCTAGGTTTTATAAAATATTTTAATAAGCTATCCAGTAGGGTTTGAACACTTCTACCAGATTTGTTCCAAAGGATCTGTAGTTCTGATTTGTTTGTTTTACCAGATGCATACTGTTCACTTCTATTTAAAAGTTGAAACTTGAACCTTTTCTTAACTCGCCCTCCAGTTCAAATACCTGTTGGTAACAGCTGGAGTGGTACAACACCATTAGTAGCAAGAGGCCAGCTGTTGTCTTGGACTCCCCTCTCCTTGCCCCACCACTCCAGTAAGATGACATTTGCAGTGATTTAAAACTAATTACTATATTAACTATAGCTGCTATCCTGGTATTTAATAAATACATTCCACCCTTAAGAGCTTTATACAATATTGCAAATAGTATTTTATTGTTTTAACCTGTTTTACTTACATGTGGTTTTATCATCATATTAAGTGCTTTCTGTTTTATTCGCTTGTTTTGTTTCAGTACTGTTTTGTATTTCATATTTTATTATGCATGTTTTGGTCTTTTATAGACCTTTTGTACATTGCCTAGGATATAAGCAATAAAAGACTGCTTGCTCTAGAGCAGGGCTTCTTAAACCTGTGCGAAAAACCTCCACTGCAAGTAAGGTTTTCCCAGCATTCTTATTCTGTTCTATTAACCATTCCCTTCCTAATAATTCCTAACATTCTATTTGCTTTATTGACTGCTGCCGCACACTGAGCTGAGCATTCCAATGTATCGGCCACAGGAACTCCAAGGCACTTTTCCTAGATGCTGATTCCTAATAAGGAAACTACCTGTAGTTGTGGTTACTTTTGCTGTTGTGCATCACTTTTTTCACTTCTCCACATTAAATTTAATTTGCCATTTAGGTACCCAATCTTCTAGTCTTGTAAGCTCATCCAGGAGTTCCTCATAATTTGCTGCTTTGAATCATTTTATGTCCTGCAAATTTGATCACCTCATTTGTTCCCTTTTCCATATCATTTATGAATGTTAAATAGCACAGGTCTTAATATAGATCCCTGGGGCACTTTACTATTGATCTTCTTCAATTTGGAAAACACAAATTTAAAAAAAAAAAAGGCTCCAGGGATGATATAGTAAATTATAGACCCGAGAGCTTGATGTCTGCACTGGGCAAAATGGTAGAAGCTCTTCTTAGAAACAAAATTACTGACCATATACATAGACTTTTTAGTTTTATGGGGTAGAATCAATATGGTTTTAACAAAGAGAAGTCTTGCCTTCCTAATCTATTAGACTTTTTAATGAAGGTGTAGATAAATGAACAGATTGATAGTGCATTTGGGTTTTCAGAAGACATTTGATAAAGCCCCTCATGAGCAACTTGTTAGGAAATTTAAAAGTCCTAGAATAGAAGCTGTCTCCTTTTTGTTGACTGGTAACTGGTTAAGACAGGAAACAGAGTAGGACTAAAATGGTCAGTTACAGTAGCCACCATCCAGTCTTCAGGTACTGTGGCTGTTTCAAATAACTAGTAACAAGTTTACAATTTCATGGTATGACTACCATCCGGTTTTGGTGATTTGTTACTATTTGTCACTTTCATCTAATACAATGAATTGCTTTAATTGCTCAAAATCATTTTCAAAGAATGTTTCTGGTGTGTGTAGGTTCCACCAACCTGCTCCTCAGTAAAGAATTAATTTACTTTTTCTGTTGTCTTGTCCTCTCTGAGAATCCATTTTACTCCTTGGTCATCTAGCAGTCCAGCTGACTCCTTCAGTTTTTTTTTTGCTTTGAATATACTTGAAACAATTTTTATTAGTTTTTACCTCTGAAGCAAGCTTCTTTTCAAATTCTTTCTTGGCCTGCCTTATTACTGTTTACATCTAACTTGCCAGTGTTTATGCGTTTCTCTCTCTCTCATTTAGGTCTGCTTCCCATTTTTTGAAAATGGCTTTGCTTCTTTCAATTAATTATTAAATCATACTGGCAGTCCTTTGGTCTTCCTTTGACTTTTTTAACGAGTGGAATACATTTTATCTGGGCTTCCAAGCTGGTATTTTAAATAATGTCCACACCTAATGCAAACTTTTAACCTTAGCAAACTTTTTTTAGTTTTGTGGGGTTGTTTTTTTTGCTAATTTCCTCATGTTATATTAGTCTCCCTTCTTTAAAAATTAAATTCTACTGGAATAGTTTACTTAATATCCACCCTCCAGTGATTTTGTCGAATTGAATTGCATTATGATCACTGTTGCCAAATGAATATATGACCTCTCTCTTGCACCATGTCCTAATTTCAACTAAGAACAAATCCTGACAAGTCCATGATCAGCTGCTATATGAAGCAGTCATTTATTTAAATAATTTATATTCCATGTTTCTCAAAATTAAACAAGATGATTTACCATCTTAAACATATTACACTTATGTTTATGGCATCTAAGAACTTTACCTCCCTAACATTTCTGTGACATTTACCCAATCAATACTGAACTCTCTCATTATTGTGTTGCCAATTTTATTAGAAACATAGACTGGCGCCTATCTAGTCTGCCCATCTGACCAACTAATTCAGCTTTACAGTTTCCAATGCTTCCTCAGAGATCGCGTGTGTTTATCTCATGCTTTCTTGTATTCAGATACCATTTTTGTCTCCTCCACCTCCATTGGGAAGCTGTTCCATGCATCCACTGCTTAGTCTTTAAAAAAAGTAAGATTACTCCTGAGTCTATCCCTTTTCACCCTTATCCCATGATCTGTCGTTCTAGAGCCTCCTTTCCATTGAAAGAATCTTACCTCCTGTGCATGGAAGCCTCTGAGATATTTGAATGTCTCTATCATATCTCCCCTATCTCACTTTTCCTCCAGGGTGTACATGTTTAGATCTTTGTCCATCCCCATATGCTTTAGAATGAAGACCACTACCCATTTTAGTAGCCCCCTCTGGAGCGACTCCATCCTGGAATCAATTTGGCCTTTGCTTTAAGAAGCACATTAACAACATAATAAAAGAAGGATTCTACAAGCTTCAAGTACTAAAAAGAATCAAACCTCTCCTTCACCATCAAGATTATCGTATAGCTTTACAATCCTTCTTGTTTTCCAAATTAGATTATTGCAATGCAATACTCATTGGCTTACCTGCTTCCACTGTTAAACCGCTTCATCTTCTGCAAAATGCTGCGGCAAGATCACTCAACAGCAGCAGAAGATCAGATCATATCACCCCAGTTCTCAAAGAACTGCATTGGCTGCCAATCACTTACAGAATTCGGGATAAAGTTTTATCCCTTATCCATAAAGCCTTATATAAGAACAAGACAAAGTCCCAAAGAGAAATCTGCGCTCCACTAACACTGGTCTCCTTGCAACTATCTCCCCAAAATTAACCCGCCTCAACTCAACAAGAGAAGGCACTTTCTCATTAGCCGGGCCACATTTATGGAACACCCTCCCCACTGAACTAAGAATGGAGCCATCATCACAAACATTTAAAAAAAAAAAAAATTTAAAACATGGCTCTTTAAGAAAGCATACCCAACGTAATAAGAAGAATCACCACCACTCTATTTAATATTTGCTAATCATGGTCATCTGGACTTTCATGCTTTACCCCAGCCTGTCTAGTGGGATATTCTAACTTCTCTGAATTGCCAGTATCCTTGAAGATATCTCCCTCCGAGCCATGCGCTTCTGAGCGACTGTCTGCTTTCCCCAGTGGTCTAGTTTAAAAGCTGCTCTGTATCCTTTTTAACTGTTGGCATCAGTGTCCGCACAACACAGCAGCTTAAGGACTCTCTGTCCTGGTGGCTGGTCCAGTGAACTCTGGCAGAAGGAATACCCTTCCAAACTCCTCCTGTCCAAATTGTCCTAGCCACCATTAAACCTAAGTGGGGAGCTCGTGTAGAGGGGCTCTGGAGCTAAGGGTGATCTGGTCTGGAGCTAAGGGTGATCCTAAAGGCTTTCAGAGATTAGTTGGCCAACAGAATTGGCCTAGTACAGTCAGTCCTTCAGACATGTCCTACCTGAACCAGCAGGGAGGAACAGGTTCACACTTCCATATTCTGACAGCTTCCCAACATGGGAACGGGTCAATATCACAGGGAATGGCCCTCAAAGCCAAATATCTGCCAGGCAGCGAGAATACCCTAGAGGACATAGGTGAGCTGCTCCCTGGGAGCCACGCGATATGAGTTACAAACCAGATATTCCAGGATGGGGGTTCACCTGTGGTGGATCTCTTTGTATCTGCTTGGATAAAGAAAGTTCCTTCGTTTTGTTCAAGAAGGTTGAAAGACAGACTAGCTTGGTTGCTTTCTCTCTGGGTTGGGGAAAGGATCTTCTGTATGTAAATCCTCCAGTTCTTCTAGTTGCAAAAGCGCTTGAAAAACTCACTTGGGACTAGGAGACTGATTCTCTTAACATCCTAGGGTCTGAGACAGGTTTGGTTCTTGCTTCTTCAGAATTTTCCATCAGAGATCCTGTCTCCCCCAGTGCTGAGATCCACTTGGGAAATTCTCTCTCGCATCACACAAAATCAGGGAACATTACTCCACCCCACCATCAAGTCCCTAATCTTCACAGCCGGGATGAAAACAGGGTAGTATGGGATTCCCTAAGTCTGTCCAGTGGGCCTCTCATGTTTTTCTGGCCTCTAGGAAAGATCCCACTAGGAAGTCTTATTTAAGTGGAGGAGGTTTGCCTTTTGGTTTGAGGGAAAATTCTTAGATCCTTTCTTCTCCTGCACACACACAACTGCTTGTATCTTCTATATCTGAGTCTGATCTTAAGGCTTGGGGTTCACCTCTGTGCATTTGGCATTTTATCACAATGTAGAAGGCAAACCCATCTCTGTAGTGCTTTTAATTGTCAAGTTCATGCGGGACTTGCTTCTGTTGAAGCCTTACATCGAGCCCCCTACTGTGTCTTGTTGATTAATTTTGTGTTTTCCTCATCAGCCTTTACATATTCCTCCTCTTCTCGTCTGAGTCTTAGTGGCACTTTTGCACTTCCTCCTATCGCTGACACATCCCATAAGTCATTTCCCTGTTTTAGCATATTTTTGCTTCCATATGAATCTTTGCATTCCTGACAGCTTTCCTAGCTTCTCCAGATATTGTCTGCAATATCTTATAGATTATGGATGCTAACCTATTTTCCCTTACCTTTCAGCCACTACTTTAGAAAACCAGAGTAGCCTTTCTTTTTGAGCCATTGGACTGCTGAACTGAAAAGTCCTGGTTTTAGTGGCTGTCACTTTCTCCTGCAGAGCCCATGAGCTCCAGGCCTAGTGACTCTTCCACTTTATGCTAAATTTTCACTGTAAAGTGGTTCTATGCATGCATCCTAAGCTCCTGTAGGATTTCCACTTTAACCAGTCAATTGTCCTTCTGATATTCTTCCCCAGGCCGCATGTCTACAAAGCTGAACAAGCCTTGCACGGTTTGGATTGCAAAAGAGCCTTGGCCTGCTACCTGGAGCAAACTGAAGTCCATCCAGCTTTTTGTTTCTTTTGACCCAAAAGGACCTGGAATTGCAGTATCTAAATGTACCCTGTCTAATTGGATATCAGGCTGCATCTCTTTCTGTTATTCCCAGGCAGGCTTGACTCTAGAAGGGCGTGTTAAGGTACATAGTGTTAGCGGCATGGCGCATAGGTTGCTACCTGGAAAAGATATGCAAGGCTGAGACATAGCAATCTCTCCCACATTCACATCCCATTACTGTTTAAACAGGGACTCCCCATACTATGGTAGGTTTAGCCAGCTTGTCCTGAAAGGTCTCTTTGAGGTTTAGCATCCAACTCTGTCTCCCCTAGGGGCCTGTCCCTTATTATTTTCAGGTTGCCCTTAAAAAAATAAAAACTGTCCATTTTGGCCAGTTGGCAGTGGTGTTGGTTTTTTCAGGGTTATGTGAGGACAGAATATCCTGCTTTAGGCTTGGGGAAAGCAAAAGTTGCTTACCTGTAACAGGTGTTCTCTGAGGATAGCAGGAGGGGCACACCTGCTTCTCCTTTATATACCAAACTGAGGAGGAGCCCTAAGCCACGGTCATGACGCAGGGTGGCCAGCACTCGTTCCATAAATCATGGAGAGAGCTCTGGAAGCTGTGCAACCACTGCAGCAGCCAGGGCTCCAGTAAATACATTTTCCCCACTTGTGGGGGACTGATCCCTGCTGTTCTCGGGGGACAGTGTTCCAGGTAAGCAGTTTTTGGTTTGTGGCTGGAAAAGAGAGGGGTGCTCGGCTACCTGAGAGGGTGGATTACGGTAGAAGAAGCTGACACACAAAATGCCTTGAATTAAGGAGTCAGGCTCCTTGGCTGGTAGCTAGGATAGAGCTCTGGCAATGTGGACAGAGATTACGGACTAGATTGGATGGACTGGTTGGTCCTTTTATGCCATCCTCTGCTCTTACTGTGCAATTCAAGAAAGGGTGAGCTAAGCACAGAAGATCTTAAGCTGCAGGGAAGTGAAGGTAGTCACAATCTCGTTTACTACAGCATCTTGTGTTGGTGCTTTTAAAAAGTCTCAGCCTCCAAAAAAATCCAGTTGTGTGCAGGATCAATATGGCTACTAGAGCCGGGCACCAGTGTGGAAGAAACCACAGCTCTCTTTAGGGGAAACCCTTCTTAATTGGCCACAATGCTGACCTGTTTTTATTATACGTGTATTGTTTCTTTGGTAGCGTGAGACTGCCTTCTTCTCATCTTCCTCTTCCTTGTAAGAGCATTGAAATACAAGGCGCTGAGTGTTTGTCAGGCTGCAGAAGCATCCCCCGTGATTTGAAATGACCGATTCTTACCTGGAAACCATTCTTCCTTTGCAGTAACCCCACAGAATCTCAGCGCTACAAGGCAACCGGACGTGTCTGCTATTCTGGGGACGCTGGGGACATCGCCTCACCTGATGCAGACCCCAGGACGCCTCGGAACGCTGTCAATGGTACAGGAGACCTTTCTTTTATAGGTGATACCCGGGGGGGGGGGGAGGGGGGGTAAGAAATCAAACCCCGGTTCCCAGAAATGTTTTTCAACGACTGTGGGTTTTCTGGCGCAGGTCGCACACCCTGTCCTGTGCAGTGAAGGGATGCGGCTGCCATGTCTTTGCGCCGTTTTCAGCCTCGGCCCAGCTGCCTTCAGGCCGTGGCCTGCTTTGGGTCCTTTTTAGGACCCAGGGCAGCGACAGATTGAACATGATTTTGTGAAAGTCCTTTGAGGTGCCACGTTGATCGGTGTCTTAGTGAGGAGGCTTCTCGTGCACCTGACCTGGCGGTTTATGAGGCGACGCGAGTTGTGCTCGCAGACTGGGGAGGACGTGTGGGTTTTGAGCAGCTTTGAATTTTGTGTTCTGTAAGCAGTTACAGGACAAATTGTCTGTTACATTGCTTAAAAAAAAAAAAGAGTGAATTAAACTTCTGAAACACTGCTGCCCGTTCGCACATTCATAATTCAGTGGCCTTCAATATCTATCAAACCTGAGAATACATTTTTATTTTTATTTTCTTTTATTAAATTTAACCAGTTTAGACAGCAATTCAGCGTATCAGTGTAACAGAATAAAAGGGGATCTAGAAAAAGTAAAAAGAAATACAATTTTAGTAAGAAAAAAAAAGTTCTTTAATCTCCAGCCCTCTAATTCCTTTGCCATGAAATTGTGGAGGGAGGTAAAAAGCAAAAATTACTTTGTGCACATTAAAGGAAACAGAGAGAGAAGCCGGTCCATATACTCGTTTTACTTCCCGTTAAAGGAAACGGAGAGAGAGAAGCTGGGCCGTATTCTCATTGTACTTCACGTTAAAGGAAACGGAGCGAGAGAAGCTGGGCCGTATTCTCATTGTACTTCACGTTAAAGGAAACGGGGAGAGAGAGAAGCCGGGCCGTATTCTCATTGTACTTCACGTTAAAGGAAACGGGGAGAGAGAGAAGCCGGGCCGTATTCTCATTGTACTTCACGTTAAAGGAAACGGGGAGAGAGAGAAGCCGGGCCGTATTCTCATTGTACTTCACGTTAAAGGAAACGGGGAGAGAGAGAAGCCGGGCCGTATTCTCATTGTACTTCAACTACCATTTTGGCTAATATGTTGTGACAATGGGAATCAAGAAAGAAACATAATTGCGAGGGCTGAAAGAACACACATCTGTTATTCTGAAATCTTAGAACACATTTACGAGGGTATCAAATCATCAGATTAGCTCCTAACTGACATGCTTCTGGAGCCATCTGAAGACATTTCTTTCCACGCTGTTGGGTAGCCCTGGCGATGTCTGGATATACCCATATTTTCTGTCCAAGAAATAACTTGTCACGATTTCGAAGAAACAGTTTCAATACTGAGTCACGGTCAGATGGAAATACAAATGTAATAAACAACGTTCCACGATATTCCCCATGCTCTGTCTCCAGAAGATTCCAGAAATGCTGATGAATTACCCATCTGAACCATTAAATCATTGTTCTCCTGTGCCACATTAAGAGGATCAGATTTCTTCTTCTCCCGAGATGTAAAATATATATCCAGGATATAAAATATATGCGGGATAAGTGGGAATACATCTTACGTTCATTCACTTAGGACATTTAGATGTCAGTGGGGTTAATGGGCTAACTGGTGGCAGAGGAGGAAGCAAAGAGGTGATGTCCAGGAAGGGAATAAGGTAAAAGTGCACACTCTCTTTTCCAAGCAGCTAGGACACTGGCTTGGAGATTGGAGCTAAAATCGCACAAAACTATAGGAAGAATAATCTTTTGCCACAGATTGAAGCCTTATCAATTGGCGCTACTCTTCCCAAGTTTGACTTGTACTGGTTCATCATTTTTGTTGTGCCCTTTAGCTATGCATGTGACGCACGTTTCTGTTCATACACCAGATCAGTCCAGATGCCTGGGTTTTGCCTCCCCGCCAGCAGATGGAGACAGAGTTTTACTGATACTGCTACTTAACCTAGTGTGTGCCACCTGCAGTCCCTCAGTATTTCTCTGTCTCCAGCAGATGGTACAGGTGTAAAACCTGAAGTCTGGAATATTAAAAAAAATATGTATTTATTTCGAGTTTTTCTAGACCAACATTCGTTGGGAACATCACATCGGTTTACATGGAACAGGAAAAGCAGCGTATATGCTTTACAAATATATAATGTAAAAGCAGTCCTCCCAGGGGGTTGAGTGCCTGGAGGGCCCCCTCCCCTCCCCTCCCTATTGAGGCCTTGGTGAAGGCTCGTATCCAGACACTGGGGATGGGGGAGGTTTGGAAAGCTGGTGGTCCAGTTCCTCCAGAGAGCCCTTTGGATCCAGCAGTCAGCTCTGCAGCATGCAGGAAAGTGTTTTTTGTTCAGGGCAGTAAGTTTAAAAGAAAAAAAGAAGACAGGTCAGCCATCTGACTAGGCTGCTGTGTATCTGGGCTCCAGCTGCCACTGTATGTGATCGGGGATCGCAGGGCTACATCTGGTGATAGCTGGGGGTCCCGGCGTTCAGCGTATCTTCGTGGCAAGCGACAGGAAGGTGGTACATATGACAATGGTGCCAGTGAAAGATCACACTAAGAGCTGCCACTTGTGTGGGGAACCATGTGCATGGCTGACTAAGGCAGGATTCTGCACCCACTGGGTTTCTGGGGGAGAGGGCAGTAGAAAAGAAGACTGTGAGCATCAGGGGCTGCCGCTGATACTTTCCCTGTAAGTGCGGGGAATGGTGGCCATCTTGGCTTCAGTGGCAGCAGCGAGAGAGGCTCCTGGGGAGGCAGGGAATTCATCCTCCTCCTCCCATATCGCTGGCCATCCAAAATCTCGCAGAGCTTCTGAAGAGGAGGTGGCCGTGCTGGAGGAGGATTCTGAGGATTGTTTTGCCACTTCTCCATAGGGCATATATGGTCAGAAGCACCCTCACCTCCAAGGTTAGCCACAGGGTTGCCTGTGGCCTGCAAAAAGGCCTGAAGTGGCTGAGAAGTAGGTCTGTGAGCATCTGGAGTGTATTCAGCTTGGCTGGGCAGCTAATCAGCCCCATGGAGAAGGCTGAGAACTCAGAGGGCACGAATGGTCTGGCAGAGGCGTCTCCAGATGTTCAGAATGTCTGAACCGGAAGAGGTGCCAGTAGCCAAAGGGGGCAACCCTAAGGTGGTCCAGCTGTTTCGCAAGGATGAATTGTGGCCCTTGATTCTACAAGTACTTAAGGAGCTAGGCATCAAACTTCCACATTAAGAGTCTGACCACGAAGGAGTGGATCCAGTTGTAGACAGATTGAGAGGTCTGGCAAAGGCTTTTCCTTTCCGCAAGTTGGTGAAGAGATTGGTGGTCAAGGAGAGGGACGCACCTGAGGACCAGTCGGAAGGACAATGGCTAAGTTGTATCCGATACCGGAAGAGACTCTCGAGCTTTTGATGCTTTCAAAGTTAGGGGCTTCGATCTCTGCAGTGACCAAGAAAACTACCATTCCAGTGGCAGGGTCTCTTATGAGGAGTGAACTAGGATCACAGTGGACCAATGGGTCCTAGAAGTGATGAGAGAGTACGCATTAGAATTTGCTTGGCCAGTACGAGAGGTCTTCATTGTTTCCCCCTGTGCTCCCCGCGCCATATAGGACTGTCCATTTATTCGTGGTACCGAAAAAGGAGGGAACATTCAGGCTGATTTTGGATTTAAAGAAGGTGAATGTGGCCCTCAGAGTGCCACGATTTCATATGGAGACCTGCATTTGGTCGCAGTGGCGGTATGCAAAAGAGTTTCTGGCCTCACTAGACCTCACAGAGACGTATCTGCATATTCCGGTTGGGCTGGAGCACCAGAACTTTCTGAAGTTTATGGTTCTGGGAGATCATTTTCAGTTTTGTGCCCTTCTTTTCGGGTTAGCGACAGCTCTGCAGACGTTCACCAAAGTAATAGTGATGATGGTAGCAGGAGTTGTTGTGCATCCATTTCTGGATGACTGGATCATTCAAGCAAAGTTGCAGAAATTTGTCAGCAGGTAGCACAGTGGGTCATGGAGAAGTTGTGGACCTAATGACGAGCCATCTAAGGCCATGCCAATCCCTGGAGTACCTGGGAGCTCGTTTTAACACATGGATTGACAAGGTGCCTCCCACGGAGGAAAGGGTGATGAAACTACAGAGTCAGATTTGCTGTCTGTTGTAGTTCCCAGTTCCCAGAGTTTGGGATTATTTATAGGTACTGGGTTCCATGACATCAATGCTAGAGCTAGTTTCATGTCATACTGCTCGTTGAGGGGTTTTGGGGGTCTGGAATGGTTATTCTAATATTTGATTGGGTACAAGTTATACTGAGGAACTGCAGGTGGCACTCTACTGACACTACTACTTGGCCTAAAGCTTTTCTTCTCTGTCTCCATCTGCTGGCAGGGAGGCAAAACGCAGGAGTCTGGTCTAATCTGTGGCAGTCCAGAAATGAAAATTAGCAGCTAAAAAACAATTTTCCTTTATTTCTTTGTTGTGGTATTACAAATCCCAGTTATGCTTGCAGGGTGTGATACAATCTTTGGGACCTCTCACTTTTTTTCCTTTTCCCACTTTGCTGCATTATGGTAGAATCAATTATTTTTTCTTTTAGCATTTGATGCACCACTTCCTTCCTGTAAAAGCTAAAAAAAAAAAAAAAAAAAAAAAAGAGAGAGAGAGATAGAGGGGATCACATTTGGATAGACTTTGCACACAGCATCAGACTGCTCCTGATTATACCTTCCAGCCATTGTGATATTCATAATGAGTGCCTTGTTTGTTTTCCACTAATTGCATGTGTGCTGTTTTTTGTTTTTTTTTCCTAGATTTCTACTCTGGATGAGAGCAACTTGGCAGCATCCTTTTCCCCGCAGCGCTCGGGAATGTATTTTAACTTTAACTCCCCAGGGCTGTCAGATGATGTCTCGCTCAGTGCAGTTATGCTACGTGAAGAAGATCCTGGGGAAGCAGGTCCAATGGACTATTTTGGAATTCTGCCCTGAAATAGATGATTTCCTGTAGATTGGGTTTTTGGAAGGAGAGCGAGCACACTGAATGGATGACATTTTTTACACACACACACACAATTCCCCCAACAAAGACTGCAAACTCTGCATGTTATACATTCTTTCTCTGGATACAACTTTACAGTAGTATCCAGAGAAAGAAAGGAGCTACAAGAAATACATATAGAAAGAAATGTTAAAGGGTATGGGAAGAGAGATTCAGTTTAGTAGAGAATGTTCTATTAACTGAATCAGACACTACCAACTAGGGATGTGAATCGTGTCCTCGATCGTCTTAACGATCGATTTCGGCTGGGAGGGGGAGGGAATCGTATTGTTGCCGTTTGGGGGGGTAAAATATCGTGAAAAATCGTGAAAAATCGTTAAAAAAAAATCGAAAAAAATCGAAAACCGGCACATTAAAACCCCCTAAAACCCACCCCCGACCCTTTAAATTAAATCCCCCCCCCCCCCGAACCCCCCCCCCAAATAACTTAAATAACCTGCGGGTCCAGCGGCGGTCCGGAACGGCAGCGGTCCGGAACGGGCTCCTGCTCCTGCATCTTGTCGTCTTCGGCCGGCGCCATTTTCCAAAATGGCGCCGAAAAATGGCGGCGGCCATAGACGAAAAAGATTGGACGGCAGGAGGTCCTTCCGGACCCCCGCTGGACTTTTGGCAAGTCTCGTGGGGGTCAGGAGGCCCCCCACAAGCTGGCCAAAAGTTCCTGGAGGTCCAGCGGGGGTCAGGGAGCGATTTCCCGCCGCGAATCGTTTTCGTACGGAAAATGGCGCCGGCAGGAGATCGACTGCAGGAGGTCGTTCAGCGAGGCGCCGGAACCCTCGCTGAACGACCTCCTGCAGTCGATCTCCTGCCGGCGCCATTTTCCGTACGAAAACGATTCGCGGCGGGAAATCGCTCCCTGACCCCCGCTGGACCTCCAGGAACTTTTGGCCAGCTTGTGGGGGGCCTCCTGACCCCCACGAGACTTGCCAAAAGTCCAGCGGGGGTCCGGAAGGACCTCCTGCCGTCCAATCTTTTTCGTCTATGGCCGCCGCCATTTTTCGGCGCCATTTTGGAAAATGGCGCCGGCCGAAGACGACAAGATGCAGGAGCAGGAGCCCGTTCCGGACCGCTGCCGGACCCGCAGGTTATTTAAGTTATTTGGGGGGGGTTCGGGAGGGTGGGGGATTTAATTTAAAGGGTCGGGGGTGGGTTTTAGGGGGTTTTAGTGTGCCGGCTCACGATTCTAACGATTTATAACGATAAATCGTTAGAATCTGTATTGTATTGTGTTCCATAACGGTTTAAGACGATATTAAAATTATCGGACGATAATTTTAATCGTCCTAAAACGATTCACATCCCTACTACCAACCAATCACTACAATGTTTTATTTCTTGTTAAACTTTTTATCTTTCCTTTAACTCTAATCCCAGTTAGAATAACCCCTGTTTTATTGTAACTTTTTTCTTCCGTGCACTTGTTATACTCCTGTAATGTATACTCTTATGTTTTAGTTATGTACGTTATAATGTATTGATCACCCCTTGTTTTATGTAAACCGACATGATACGAACTCCCGTGAATGCCGGTATAGAAAAACACAAATAAAAAAAAAAGAGAGATGCTGGTTAACAGGAACCTGACAAAATCTGATTACCGAATGAGATGGAACAGCCACCTAGTCTGACTCTGTCCCAGAAGGTTAGCTGTGTCCCAGAACATGGCCGTCTAAATATACTTTTCTGCTTGGTTCTCTTTGTAGCGACTGTGAGCATATATCCAAACTTCCTGCACTCCTTCCTGAACCACTCTTCAAGTGAAGTGTTTGATCTGGTGGAAGAGTATGAGGCTACTTGCACGGAACAGGTATGCTTTGTTGTTTTTTTTTTATTTATGTGAGGGTAAGTTGCACTGTCATTCTAGGGCATTTTATCTGTTTTTCCCATTCAGCTGCCATCACACCCCCTTTAGATGTCCCTCGGCTTCAGCGAGCTGCTTTTTCCCTATCGTATTGACGTTGGTTTCATCTTTCCCCCAGAGGCTTTCATTACTGTTTTAGTATTGCCAGCTGTGGCAGCAGAATGGAAGCCGGGACTTCTGGCTGAAATGGTTAAGAACTAAGCCAATGGGCAGGCTCACGAGTAAATCACATCCAGGATCTGCAACGCAGACATATCTCTTTAGGAATTGTATTCTAAACCGCTTCTAATGTATTGAAAGGTTATACGGTATACATGTTTTTTTAAATACAGTTGGATTCATTGATTTTAGGTTCATGTAATGCCGGGTATCTGATGCTTATATTAATGGAGTCTGTGCAAAGATAGCTAGAAAGTTGTTAATGTGAGATTCTGTGTTAATCTGTTTTACAGTTATCCTATGCTCTAGTTTGCATGCACTACAGTGCATCCCAGATGTATTATATCAATTATACTTTTTACATATTACAAACTAAAAGCTTTCCACTGAAAATGTGCAGTGGGAAAATTATTTTCATTTGATAAGCAGGGCTGAATTAGCCATGCTGTGTGGTAGTGCGCTCCCTGGCAGCACTGGACGGAAACTCTCAAAGCTATCAGAGCTTTTTCTTCACTGAGCATGCGCAGGAGTTCATGGGCACTGGCGTCAGCATCCCTTCAGTCGGCACTCCGCATGGACGGTATTCTCTTCTCTCTTTTTTTCAAGCGTTACACCCCTTTTTTCTATTTTCCTTCCTCAGTGAGCCCCAAAACATCACTTTCCATGCTACTTCCCAGTTGGGAAGAGACAAGAGGAATCCATCATGTCAAAAAGAGCGTCCAGTGGCTTCAAGGCCTGTTTCTGTGGCCAGATCATTTTACTCACAGATGGCCATGACCGGTGTTACCTATGTCTGGGCCCCGACCATGACCAGGCAAATTGCAGTTCCTATGGACAAATGTCCCCATGGGTGCAGAGAACCAGGGCAGTGAAGATTGAATCCTCAATGCTATATCGAGATGCATCAGAAACAGTGTTGGAACGATCTCCAAAGACAAAGCACAGAGAGGCTTCGACAAATGCGGCTTCAGTATCAGCTAAAAAAGCAATACTGTCAGCGCAGCATCGTTTGACGCAATCAATACGACACAATTTGCATCAAGCCACCAGTCATCTTCATCGAGGCAAAAACATGAGGGATTGGCATGCTCTGCCCTTGAGTCTGGGACAATGAGTTCATAGATATAGCTAGCACATTCTTCACCTCTCTGTTTCCAGTCCTGGAACCTCTCGCTTTTCCTTCAGCCTATCTCATTCAGTCAACCACTCCGGAAAGTGTAAAACCAGGAGCACCTCCATGATCACCTGCCCCCCATGATCAGGCACCCATTCCTCACCATCTGGGAGCAAGAGCTTGACCTCACCTCACATCCTTTCTCTGTGAAGCTCACCCTTCGCTCACTTAGTCAATTCTCTATCACCAGGGGAGTCCCCAAGCAGCTCTTGGCATCCCTTTGGATCTAGCACCAGAGACATCGGATCACACATCTCCACTAAAGGATCTCATCTGCTCATTTTGAGAAGGGAGCTGTGCTTAAAGTGGAGGACTGAAAGGACTTGGACCCTAGGTTGGAGGTCCTAGGTATCCTAAAAATTTTGGATATCCCCCTCTGAACACAAAGTTCTCAGGCAGTACTACTAAAAATGTGGGAGATGCCCTTCACGGGACCTACATAAGATTGATTTAAAATTCCACATGAAGTCACCTGGGTGTAGCATTGTCCAACTACCCCATAATTCAGTTGAGTGGAGTCCGTGATGAAATGGGCAAAGAAGGACTGTCTTCATTGTAACACCCTCTGGGAAAGGATAAGTGAATGCTGGATAAATTTGGCAACAAAGTGTTCCAGGGGTCTATGCTTACAGCTCGGATAGGAATGCATTCAGAGTCTCAAACCTTTCATTAGGGGAGAGTTGGGCAAACTACTCATACCCACGCTCCACAACCTGGAAGAGACAGTTCTTCATTTGCCGCGTTCAATATATGAAGCCTTCGACACATGTGCATGTACGTCAACAGCCTCCATAAGTGAACGTCACATGGCTTGGCTGTAGGCTAGCACGGTCTGTGACAATGTCCATGAAAGACTGGCTGACCTACCCTGCTTGGGGGTTAACCTCTTCGGCGAAAAGTTCAGGGAGTCAGTATCCCAAAGAAAATGTCTTCTAGTCCCTATCAGCCTCCGGTTACTCTCAACCTGCATCTAGACGGCCATACTTCTCATACAAAAGGCCTTATTACTCCAAGAAATCATACAGGCCTTATCAGCAGTATAGACATCCTCCTTTGCCACAGCCCAGACAACCTTCACAAGGTTAATCTTCTCGTTCTTACCCCAGAAAATGCCATCGTCAAAGGCTCCTGCAGTAGCTAAATCGGCACCCAGTTTTTGACTGCTTCCCACCAGCTCCGAAATCTCAACTGGAGGGAAGGATCTGATTCTTCCTTCAAGCTTGGAAAACAAATCACGAGCGACCAATGGGTGTAGAGCACGGCTGCCATCTGGATTTCATGGCATCCCCGCTGGCCCCAACTAAGCTTTCTCTCCCACCGACCAAAGTCAGATACCTCTTCTTGTCCTCTAAGTTCAGAAGCTCTTATTGCAGGATGCGATCCAGAAGATTCCCCAACCGCAAAGTGTGATGGGGTTCTACTCGCAGAACTTTCTCATCCCCAAAAAGACAGGCGGTCTGCGTCCCATCTTAGACCTGCACAATCTCAACCACTACCGGGAGAAAATCAGGATGCTTTCCCTGGGAACCATCCTCCCATTCCTTCAGTCTTGTAACTGGATGTGCTCACTGGATCTAAAAGTTGCTTATGCTGCGAAGTATTTGCGGCTGAGCTCTTTGGGAATTGGTCACGACCGCCAGAAACCGCTGGATAAAGCAGAGGTGGTAGCTGCATTGGGGGTCATCTGATGTAAGTCCTGTGATTTTTTTTTTTTTTTTCCACCTTAGTCTCTGGCTCTTGTCTCTGAACTTTGATTTAAGACTCCCTCTTAAAAACCTGCTGTATTAACTTTGGAAAGTTTGTGGGCAGTTATGATGACACTGATTTTTCAATGGACGTCTCTTGTTATGCTAACTCCGGATTTACATGCTAAACTTCAAACTCATGAACAGCACATTTCAGCTTGTGAGAAGAAGATATCTGAGGTTGAGACTTCCGTAGCGCAAATTCGAGAGGTACAGGCTAAGATGATTAAGGATCCGTCTTTGTCCTCTCATGGGATTGAAAATATTGAGAATTCTCTTAGGTCTTTGACTTTGAGAGTACTTAATTTTCCTCAAGTTTCCTTGATTTTTTTCTTCTGAGCTCTTTACTACTTATCTAAAGGAAGTATTGTTAATTCCAGAAGCTGCTTTGCCTCCTTTTGAGAATTCACGATTTGCCACTGGCACTGTTACAGTGGAAGTCCCCACTGATCTGTCAAATTTCCTGGAGAATCCTAGTGAAGAAAATGTGGCTGGGCGGCTACTCAGCTTGTGACTTTTGTCTTCAAGCAGGACCATAACATTTTTCATCTATATTTTCACCACAAGGTTGTTTTGTTTAAAGGACAGAAAATCTGGATATTTCCTGCCTTAGCTGGAGTCACACAGGAACTTGGGAGGACGTTTTTAGCCCTGAAATCTGAAGTTTTGGCTTTGGGGGCTCTTGCATTATTTGTCATCCTTGCATTATTTGTCATCCTTGCAAGTGTTGCAACTTTTAGATGCATCTAGGTTTGGTTTTTTTTTTGAGCCTTTGAAGCTGAGAGAGTTTATAAGTGCTGGACATGGCATAGTATTGTAGCCTGCCTTTGGTGTATGATAAGTGTTTAATGGGTAATGATCTGTTCAGAAGTCCCGTCTTTTATTGTTGAATTGTATGACTTAATTTTACGGTCTTGCCCCATGGCTTTTTCTGTCTCCCCCACCCCATTGGGGTCTAATGTTGGCTTTGTTACCTTTTATTTTGTAGCATTGACTATGCTTATTGCCTCTTTTTCTTTTAAATATGTTATATTTTGTTTTAAAATGCATAAAGAGTAAAAAAAAAAGCTTATGCTCACATTTTCATCCAGCCATCTTATTAGCGCTTTCTCTGCTTCAAGGTAGCCAACCATCACTATCAATACAAAGTACTGCTGTTTGGCTTGTCTTCTGCTCCAAGATTCGCCATGAAGTGCTTGGCAGTGGTGGTGGCTCACCTCGGACGCCGGGGAATCCAAGTGTTTCCCTAGCTCAGGGATGGCGAACTCCAGTCCTCGAGTGCCACAAACAGGCCAGGTTTTCAAGATACCTACAATGAATATACATGAGAGAGATTTGCATGTGCTGCCTCCATTCTGTGCAAATCTCTCTCATGCATATTCATCATGGATATCCTGAAAACCTGGCCTGTTTGGGGCACTCGAGGACTGGAGTTCACCATCCCTGCCCTACTTGGACGATTGACTTTTTTATAGTGGCTCTGTCGTGGGAGACTCTCCATACCCACAGCCTCCACGATTGCTCTCCTCCAGTCATTAGGGCTCTTAGTCAATTTCGAGAAGTCTGATCTAGTCCCAACACACAGACTTCAGTTCATAGGAGCACTCATAGACACCGCTCTACTGAGAAGCCTTCCTGCGGACAGAGTAGCCAACCTTTGAAGATTAGCAGCTTCTCTGTTAAAATCTCTCCGCATGACAGTGAGACATTCTCAGATTACTGGTGAGCAGCCAGGTTGGTCTGCTTACAGCATTGGATTTGTGATGCACGTTTCTTGGTTTGGCGTTGGAAAAGGAACAGGCGGATATGATAGATTTTGGCAGTGCTTCCTATCTTGTCTCCTGCTTCCCCGCATACCCGCCAGATATGTGGGAATAGCCCCACGTTGGGCCTACGTTGCGAGTGTACTTAAGGTTTTGAATAGAATGGATGTGGATATCTTGCCTATCTCTCCCATGTATGGGAATGCAAATATTTCGAGACATACATTTTCTCCGATAAGGGCCTGGAAGGAGCATGGTCTGATTACTGTAATGCAGTTGTGGGGGGGAGGAGGGAATGGAGACCTTTCAGACTTTAGTAGAGGACTTTGACATTAGTCCAGATGGATATGCGAATACGTGCAAGTGAGGTAGCCCCTTGTCCAAGAGGCTGTGTCTAATGGGCCCTTTGCAGCCGTTGAATGGCATTGAGAAATTCATTAGTGACCCGGATGTCTGTAGACATGGGCTGTTCTAGCGTATAAGGGTCTGCTTGCCAGTAAATTTGGAAGTAAAACTTTGCAGGCCCTTATTGACACCTGGAATGTGGATTTAAATATTAACCTGACCATTAGAGACTGGAAATCTATCTGGAGAGATGCACATCAGAGTTTGATATGTGTTAAGCAGGTCACTCTGATGATCCGATTATTGCACATCCCTGTGTGCTATGCAAAACGTTTTCCAGATACGAGTAGTATTTGTTGGAAGGGATGCCTGGAGTTTGGGACCTTTATACACATGCGGTGGCAATGTACAGATGTACATTACTTTTGGTCTGAGGTTACGCAAGTGATTGCTAGTATCCTGGGGCTGCTGGGCAAATGGTCGGGGTGTGGGATACCAGTGACAAATCGAAAATCGGTGGGTCATCTATTACTGGCTGCCAGATTCCTGATAGCCACATTTTGGAAAACTAATCCTTCTCTGGATTACTGGAAAAAACGAGTGAGAGGGATATTGTGGATACTGAGTTGCTGAGAGATGAGTTTCAAAATGCATATTACAAATATGTGGGGGTGTGGGGCCCCTTTTTGTAGTACTGTGCTTGCCTATCTTTGTAATATGAATTTTGTATTGATAATTGATATTAGTTGATATTAATGGGGTGAACTGTGTATACAGTGCTTATCAACATTTTTATTTGTTATGTCTGTTGATGTTCTGAGAAAAGTTGTTAGAGTTTAAAAAAAAAATTACTGGGGCACCTTGCTGCTGCCGCTCAACCATTTACACATGCGGGGCCTACAATGAGGAATCCAATCATAGTGGAATCAGCATCTCCAGCCCTTCCACCCCAGGGTGACGGTATCCCCAGAAATGGGTCAGGAGCTTTGCTGGTGGCTCAAGCCAACTCAATACACTTCAGGTGTGCCACTGCACCCCATCCATCACAGAGTACCCTTAACCATGGGGGGCTCACACAGACTTGCTGAAAACACAAGGCTTCTGGTCAATCCCAGAGAGGGGAGGCTACAAATCAAACTGCTGGAACTTTGAGCCATTTACCCTGCCTTCACAGCTTTCAGCCATGTGCTCAGGAGAAATGGCAAGATCCAAACGGACAGTCAAGTAGTAGTGTTCCACGTGAACAAGCAAGGAAGCCACTGCCAGGAAACACTACACCTCTGGCACTGGACAGTGACCCACGGGGTTTACCTTCAAGCAATGTACATTCTGGGAATACAGACGTGGACAGGCTGAACAGAACTTTTCAGCCACACGCATGGTCAATAACCAGATGGTGGTCTACCATCTTTTCCACCGCTGGGAAGCACTATGGATAGACCTCTTTGTAACAGATATCAACAAAAGGTTGGATCAGTTCTGCTCTGTGCTGTTCAGCCCCCAGAGGATTGCCTTACTATCGTGGAACAAGGGCGTTGTTTGTGCTTTTCCACTGCTTCCACTCATTGTCTGCGCAATTGAGAAACTCATCTGGGATTGAGCCAGACGGATGCTGATAGCCCCAGCGTGGCCCAGACATCCTTGGTGCGCTTATTTGGTTCATTTTTCTGTCGAACCGCCTGACATGCTCAGAGACTACCCCTGCCTCTTGATGCAGAAGGGGGGTGCAACTTCTCTTCATCTGATGGCATGGAGGTTGAGTCTGTTCAGTCTCAGATCTGGTGCAAGAAGTATTTCTTTCAACCCGGCATAATTACTCCTTCAAATAGGACTGCTGCACCAACTGGTGTTCCTCTCGTGGAGTAGACCCTCTTACTTTTGAACCAAAGGTTCTACTAGACTACTTGCTTCACCTCTCCCAGTCAGGACTGGCAGCTTCATCAGTCAGAGTTCATTTAAGCGCCATAGCAGCATAACACGAATGTGAAGACAAGCCACCCAGTCTCAATTCATGAAAGGACTGATCCAATTACATCCACAGGTTACGAAGCCTCCGGTGCCCTGGGACATTAATGTAGTGCTTACTGCCCTTACAAACCCCCCGTTCGAGCCACTCCAAAATGACCTCCCTCAAGTACATGACATGGAAGGTCCTATTTCTCTCTGCAGTGATTTCAGCACTCGCTCACTTTCCTCCTTCCCTGCAGTTCTGTTATGACAAAGGTGGTATTATGGACACACTTCCGAAGTTCTTACCAAAGCAGGCGTCCGCTTTTCGTTTGAATCAGTCTACCATGCTTCCCACCTTCTTTCCCAAACCTCATCGCCATGAGGGTGAGACATTCCTACGTATGCACCTTGGCATACTACAAGCGCCGTACACACCTCAACTGTTTGTTTCCTACAGCCCTGACAGGCTCAGGGTAGCCTTTTCAAAGAGGATTCTAGCAAACTGGCTAACCAGCTGCATCCAACCCTGCTGTGCAGCAGCTGCTCCGGCCCAGTGAGAGTTCATTAGGTGTGCGCGCAACTGCTGCATCCATAGCGCGTCTTCCAGGGGTGCCTATCAAAGACGTTTGCAAGGTGGCCACCTGGGTGCCACTACTGTCTGGACTCCACAAAAGGCAGCGCAGTAGGACTTGGTATCTGAGGCACTCTCAAGTCAAGTAGTTTGCTCTCCATGGTGGGGTCTGGGTTGTGCCAAAAAAAAAAAAGCTTCTTGATGCAACTCAGCGATGGGACTCCCCATAGATCATGGCTAATTCAGCCCTGCTTATTGACAGGAAGAAAAGCAAGTTTGCTTCCTATAAGTGGTGTTTTCCATAGATAGGATGAATTAGCCATGAGATGCCCGCCCTCCTCCATGCACAGCAGACTTTTATCCCTTCAGAATCTTTTGGAATGGACCTAGGGCAGGGGTGGGCAAGTCCGGTCCTCGAGGGCTGCAAACCAGTCGGGTTTTCAGGATACCCCTAATGAATATGCATGAAATAGATTTGCATACAACTGAGGCAGTGTGTATGCAGGTCTCTCTCATGCATATTCATTAAGGATATCCTGAAAACCCGACTGGTTTGCAGCCCTCGAGGACCGGAATTGCCCACCCCTGACCCTAGGGGATGCTGACGATGCCCGTGCATGAGAACTCTCGGTCAGGGAGACTATTTCCGTCCAGTGTCACCAGGGGGCGCACTACCACAGATCATGGCTAATTCAGCCCTGCGTATTGACAGGAAAAAAAGCAAGTTTGCTTCCTATAAGTGGTGTTTTCCATAGATAGCAGGATAAATTAGCCATGAGATGCCCGCCCTCCTCCATGGACAGCAGACTTTTATCCCTTCAGAATCTTTTGGAATGGACCTAGGGGATGCTGACGATGCCTGGGCATGAGAACTCTCGTACAGGGAGACTATTTCCATCTGGTGTCACCAGGGGGCGCACGACCACAGATCACGGCTAATTCATCCTGCTGGCTACAGAAAGCACAGTTTACGGTAAGCAAACTCGTTGTTCATGGGTAAAAGTTTTGCATATCTAAGCAAGTCTTCTAGACACTGGTACAATAACTGAATAGACTGAAAAATATTTTATAACCTTTAACATGCATTTTTCGTCAGGTGAACATATTAAAGAAAATAGTCAGCCGAGTGACTCCTGGACAGCAGAAGTTTTCGAAAACAGCCAGTGTGTTGTGGCTTTTGCAGCAAGAGCTCGTGTCCTGGAGACTGCTAGCGTCACTTTACAGGTAATGTCCATGGAGAAATGAAGGATTAGAGTAGGTAGGTATATTCCCACAGTTGAGTATGACGAACACTTAAATAGATACATTTATTCCTTTTTGAATACCAAATGAAACATTTTTTAAAGCATTTATTAATCCATATATTGAGAGCATCGGTTCGTTTCAACATCAGCCCTTCTGTTAGAAGGATTTTTGTTCTGCTTCAGATTTTAAAATGCAATAAACGAAACGTATGAAGAGCAAGAGTTTGCTTCAGGCCTGATCTTGGGCCTTCCCGAGCGGCTGATGGGGAAGTTCTTGGCTTGTAGAACTTCTCTAGGGGGATGGGGAGAATATTTGCATGGGGCTAATCCATGCTGGGGGGGTCACCTCTGCTTCTCCCATCATTGCTTAGAACCAGACGAGCTGAGAATGAGAGCAGACCAAGAACTATTGTGGAATACCCCACATTCAAACAAATTAGGACGTGGGGCTTAGGGCACCTGGCTGCCTTTGTATTGTATGAATAAGTATGTTAGACATGCCCAGCATCCTGCCTCCAACAGGGGCTGAGCCGAGTCACGTGGAAATGCCCAGCAGGTTCTAGTGGAAGTCAGAGGTGTTAATGGATCTGTATCATCTATATTTTGACTATATAAAATGTCCATTTTTTCTGTTTAATATCTACTAGCTGCGAGAGATGCCATTAGCAATAGGGATTGGTCTCTGATTTTTTTACCTCCTGGTACCATTTAATTCCCCAAGGATCTGCTCTGCCCTCAGTATTGTGTACTAACCATGCTTTCTTGTTCTCGTGTGCTCTGTTTTCTAGAGATAGAATACACTCTGCTATAGAAGATGAGAGTATGTTTGATGTTACGGTAAGTTTGTGTGTTTTAAAATGAAATTTAAGACCCTAAAACTTTCCAGGACTCACTGCAAAAAGAACTCAAGAAAGCTGTTTAGTGTCTAATAGAAATGCTGTACTTAATGATAATGATAAAACCCTGCAATAACATTTGTCCTGTAACGATGCAGCGCCACCTCTGCTTCCCACGCAGGTTAACCATGGGGCCACTTGGAGGGTCCTGTCGAGCATTGTCCAGGGTTCAGCTGCGCACGTGCTCATACACTGGCAACCTCCCACCCCGCCAACTGCTTGCCTCTGGGCAAGTTCCTCACTTGCAAGCCTATCCCCTGGTGGTTTTTAGGGATATTGAGATCCCTCACGACAAAGGGTCACACAGATCCTAGAAAGGCTGAGGGGGGATATGATAGAGGTCTTTAAGATCATGAGAGGTCTTGAACAAGTAGATGTGACTCGGTTATTTACACTTTCGCATAATAGAAGGACTAGGGGGCATTCCATGAAGTTAGCAAGTAGCACATTTAAGACTAATTGGAGAAAATTCTTTTTCACTCAACGCGCAATAAAGCTCTGGAATTTGTTGCTACAGGATGTGGTTAGTGCAGTTAGTGTAGCTGGGTTCAAAAAAGGTTTGGATAAGTTCTTGGAGGAGAAGTCCATTAATGGCTATTAATCAAGTTTACTTAGGGAATAGCCACTGCTATTAATTGCACCAGTGGCATGGTCAAAATCCCACTAATTCTGGAATTTTCGCAGGACGGCTTGAATAAAAGGCTTGACCCTTAACTCCTTGAAGGTCCGGTCCAGGTAGCAGCACTCTCTCCTGTTTCAGGGGAGAGGTGAATGGAACCCACCTGTTGGCTCATCCAGACATGGCCCATTTTCTGAAAGGGGTGAAGCACCCCTGGCTACCCCTACGATGGCCGGTTCCCTTGTGGAATCTTAATCTAGTAGTGGAGTTTTTGGCAGGGCCCTCCTTTCGGCTGCCGTGCAGTCTTTCCTTGCATTTATTAACCCTGAACACAGTGTTCCTGGTGGCTATACCCTTGGCACGTCGCATCACTGAACAGCAGGCATTGTCGTGTCTGGAACCGTTCCTCCGGGTGACTCCAGGAGCGTTACAGCTTTGTACCATTCCATCCTTCTTGCCCAAGGTAGTCTCAGAGTTTCATTTGAATCGGTCCATTTTGTTGCCATCCCTAGATAAGCACAAGGATGCAGAAGAATATCGCCGCCTTCAACATTTGAATGTCAGTAGGCTTTTGGTGTGGTATCTGGAAGTTTCAGAACCGGTCCGAAAGACGGACTGCCCGTTTGTCCTTCACGATAGAAGGAAGCAGGGCGAAGCAGCTTCGCGGGCTACCATAGCTCACTGGATTAAGGAGGTGGTCACAGGAGCCTGTGTGGAGGCAGGAAAGCCATTACCCCTTCAGGTTAAAGCTCATTCCACTAGGGCTCAGGCAGTCTCTTGGGCGGGAGCTAGGCTGCTGTCTCTCGTCGACATGGTCCTACTTATACACCTTCTCCAGGTTCTATCGCCTGGACGTTCAGGCCCGGGAGGTCGCAGCCTTTGCAAAGGGCGGTGTTAACCGGACCGCGGGCAGCCTCCCACCCCGATCGGGAGTAGCTTTTGTACGTCCCATTGGTCCTGTCTACACTAAGGAAAACCAAATTATCAGCTAAGTAATTTCTCCATTTCGGGCCACCAGCACTGCAGGGTGTTTCGGTGTTGCATGTACTCAGGGCTGCTGGGATGTGAGTGCTGATCAAGCCACCTTCAGTCAAGGCAGCATCCAAAGCCTCTCTCCAGTGCAGAGATCAAACACCGCATGCAGGCAATGAGCGCTCTGGGGGAAAAGGGGTCACAGGGCAGAAAAATAAACTGCAAAGCAAGCAAAACCCCTGTTTCGCCATAACATTTGTAGCGTTTTTCAAACTCCTAAGTTACCAACCCACTCCTTTTTAGGGGTAATTTTGTAAGCGCCCACAAGTTACCTGTTTTCAAAGCAGATTCACGCGCCCAAGTCTGTTCTGAAAATTATCCCACACAGTCAGTGTGGAAATGTGTTGGGAAAACTTTGTGCACTCTTTTAAAATGCAAAAGTATGTGTGCAAGTGCAGACTCCTGCCCAGGCGCACCTCTGCACAGTCCGGGTCAACGTGTGCATGTGAACGTTTCTGAGGATGTAACGCACATACCTTTTTTTTTGTTTTTTTAATTACCCTCCCTAAGTGCTTCCCCCCCCCCCCTCAACATTCCCCTATTTCTGTTTGGTGTCAGAAGACCTGGGGAATCCCTGTGGGGAGGGTGTTGATATTGGGCTCGCTTCAGCCGCAGCTCCTTGGGCTATGAAGAACTGACTGTATCGTTTACTGTCCTCGTTTTCTGTGTAATGCAGATTCCAAACGCCAGTGAGAAGACCGTTATGGAAAAGCTCTTCCAGAGAGACATGCTGGTTCGGCAAAGCCAGGTACATTGTTAGGACTCTCTTTAACCAAAGAGGAGATAGGAAATGTGTTTGTCTGCAAGCAATAAAGCTCTTCCTTTCTGGGCGTCCGGAGTTAGTGTGGGTGCAGGAGTTCAGTTTCCTCTGTATTTTAGGGCCCCTTGTAGCGCTCGGTGATCTCTGTTTCTGGAGCCTGCGCAGATGCAGTGCTCTAATCGCAGCCTCTCCTGCCCTCCAAGCTGGAGGAAGGGAATAAGACAACGTTGTTCGCTGCATGGAGAAGGAGGCTAAGGGAATAATGGGAACGGAGGGGCGGCCTAGGACTGAGATGCCCAAAGGATGTTGAGTGTTTCTTTCCTTCCTTGACCTTGTCAAGGTTATAGCCGAATGGGCTATGAAAAACTAGACAAACTCTCATCCCTAGCCCAGTATCCTCCCACCCAGAGCACCTGTTGATTAGAGCAGCGAGCTGCAGACTGGGGAAGCCCGGATTCAGGTCCCACAGACCTTGGGTAAGTCACTTCGCCCTTCATTGCCTTAGGTACAGATTTATATTGTAAGCCCTCTGGGGACAGGAAAATCCCAACTGTACCTGAATGTGTCTGAAGTTGCAGACCCGTCACGCGAGGTGGAATATAAATTAAAAAACCCAAAAAAGCAGTAAAGTGGACCTGATGGTGATCGGGCATTGATGACCAATGGAAGAATCTATAGGATGGGCTCTGCCTAACGTATTAATAATATTTTTTTGTACTTTTTAGTTGGTGGTGGACTGGTTAGAGAGCATCGCCAAGGATGAAATTGGAGATTTTTCAGATAACATTGAGTTTTATGCCAAATCTGTTTACTGGTAAGATGACGCAGTGTGAAGATGAAAATATATCACGGTTTGCTTTAAATGGCTTTGGCACCATCTCAGATCTTTCTTTCTTGCTATTTCCCAGTTTACATGTTGATTTAGTTAGGAGGTTCCTGCTTCATGTCTGCTGTTTCCCTGGGCACTGCCAGTAAGGTCACAGTGCCAGCTGGACCCCTGATCATGAGGCTGAGGGGGATTAGTCCTGGTTTTCTGGTACAGGGGGGGACGCTAGCCTTTTTCGCTAGCATCATTGACTCTATCAGATTTCTCACCTTTTGCACTGCACTTTCTTTCTCAGGCAGTTGCACGCACCCAGTTTTATGATCCTCCATCTTTTCTTTCTGTATCCTGCAGGGAAAATACATTGCACACATTGAAGCAGCGCAGCTTGCTCACGTTTGTTGGCAGCAGTCGGCCGCTGGTATCTGAGCTCGTGAGTATCTTTTAAGAGCGCCAGCCACGCTGTTTGTATTTGATAAGTTGTGAAGGGCGGTGGAAATGCTGGCAAGTGGTCCTGTTGTTTGGGGAGCTTGGACACCTGATGAAGGATTTAATCCGAAACCTGGCCATGTTGAGGTAAAGGAATCGCTACCAAATCATCTCAGAAGTGTTTTATGAAACTTCAGGACACATTTTTTTTGATGTGCAGTTAAGCGGGGTAAAGGAATCACCTTATAAGCGTTTCACGATACATCCTGCGATGTGCGGCTAAGTACAAAAAGGTTTCTACTCTGTGCAATTTAAGTATTTATTTGGAATTGAGTTTTCACGGTTTCAATCTGCAGTTTACACAATTGTTTGAGTTCTACTCATAAGTATATATAAAAAAAACCAGGGGATGGTGGTTAGTTAATGATTATAACATTGGTAGGTAACCGGGATGGTACCTGAATAATATGATATGAAACTAACACTTCCTCTACAAAAAATATTTTTGTTGAGATGTTTTGTCTGTCTGGAAATATTAAAAAAAAAAAAATACATAGTATAATTATTTTTTTCAAGTTAAACATCTATGTGAGTTCATTTGGTGCAATTTCTTTGTTATGAAGAGGTACTGTAGCATCTGCTGGCAATACCTAGGCAGCTGCTGTGGGGCGCTTGAAGGCCTTGTAATCCATGACCAGAAAAAAGAGACGGAAGGATGGGATTTGGAGAAAATGGCCCTCTAAGTCTTTGTGCTTGGGCCCTGAACTTCTGAGCTGTACATGGTGGTTGGAAGAGAAAAAGGCTCTAAAGTTAGACCCATCCTGGTCTAATATATAAAAGTCCACAGAACAGTCTGAGCTGCAAAAGCATCAGTAGTGAGATTTGTTTGGGATGGGGAGGAGAAGTACTGATTCAGAGACTCAGCTCGGGGGTAGTTGTCTTCGTGATCAGGACTTAAAGCCCATATTTTCAGGGTTCCAGAAGGAGCCTTGGTGCGTGGTCTTCAGTCAAGGATTAAAGTCAAGTTTTTGGAAGGGGTATAAAATAAAGGAATAAACTCCCGAGTAGTTGTAAATAAAGGCTCCTGGTGCTGTATCCCAACCTTTGTTTCAAAGGAACAGGAGGAAACGGATGGAAAATGACAATTCAGTAGGGGAGTCACTCACTGGTCTATTCCCGCTAAACAATTGTCATTGGCAGAATAAAGAAGCCGGGCCTGGAATAAGAGCACTGGTTCAGTGTGGATCAAGCAATATGCTCTGGTCAGGCTGGGAGGCTCTTACAGACTGCTTGTTAGCTCAAAGGATTTGACGCCATTCGCCATATGACAAATTGAAAAAGGGTGCATGGTGCTGGGAGCATTCGGAAGATCAGAGATGAGCCTTCCAGTGCTAGAAAGAGGCAGAGGTTTCCTACGGGCCTCACTTGCTGTAAAGTCATTTGAAAGATTGACGAGCCCGTCCTAAGTATGTGGTCCATTGCTATTGCATGTAGATGAGTTCTTATCTTATAGCTGGAATTAATTTGTGCTTTTAGCAGGAACTTCCAGCTCAGGTTTGTGCCTGAGAGTCTCGTTCTTGGTGCTGCAGTCACATTTAGGTTTTAGATTGCTTTACAGAAATTGTCAAATTACCTCAAACACCAGGAGAAAGTACTTTTGAATCCTTTCTTAATTGGATTGGTTGCTTTTTAGTTTAGCAAGTTACACTAGGGGTGGGCCCAGGTTATGAGCCAGTGATGTATGTAGACTTTTTTTTTTGTCTCTGCACTGCTGTTTGGCTGCATCCATTCTCCATGTGGGTGAAGGAGGAGAGGATCTACAGCAAGGGTTCCCAGGATATCCACAATGAATATGTATGAGAGAGATTTGCATATCAAAGAGACCGTATATGCAGATTTATCTCATGCATATTTATTGTGGATATCCTGAAACCCTGACTGGCTGGGGGTCCTCCAGGACAGGTTTGGGAACCTCTGCTCTATAGAATTGACAAGGCAGTATCTGAGGACTGATGGAGGATCCCAATTTAAAAAAAAAAAAAAAGGTGCAGCAGGCATCTGCTTCCTTTACAGAAGTGTTTGCTACTGGCTTTGAAGAAGAACAAATACCAGTTTGTTTCTTCCTTGCAGGACCCCGATGCTCCAATTAGGCAGAAAATGCCACTTGAGGACCTGGATCGAGAAGATGACATCAGGTTACTTAAATGCCTTTTCACCCTCATCCGAGCTGGGATGACAGACGAGGTGAAGAGAAACTCTTGACCCTTTATCATGTTATGTTGACAGGAACCAACTGTGGCCATGCTAATGTGTACTTCAGTCTTCTCCTCCTGTGCCCGTGCTTTACAAAAGTGTCTTATTTCCTAGCGTGTAGCCAAATGGACTCAGGACCAGTGGGTTATGTGCTCTTCTGCTAGCAGATGGGAGACTGAGTCAGATTTCAAAGCTGACTTCACTCTAGATATACACCTGCGGTAACCTCAGCTCTTCAGTATCTCGCCGTCTCCTAGCAGATGCGGACACTATCCCACACACTAGAATAGTGTTAAGAATTACAGCAAAGAAAATTTTACCTTAAAGAAGATCGAGCCCCGCTCTCCTGTGGTGAAATCTAAGGGTCCCTCCCCAGATTGGCCAACACGCCCATGGTACGCAGACATGCAAAGACTCCTTGCAGGGATCCCTCTGTGCCTGCCCCCACACAGGGACCTTCTCCGGTAGGGCCCGATTCTTCATGAAGATCCATCTCGATTGTCTCTTACAGTCTGGCCCTTGCCAGGCCTTGCCCTCGCCTGAAGAAGCGCGGTTACTCGAAGGCCGTGATTGACACCTTACTCCGTGTGCACAAGTTCTCAACATACCTGTCATACATACGGATCTGGAGAGTATTCGAACCTGGGGCGAGGACTGTGGGATACTCCCGCGGATGGCCAAGATCCCCATGATTCTGGAGTTCCTGCAGGATGGTATCAAGAAGCGGTTGTCACTCAACTCCCTCAAGGTCCAAGTAGCTGCACTGTCCTGCTTCAGAGCCGAAGTGGACGGTATCCGGCTATCAACTCATCCTGAATTGTCCCGCTTCCTGAAAGGGGTTAAACAACTCTGGCCATCCCTAAAGTGGCTGGTGCCCCTATGGAATCTCAGTCTAGTATTAGACTTCCTAGCAAGGGCTTCCTTCAGACCAACGCGTGGTCTGTCACTACGCCTCTTAACATTGAAGACTGTATTCCTGGTGGCAATATATTCAGCTCGTCTCATCTCCGAACTACAGGCACTATCCTGTCGGGAACCGTTCCTTAGGTTCACTCCTGTAACCATACAGCTGCACACCATCCCCCCACCTCCTACTGAAAGTGGTTTCTGAGTTTCATCTGAACCAGACCATCTCTGGATGAACATAAGGACTCGGAAGACTCACACCTTCTTCGCCATCTAAATGTCTGCCGACTCTTGGTGCAGTACCTGGAAAGATTGGAACCGGTGCGCAAAACGGATCACTTGTTCGTCCTTCACAGCGGGAAGAAGCAAGGAGAAGCGGCTTCGCAAGTGACCATAGCCCGCTGGATCAAAGAAGTAATCAGGGCAGCCTACATAGAGGCAGGAAAGCCCTTACCACTACAGGTTAAGGCTCATTCTACTAGGGCCCAGGCAGTTTCTTGGCCAGAAACCAAGCTGCTGTCCGACAGCCTGCCGAGATCTGTCGGGCGGCAACAAGGTCCTCCCTACACACCTTCTCCAAGTTCTACTGCCTGGAAGTTCAGGCCCGAGAAGATGCAGCCTTCGCAAGGGCAGTACTAAGTGGGCCACGGGCAGCCTCCCACCCTGTCCGGGAGTAGCTTTTGTACATCCCATTGGTCCTGAGTCCATCTGGCTATATGCTAGGAAATGGAGAAATTACTTACCTGATAATTTTGTTTTCCTTAGTGTAGACAGATGGACTCAGCATCCCGCCCACGGCTGCCCCAGAGAAGGAGGACCTCGGAAAGCGAACCTCAAGACTAAGCAATACGGGTAAGCCGTTGCCTACCCCTAGTTCAAGACACCCACAGTTTGTCCGGTGTCGGCGTTAATTGGTTGAGTGCACTGGCGGTCTCCAGTTTTGAAATCAAGTTTTAATCAAGTTATTTAAGCAAAGATATATCCACAATGGCTTTTCGAAGAGAATACTGAAGAGTTGAGGTTACTGCAGGGGCATATCTAGAGTGGCGTCAGCTTTGAAATCTGACTCAATCTCCCATCTGCTAGCAGAAGAGCATATAACCCACTGGTCCTGAGTCCATCTGTCTACAGTAAGGAAAACGAAATTATCAGGTAAGTAATTTCTCCATTTCTTTACTAAATACTGCAGTACGAGATCTTATTAGGCATCGCAGTCGTGGAAGGGTTTTGCCTACGGGGTGTCTGCATTTCTCTAAGGTTACTGTTGACACAAGAGGAGACACGAAAGCGATGGGCAGCGCTTTCTGGTGGGGTCAGCCGTGGCTGTGATCGACTGCGGGCTGGGCTGCTGGAGCTTGTAGCTACTACCTGCCAGATGTTTTAAAAACTATGTTCAGTGAATTTGGTAACTGATTTTGGTATAGTACTCATCTGCTCTTACAAAAGGCTTCTTAGTAGCTGAGTTGGTTGAATTGTTAGGGATATGATTTTTATTCCAATGGCAAGAATCTCTTGATCTCCTTCATCCTCATTCTTACAACATGCCTTTTAATCGCCATCCACCAATGGTTGTAAGACTTCCTTGATACGTGATTGCTATCAATTGTTTACATCTGTCTACACTCTCTCAGGCTGCTCCTTAACTTTCTTAGCATTTTAGACTTCCCTTTTCCTTTCTTAAAGAAATTAATGTAAAAATTATGTCCAAATACCAGGAGAAAATTCTTTAAATCTCTTCTTAATGGGATCGATTCTCTTGTCCTTTCTGGATACTAACTATGAGGTGCTGATTCTGTGGATGCCTCTGATGGCAATTGGAGGGGGGAAGGTGGTGGTTCTGCTCCCTGAGGAAAGCCCATCCCTGCCTCGTACTGTTTCCTCTCTGCAGGCACAGCGTCTGTGCAAGCGATGCGGCCAGGCTTGGAGAGCTGCGACTCTGGAAGGGTGGAAACTGTACCATGATCCAAACATCAATGGAGGTACTAACTACTGGGAGCGGAGAACGTGGGGCCCGGTTCCATGCATAAGAAACAAATATTTCTGTATCACATGGAGAATCTGAAGCCTTGTATAAATTTGTTATTGCACAATAGCCAATATACGTGCATGCGTTTTATTGTTTGGGCTTTTTTTTTTTTGCTGTTGTATTTAGGAGCAGAGCTGGAACCAGTAGAAGGAAATCCATACAGATGTGTTTGGAAAGCCTGCTGTTGGCGAATGGCAGAGGATGTAAGATAAATATTGATGGAATTCATGGGGTTAGGGTGGATATATTTTGAGTCTTAAAGTTAATGCTGAAATCCTGCCTTGATCTGCCTTTTATTAAAGTAAAATTGAAGTGTTAAGGAAGATGTCCATCACACTAATAATCCATTAAACTTTACTACTAATGGGAGGTTTTTCTCTAACTGCTGTCCTTCTAGATTTGTAAATGATGGTGTTATGTTGCAGTGTTAAAAAAAATAAATACCGAATAGACTAGTACTGGCACAGTAACCTAGTGCAGCCACGTTCAGAAGGCATGGGTTCAGCTTCCTCTAGCTGCTCAGGGGCTAGAGAGACAGCAGAGACAGCATTCCCAGTCCCTAGGAAGTATGGAGTCCCAGCAATGCCTATTAATGGACTCAATGAAGAACTTGGTTTAGGGGCATTCATGATCTATGCCTCTGAGCCAGAGACCTGTAACTGGATCAAGGCAGGGAGAAGAATTAAAAATACGGAAAGAAGCCCTACAGATGAAGACACATGGCATTCTAAATCCTAGTTAGGGCAGGTTCCAGTTCACCTGGAAGAAAATCCATGGCTGTTGTAGAAACATCCAGCCTGCCAGACAGAGTTAGCAACATGAGTGCCTGCATTTCTGCTAGGACTTCTATATAAAAAAAAAAAAATGCCCATTGAGCCCTGGGATGGATAGGATACTATGCATAAAATATTAGGAGGGGGACACGCATACACTGTGTTCCTGGAATACCACAGATCAGTCCAAACAAGTTGGTTTTGCATCCCTACCAGCAGATGGAGGCAGAGAAAAAAACTTTTTAGACCCTGCTACATAACCGAGCATGCCACCTGCAGTCCCTCAGTATTTCTGTCTCCAGCAGATGGTAGAGGTGGAAAACCTGAGGTCTGGAGTTTTTTGGGGGAAAAAAAAAGACAAAAAACAGAAGAAGAAAATTGACTCCCTAAGATGTTAGATTCCTTCATGGGCCATGAAGGAGGTAGAGCAGAGCGAGCTGGGGGTTGGATATCTCTGGCTGTCTCAGCCTGAAGAGTTCAGAGGACTGGAAAGCCAGTGAGTCCTGGTTTCCTCTGTCCCTCTGAAGTCCCCTCATCCATTCCTGGCCGTGATCACAGGAAAGTGTATCCCTTTTTTTTTTGTCTTTTAAGGGTACTACCTCTTTAAAAAATAAAAATGCTTTGAGATGTGAGTGCGGTCACATGGCATAAGCAGGAACAAGAGAGTAAGATGGTGAAGCACTGCATTAGCACGCCCAGGGTCCAGGACGGCTCAGCAGGAGATTGTGTTTACAAAGCGTGGCTTGTGTGCGGAAGCATTCAGCAGCATGGCGCCAGCTGCAGAGAACAGGAAGTCCTGTTGGGCCTCTAGGTGCATTGTGTCCTGATTTGTGTCTCCGGTGGCGAAGGAAGCTCCACGGAGACTGCAGGCAATCAAATCACTCAGTCGGGAGCCAGCAAGGAGGCCTTGAGGGACACTGACGGAGTGGTGGCCATTTTGCCTCCATGTGGTAGGAAGCAGACAGGCTCAAGGAAGGCCAGGGACTCCCTGCCCCTGCTGTCACCTATGGTTCAAGAGTGCCTGAGGACTAGGATAGTCTGGGGGAGCTTGCTGAGGAGAGATGGTCGATGGTGAGGCCAGTGATTCTGAGGATTTTTCCACACATTTTGTTCTGCTCCTTCACAAGGCATATCTAGCCAGGCGGGGGGGGGGCAGGAGGAAAATGACTGCAAATAAGAAGACTACACACCCAGCTAAGGAGCGCAGGGTGAATCCCTCAGGGAAGTCTGGCGAGCTTCTCCACCTTCTAGGCCTTGGAGGTCCTTCAAGAGATGGCAAGGAGTCCTTAGATTCAAGCGATTCAAGGTTTCCTCAGTGGGCACCTGGAGGTGACCTTGGGGTGGATCCTGGGAACGACCTGGAGTATGGTGTCCCAGATCCGGACAAGGGTTGGTCGGACCAAGAGGAGGTTCCGGTAATGGAAGGGGATGACCCTAGGGTTGTCCGATTTGTTCCAGAAGGAAGAATTACATCCTCATTCCTCATGTTCTGGATGAACTAGGGATCAAGGTCACATAGGAGGGGTGGACTCTATTCTGGATGGGCTGCGTGGTCCCTGGAAGACTTTTCCTTTACCTAAGAAGGTGAAGAAGCTGGTAATCCGGGAGTGGGGTACTCTGGAGGCAGGTCTTAAGGTAAGCAAGTCAATGGCGAAATTGTATCCCTTGCCTGAGGAGACCTTTGAGCTCCTAATGTTCCCGAAGGTGGATGCTTCAGTCTGTGGTGACCAAAAAGACAACAATTATCGTGGCAGGGTTGGCTGCATTGAAGGATATCCAGCACTGGAAGTTAGAGATTCAGTTGAACAGATGTTCAAGGTCTTGGCCTTGAGCCTTCGAGCGGCTATCTTGTAGTAGCCTTATGCAGAAATCCTGCTTGCGCTGGGTACAGAAGGCACAGAAGGCACTTTGTCGCAACTGTAAGGTTCTGGATGGCAGCAGTGCTTTCGAGGGGTGCGTAGACCTACCTGCGACCATTCCAGACAAGAGGCCAGAGGAAATAAGACCTCGCAGTGTGACCAGGCTGGTCCACTCTTCAGTGGAGGCCGTCAGGGGAGATTGACCCTTTTTACGAAGAGTGGACCAAGATCATGACAGATCAATGGGTTCTAGAGGTGATAAGAGATGACTATGCTTTAAAACTTTCATGCCCAATCAGGGATGCCTGCGTAGTGTTCCATTGCACATCCCGTATCAAAAGACAAGCAATGCAGGGTACATTGCACCTGTGACGCCTGGAAGCAAAAGTGCAAGTTCCACTGTGGGAACAGGGCCAGGGGAGGTACTGGGTTTACTTTGTGGTTCCGAAGAAGGAGGGTACCTTTCAAGAAGGCGCAGTGCCGCATTTTCACATGGAGACTACGTGAGCAGTTATAGCAGCTGTTCACAAAGGGGAGTATCTGGCGTCTTTGGATGTGACAGAGGCTTATGTGCACATCCCCCTTATGTCTGGACCATCAGAGGTTTCTGCAATTTATGGTGCTAGGAGAGCATTTTCAATTCCAAGCTCTTCCTTTTGACTTAGTGACTGTGCCAAGTACTTTCACAAAGGTGACGGTAGTGGTTGCAGCAACACTGAGAAAGGAAGGAATGGATGATTGACTCATTCGAGCAAAGACTGAGTTCGAGTGCCATCGCTCGATTCAGCGGATCATAAGTATGTTGCGATCTCTGGGCTGGGTAGTAAAACCGGCGAAGAATACTTTGTTCCATCCCAGTTGCTGGAATACCCGGAGGTGAGTTTCAATACCTCCATGGGCAAGGGTAACTGCCTGCTCCGACTGTTGGTGCCCAAGGTGTGGGATTATTTGCAGGTCCGGGATTCTATGGCTTCTATGCTGAAATTAGTTCCGTGGGCGTTTGCTCACATGCGGTCTCTCCAGTGAGCTCTTTTGTCCCGGTGGAATCCACTGTCAGAGGAGTTTTACCTGCCTTTATAACTTCAGGGATGTTCCAGTCCAATCTCTCGTGGTGGCTGTCTCATCACAATCTGGAGAGGCGTGGAGCTAAAGATTCTGGACTGGGTGGTAGTGAGCACAGATGCCAGTCTCAAAGGTTGGGCAAACGACTTGAGGCCAGTGGTCAACAAGGAAGCATCCTGGTCTACTAATTGGCTGGAAATGAGAGCGGTTCACAGGGTGTTAATTTCTTTCCTCCTGCAGGTCTGAGGGTGTATATCAGTCGTTAGGGCAGGACGAAGAGTTGCCCAGGAGTTATTTGTCTGGGCAGAGCAGTATCTGGTGGGGTTAATGACATCCCATGTATCCGGAGCGGACAATGTGTAGGCAGACTTTCTCAGAAGGCAGCAGTTAGATCTGGGGGAATGGGAGGTGTCCTCAGAAGCCATGAATCTCATTCGAGCCAAGTGGGGCAGACCCCTGTTGGATCTGATGGCTTCACATCTTAATGCCAAGGTGGATCGATTCTTCAGCCGCAGAAGGGAGTTCAGATCTGAAAGGCCCACAGAGATACTTATGTCGTGTGTGTCCCGTCCCCCCCCCCCCCCCCCCCCCCATGGCACCTTGTAGGCCGAGTTTTGCAGAGCATAGAGCAACACCCGGGAAGGTAATTCTAGTAAAACCAAATGGCCGCACTGTCTGTGGTTGCAGATCTTGTTCTTCTGGCAGTAGATGGACCCATCAGATTAGGTCATCTGCAGGGGTTACTTTGTCATGGGCCCATCTACTTGGATCAGGGGGATCACTTTTGTCTCATGGCTTGGCTTTTGAGAGGAGGTGCTTGTGTTGAAAGGGTACTTGGAAGCGGTGATTGCCACGATATTTCAAGCCAGGAGGCCATCCACTTCTCTGGTTTATGTCAGAGTATGGAGAGTGTTTGAGTCATGGTGTATGGAGGAAGATCTAGAACATTTGCATATAGATGTTTCTCAGATCTTAGCCTTTTTGCAGAAGAGTTTGGCCAAAGGGACTGGCTTACACTTCACTTTCAGTACAGGTAGCAGCCTTAGAGTGTCTTCAAGGTAAGCTTCAGGGGAGGCCCTTGGCTTCACACCTGGACATCATTTGCTTTTTGAAAAAGCGAAGCATTTGCGTCCTCCAGTTCATAGGATGTGTCCGGCTTGGAGCCTTTATTTAGTTCTGCAGGGGTGGTGCAGACCTCCTTTGAGCCTTGCATTGAAGGATCTTACTCTGAAGATAGTCTTCTTGGTGTGATTTGTTCGGCTAGGCTGATTTTGGAATTTCAGGCATTGTCTTGTAGAGGTCCTTTCCTTCGGATGACAGACAACAGGGTCTCACTACATACAGTCCCTTCCTTTTTGCCAAAGATAGTCTCCTCCTTTCAGCTTAACCAAACAGTGGCGCTTCCCACCTTTCCACATTTGATGGTGGAGATGCCACTAGCAAGAGAACTTCCCTTGTTAAATGTTCTTCGGACTGGGTTGCGTTATCTTATAGTCACTAAACTTTCTGTGATTGGATAATCTTTTTGTCTTGTTTAGTAGGGGCAGAGAGAGGTGCAAAGACCTCAGTGGCATGCTGGCTAAACGAAACCATCTGTTCGGTATATATCTATAAAGGTCGAACTATTCTGGAAGGGTGGCAGGCGTAAGCAGCTTCCTGGGTGGAGTATCAGTTGAAATATCTGCAGGAAATCTATCATGCAACGACATGGTCTTCGCTTCACACTTTTAATAGACATTACCAATTGGATGTGCGGGCGCTAGAAGAGGCTACGTTTGGTAAAGATGTGATATGAGCTGGTGTTTCAGATTCCCACCCAGAGTAGGGGAGCTTGGGTACATCCCACTTGTCTGGACTGATCTGGGGTATGTACAGGAAATGAAAATTGGTTCTTACCTGCTAATTTTCCTTCCTGGAATATCCCAGATCAGTCTAGAACTCTATTCCCCTTAACTTCGAAAGACTTGATCTGTTGTATATAGTGCAGAAGATTTGTTTGGTTGAAGGTTTTCAGGTTCCTTTGTTTGATATGAAAGCTCCAGTTCAGGAGTTCAACAGATTATCCCTGCTCAACTTGGAAGGGAAGTTTGAACAATGTTGGGGGGGGGGGGGGGGAGGTTGGGTCATCTTGACTTGGATACAGGTCACTACCAAGGGACTGCAGGTGGCACACTTGGTTATGTAGCAGGGCCTGAAAAGTTTTGAGTTTTTTTTCCTCTGCCTCCATCTGCTGGCAAGGATGCAAAACCCACTTGTCTGGACTGATCTGTGGTGGTCCAGAAATGAAAATTGAAAAGTAAAAACCAATTTTCCTATCTCATGAGGCTGCTAGAGGGCTTGCTGTGTGCCAGTGCTTTTAATAAAGAAACCCTGATGCATTTGTCTTGACACGTGCCATATTCAGGGAGGTGGGAAAATGTTGAAATTGACACCACTTGTTGCAGGGTTGAGGTGCTAGATGTGAATGGAGTGCATTTTTTTTTCATCGTAACTGACCATTTTCCATGAATTCTCTTAGGAGCAGTTCAATCGATATGAAAGGGCAATCTATGCAACCCTCAGTGGGAATCTGAAGCAGGTGGGTGCTATTTCTCCATCTGTTTTCAGAATGACATGCCTTCCCATTGTTGGGATACATCGCTAGTAAGGGAAGGTATCTGAAGGCGATTCTGTGCTTTCAGCTGATTATCCTGAACAGGGTCTTTAATGTGAAAAACATAATACAGTATATTGTTGACATGACAGACTAGTGTCGTTTTGTCAGACATGTTGACAGTGTGCGTTATTTTTGTGTAGCTTCTTCCAGTGTGTGACACTTGGGAAGACACAGTCTGGGCGTACTTCAAGATCATGGTGGATAGCCTTGTAGAACAGGAGATTCGGGCATCCGTGATGAACACATATGAAACCGAAGAGCTGCCTAGAGAGTACCTGGAAGCAAAGTAAGCTGGCATGTGCTGTGTGGAGCATATCTCTGAGCCTAGCCTGCTATTTCCGAAGTAATGAAATTCACCTCTGGCAGTAGAAAGTTTCACCATTTATTTATTTAAAGTTTTTGCTATACCGACATTCGTTAGAAACATCATATCGATTTACATTAAAAAACATAACAGTAGCAAGAAAATGCTTTACAATAAACACATTGATATTAAAACAGAGGTTGTGGCTTTACAGAAAACACAGATATATTAAAACAGGGGTTGTAGCTACAGGGGGGAACTATATACAAAAAAAAAGACATATAGTAAAAACATTTGTATGACTTGGATTCTTGCAGGGTTTGGAGTGGCTAAAAAGTAGGAGGGAGATGGGTTGGAAATGAAAATAAAACAAGGTTACATGGGTACCTAGAGAAGGGGGGGGAGGGCGTTAAATGAGAGGGTTAGGTGTATGCTAGTCTGAAGAGCCAGGTTTTTAGTTTTTGTTTGAACTTTTGTGGGCTTGTTTCTTGTCGAAGGTCAGGGGGTAGAGTATTCCATAGTGTGGGACCTGCGATGGAGAGGGTATGCTCTGGTAGAGTTGTAGTGGGTTAGTCTGGGTGAGGGTCTGTTTAAAGTTGCTGCGTATTGGGGGGCGGGTTGGTCTATTATTATTGCGGAAGGCTAAAGAGTCATTTAGCCATTTCATGTTTTGGTTATGTAGGGTTTTGTGATTAATGTTGAGGGTTTTGAATTGGATGCGTTGTTGTATGGTAAGCCAGTGTAGTTTGAGGATTGGGGTGATGTGCTCGTTCCTTCTGGTATTGGTGAAAATATGAGCGACTGCGTTCTGGAGTAATTGGAGGGGGGCAATATAGGTTTTGGGGAGGCCAAGTAAGAGAGCGTTGCAGTAGTCTATTTTTGAAAAAATGGTTGTTTGGAGCACTGTTCTGAAGTCAGTGAAGTGGAGGAGGGGTTTCAATTTTTTTCGGGTTTGTAGCTTAAAGTAACAGTCTTTCATGATAGTGGAGATGAATTTTTTAAGGTTGAGTTGATCGTCAATGATGACGCCAAGGTATCCTACGTGATGCGTGATTGTGATTGCTGATGGGAGGGGGGGTGGATTTGGATGGGTGAGTTAGTATTGGGGTGAGATTATCATGAATTCAGTTTTTGAGGAGTTGAGTGCAAGATTGAGGTTGGTGAGGAAGTTATTTATAGCGAAGAGTGCAGTTTCCCAGGTTTTGATTGCATTGGCTATGGAGTCTGTGATAGGGATGACTATTTGTACATCGTCTGCATAGATGAAGTGGGTGAGACCGAGTTCGGAAAGGAGATGGCAGAGGGGTAGTAGGTATATATTAAACAGAGTCGAGGAGAGTGAAGAGCCTTGGGGGACTCCTTGGGCAAGGTTGATTGCATTAGAGTCGTGATTCCCTATTCTGACTTTGTATTGGCGGCCTTCTAGGTATGAGGAGAACCATTGAAGTGGGGTACCTGATATGCCAATTTCAGAGAGACGGTCCAATAGGATTTTATGACTTATGGTATCAAAAGCCGCGGATATTATTATTATTATTATTTTTGGTTTTTATATACCGGGAGTTCCTGTATACAATACATATCACTCCGGTTCACATTTAACAGAGTTAACTATCGCCGGGGAGGCGGTTTACATGGAACAGAGCAAGGAGGTATGACTGGCCCTTGTCTAATCCTTTGAGTAGGTGGTCGGTGAGGGAGAGGAGGGTTTCTGTGTTGGAATATTTGCCGAAGCCAAATTGTGATTTTTGGAGGATATTATTATTTTCTAAGTATTCAGTAAGTTGTATGTTGACAGCTTTTTCCAGGACTTTTGATATAAAAGGCAAGTTGGAGATTGGACGGTAGTTGGTCAGATTAGTGGGGTCGAGTTTTGGTTTCTTTAAGATGGGTTTAACTATTGCTTGTTTTAGTGTGGAGGAGACATGTCTCTGCTGAGTCTCTGCACTTTTCGTGCATGCCTGCAAGGAAGTGTCATGCATAACTCCTCATGGAATAGGATCCTGTTGGTTTATGCAGTATATGATGTCATCTGTGATGTCACGGTCGGGATGGACCAGTCAGATCCAGTGAGAGTCAAGTCATTGAGACCTTCCTGCCTTCAGGTGTTGAGGTGTCTCGTAATGTCTTAGTATGGCCACTTGGAGGGTCCTGTCGAGCAGTGCCCAAGCTCCACCTGCACCTGCGCACGTATTCGTACACTGGCAACCTGCCAACTGGGTTCCTGCTCGCCTCTGGGAAAATTCCTTACCTGCAAGCTATCCCCTGGTGGTTTCTAGGGACACTGGACCTTACACAACCCAAGGGTCACACAGTTCCTAGAAATACACCCACAGACCAAATACACACAACACCGGGATCATTTGTCAGTCCAAAACAGGCAGCACTAACAAACTAATAATTTTATTAACAAAAGGTGTGAAAAGTGAAAGGAAAAAAAATATTTAATCTGCAAACAGGAACAGGTAAACAAAACCAGGATTAAGCAGTAAAAGTTAACTACTTTCCGCCACTTATGCATGCCTGGCGAGTTTCAGGAAATCCGCTGTCCATTGAAGTGGGAGCAGGGTCTCTGCACAAAGTCAGTCTCTCTCTCTCTCTCAAAATGTCAGAGTGAAACAAGAAATAAAGCATGCAATACCCCTGTTTCACCACAAGAGGTATCACTGCAGACTTGACACTAAAGGATATAGCGCGAGCATTGGGTACTGTGTAAACCTTCGGATGTACCAGCCAGTACTCTGAGAAGGAGGGGAAACCTCATTATTTCATTTAATGCACTTGCTTATTCCTTTGTCTCTTTTCAACCTCAAGCTGGACTTTAGAAAAACTATTTGAAGAAATTCAGGCCACAGATAAAAAGGTAAATGTGGATTTTATTTATTTATTTATTTTATTTATTTAACATTTTTATACACTGAAATTCATGTAGCAATGTTACATATCAATTCTTTTTTGTTTTCTCTTCTGTTCTCTGCTAGAGCATTTAAAGTTTTGCAGGGCCTACCAGATCTTCTAAAAATCTTTGCTAAAAATAATTTTTTGTTGCCAGTTTTCTGACTCTGAAAACTTGTGTAGATTTACAAAATAACATTTTACACAAATAAAAATAGAATCCAGCATTTGAGCTGATGGCAGGTTCTGTAGCCAGGTCACCTCCTGTATGCAGCTGCTTTGTGAACGGAAGGAGCTCTATATCAGGGCACAGCTGCTATCACTGCTGCAGTTCATCTGGGAGCAGGGGAGACGCACGCTTTCTTGTCTCCTATTTATGACTCCGAGCTTGCTATGCATGGCCTTACCTGTAACTCACCTGGAGCATAATGAGCCGGTGGGAAATAAAATACCTGCAGTATTAAGCATGCAGACAGGCTGACATGTTGGCTAACAGAAGTTACAGGTGAAAAGGGAGGGTCCGATAGGATTTTTATTAGGGTCCTGTGCGTTTTACTCTTAGTGGACAGCGGGGTATCTTTCTGGCATGAGCTGTATTCCTTTAGGAAGATATGGACTGGCACCTTAGAAATCTAGCACAAATATCTAGTGTTCTGCTGATGGTGATGGGCAGGGTTTCTCGCACCTGTCCTAATGGCCGTATCTGCTATTTTTCAGAGAGTGTTGGAAGAAAATAAAGAGCACTATCATGTAATTCAGAAGTTCATCATCCTGGGAGATGTGGACGGTAAGGATGGTGTTTGAAGAGTGTGAGCCAGTTAGTCTCTTACATATGGTGTAGGAGCCATTGATGGGGGGTTGAAATGGTGACCATGGTACCAAGTCGTCGCCATGCGAGTATGGTGCTAATCACACGACTATGTGTGTTGTGTTCAATATTAATGACTAATAAAATTTAAAAAGATACTGGGGACATCCTCACCTCTCTGATGTTTTTCTACTAGTGGTGAAATGCTTTGCCCTTGGAGCTAATTCTCCTAGTTGGGTTTGGTTGCAGGTTTGATGGATGAATTTAGAGACTGGCTTTCAAGAGGCAGAACTCTGCCAGGGCACCTCCTCCGTTTCATGACTCATCTCATTCTGTTCTTCCGAACCTTGGGCTTGCAAACGAAGGTAATTTTGCGTGTCACGTTTCTGTCGCTGGGTCCCGTGAGAGCGAGAGACCTAGAATATCTTTATCTTTAACCACTGTACGGGGCTCGTTTATTGAGCATTTTTTCCATAGACAGAGAATAGGAGAAAACCTTTAGTTAAATAGGCCTCTGTTATGGTTCGCGGACACTTTTTTAATACTAAACTAGTACCATTTTTTACCTGAGGGCTCGAATCCTAGGTCAGGTCCTGTCGTAGGGCTTTCACGTAAGGGAGGAGAGAAAGCTGCGCTGTTCAGTTGCTCTCCTTCAGACGCGATGCCGCGCGCACGTACGTTGAACCTTCATCGGGGATTTTTTGAACGATTGCTAGCTGTGGCATGGTGACAGGGTATGGTAATAGCATGCATCTCCTACCTGGTTGGGTGTACCACAGCTGTTTTTGATTGGGGGCAATTAATGGGATATCCTTGATTTAAATGTTTTACCATTACGTGACGTTACCAAAATCCCTCAAAGCCACTAAAGCTTTTATATAGCGATGTTTATCTTTTGTTGCGTTAGTAATGCAAGGCAAACGGTGTGTATCTCTCTCGTCAAGTCTTTCATCTGCTACTGACAAGGTTTTCTCAACAGGAAGAAGTTTCTGTGGCGGTTTTAAAGACCTACATCCAGGTACAATTCCGAACCATTGCAAGGCGAAAGCTTTTACTGGGGTACAGGTAAGGAGATTGTGTAGAGAGAGGAAGGAAGGCAGCCTTGTGGTACTGCAGCAGTGGGAGGCAGTCGCTAGGAGAGCCTGCTCCTGCTTTCTGAAATACGGACTCGTCCACCCTCGAGAGTTAGTTAGGCCCAGCAGATAAGGATTACAAGATTGAGCCACGAAGCAGCCATTCGACACCTTAATGTTGACATGTTAGTTCTTTAACCTATGATAACATGGAATCTGATTTATTAGTGTGTATTGATAAATTTTTAATAAATATCATTGAACAGCGCAGGACTTACCTGTGGGGTAGGGATGGTGTGTGTGTGTGTACATATATTTTGTTGATCTGTGTGCTTGGGTATGTGTTGGTGTCTGTCTGTCTGTCTGTATATTACACATAGGTGTGTTTATTTTCTGATTCTACAGCTGTTGATAAGTGAGAAGCACACAGACCTGATTGCTTTCTATGTTAGCCACTTGCCTCAGGAGCTTGCTATTTCCCAGTATGCCATGTTTCTGGAAGGTGTCACGGACCCTGAGCAGCGTCAGCATTGCCTAGAGCTGGCCAAGGAGGCAGGTGCGAGCTCTACGTAGTATTGCATGAGATATGGGGGGGGAGATACAAAGCTATGGGCTACTGCTTTTCACAGCAGGCTGACGTTTTATGAGCGACTTGGGCTTTATCCGTCTGTTGAACTCAATTTCTTGTGCTCTGTTTTCACAAATGTGAACAGCAGTGTGGTCCCCAACCTGGTAACTTTATTATGGTTTAACCTTTGTTCTCTGCCAGGGGACGGCCAGACTGCACAAAAGTAGTAAGAGTTTGGTAGAGCCTAGATTGCCTTTCACCCAGCCACAGCATTTTCGTTGCACTCTGAACTGAGAGCGAGTCAAACGTTTTTGCCTTGCTGCAGAGAGTTAGTCTGATCCCTCCCTCCGTACAGACAGTACACACTTGGGCAAGAAGCTGATATTGTGCTGTGCGAGTCTTTTTTTTTTTTTTTACTGACCAGCTTCACGTGTAGAGGATGCTTTGTGTAATACTTATATTCCAAATAACTTTTTCGTAGGACTTGATGTTGCAATGATAACAAAAACAGTAGTGGAAAACATTCGTAGGAAAGATACTGGTGAATTTACTCACCATGACATTGTACCAGCTCTGGATTCTGGCACCACACAGGTAAGGCATTTGTGTAATTCAGCCCGAGCCATACAATATTAAGTAATGCAAAAAGCCACTAACTGATTCCACTGCGAAGGACCCCCCTCCGTCCCTCATGTGCCTGGGTAGTCAAAATACCTCCGTGCACCATCTAAGCTGCTCGTAACTCTTCCCGCGGGCACGTTCAGCTTTTCCCTCCTAGCACAGGGAATCCGGAGGGCCGTGGTGGAGCTCGGCCCACAGTGAAAGGCGAGAAAAACTGGCTGCGGGGTCAGAGTGAAAAATTAGAGAGGCCACCGCCGGAGCCAGGCAGGCAGTGCCAAAGTTAAAAAATAGAAAAAGAGCGATCCGGCGGGGCCGGAGTGAAAAAGAGACCCAGCGGCCCAGGCCAGTGGGGTGAAGAATGAGCAGAGGCAAAATTGTGTGAGATTGGGAGCCTGCACCTATGAGAGAGAAAGGAGGAGTCGCCTCGTGTGTGTGTGTGTGTGTGTGTGTGTGCCTGTGAGAGAGAGTGGGAGCCTGCTTGTGTGTGTGCCCATGAGAGAGGGGGGGGGAGTCACCTCGTGTGTGTGTGTGTGTGCCTGTGAGAGAGAGTGGGAGCCTGCTTGTGTGTGTGCCTGTTAGAGAGAGTGGGAGCCTGCTTGTGTGTGTGCCCATGAGAGAGGGGGGGGGAGTCACCTCGTGTGTGTGTGTGTGTGTGCCTGCGAGAGATAGTGGGAGCCTGCTTGTGTGTGTACCTATGAGAGAGAGAAAGGGGCGTCGCCTCGTATGTGTGTGCCTGTGAGAGTGGGAGCCTGCTCTTGTGTGTGTGTGTGCCTGTGAGACCCTGTGTGTTACCTATAGGTTCTCAGATGTACACACACAATGTCGGTAAGGGAAAGAGAGCCTGTATATGTGAGAGCATAGTCATGTATATGAGAGGGGGAGTTTGTGAGAGAATGATTTTGTGTGTGAGCGAGAGAGAAGAAAGTTTGTAGGGCCCTACTCCCCCAATCAACGACAATCTCAGGGTGACTGGAAATCAAAAGATCCCAGATAATGGAGAGCAGGAGATATTTTAATCCTTATTAGTTTTAATTATTGGGTGTATCTTGATGTTTGTGCTGTCTTGAAATACTCGGGGGGGGGGGGGGGGGTTGGGGGGGATATTAGAACATTTTTTATTTATTGGATTTTTTATTCATCAGATGTTTGAAATATTTTATTGGTGTTTGGGAAATATTAAAATTTTTGCAAGTTTTTTAAATTATTGGATGTCTGTCAGCTGTTTTGATAATTTCTTTTTATTAGCATGGTTTTAATATTATGAATATTTTATTGCATGTTTGTTTTTCTGATGTTGCACTGCATAATTCAGTCAGGCTTCTGGTCACCAGTGGTTTTTGTTGGCTCGTTTCTATTTATACTTTATGGTCTGTCTGTATTTGGTGAGGGTCTGTTTTATGTTAAAGGTCCAGTTCTTGTGTAACTTTAATTCATCATTTTCACAGCAAGATACTTATCACTGGCTTTTACAGCATAACATGGGCACCATAGGTCCCGGCCCAGCAAGGCACTGCTTCCTACTACACCTATACCCCTTACATAAGAACTTGCCATACTGGATCAGACCAAGGGTCCATCAAGCCCAATATCCTGCTTCCAACAGTGGCCAATCCAGACTTACAAGTACCTGGCAAGTACTCAAACATTAAATGAATTAGAGCCCAAGCTGTTACTAAGCCTTTTTGACTAATAGCAGTTTATGGATTTCTGCTCTAGCAATTTAACCAAACCTTTTTTAAACGCAGCTACACTAAGTGCCATAACCACATCCTCTGGCAATGAATGCCAGAGCTTAATTATGTGTTGAGTGAAAGAATTTTCTCCAATTTTGCTTTAAATGTGCCCCATGCTAATTTCATGGAGTTGCCCCCTAGTCCTTCTATTATCCGAAAGAGTAAATAACCGATTCACATCTACCCGTTCTAGACCTCTCATGATTTTAAACACCTCTATCATATCCCCCCTCAGCCGTCTCTTCTCCACGCTGAAAAGTCCTAAACTCTTTAGTCTTTCCTCATAGGGAAGCTGTTCCATCCCCTTTATCATTTTGGTCGCCCTTCTCTGTACCTTCTCCATCGCAACTATATCTTTTTTGAGATGCGGTGACCAGAATTGTACACAGTATTCAAGGTGCGGTCTCACCATGGAGCGATACAGAGGCATTATGACATTTTCCGTTTTATTTACCATTCCCTTTCTAATAATTCCTAACGTTTGCTTTTTTGATCACCACAGCACACTGAGCCTCCTCCCCCCCCCCCCCCGACCTCGTCCCCACAACAAGTGCCAGGACATGCTGTAAGAGTCAGCAGGCAGTCTTTGTGGGAGAATTCTGGCCGCAGCTTTATTTATAATCCAAAGTACAGTTACATCTTATGCACCCTAGCGGACTATCTAAGGTTTGGCTTACAATACATATTCAGTCAATTGATGGCTAATGTAGATGGTCACTTGCAGCCGGCACGCCTGCCCAGCAGCCATAGACCTGCCAGATCAACCTGGCCAAGGCGTGCTTAGCCTGCCAGACCAACCCGGTTATGCCTGCCCATGACTGCGCGCAGTCTGCCAGACCGAGCCAGGCTGTCCTTTTAATTGGGTAAAATGAAACCTTTTTCCTCTGCCCTAAGAGTCGGTTAGATCACTCTAAACTCGTCCGTCCTTACTACAGGCCTGCCGAACCTGTGGTCTGCCTCGGGTCTCGCGAAGCTGTGACAAAACCCCGCTTAATTAACCCAGCTAAATGAAGAGGCTGGGGCCGGGTGGGAGGGCGATTTTTCCCCGGCCTGCAGCGGAAGAAAGATGAAGCCGCTGTGCAGGCAGCTCCTCTTTAGGCCAGGTCAAGACAGCCTCACCCCGTACCCCAAAGTGTCAGACTTATGAGCTTAGCCGATCCTCCTGCCACGCTGGGCCGGCCTCATGGACGAACCCAGTGAGGCCCATTTGTAGTTCTCGTCCCCATTTCTATTTTAAACAGAAGTTTGCTCTTCATTCATTTTATTTGCCTGCAGAGAGCAGTTTTGAATGTTCTTGCAGAAAATATTTTTTCATTCACATTTTATTGTGACTGCTTTTAGTAGATTGGGCCATTATTTTAAGGGACGGGCTTAGTCAATGTTTCCAGGTTGCTGTGAGCATAAAATGGAAAGGCTTTTTGCATGAAAGAAAGTCCTGCTCACAGGGTAATGAAACAAAAATGTTTTGTTCATAGCAGCCCCAGTCCTTAGAGCAGGGGTGGGCAATTCCAGTCCTCGAGGGCCATAAACCTGTCGAGGTTTTAGGATATCCTAATGAATATGCATGACATAGATTTGCATACAACTGAGGCAGAGTACATGCAAATCTCTCTCATGCATATTCATTAGGGATATCCTGAAAACCAGACTGGTTTGTGGCCCTCGAGGACCGGAACTGCCCACCACTGCTCCTGGTGTCCCTCCTGGAGTTGTGCGCGCTCTTGCTGCTAAGATCTGTGCCTGTACCACTTTCTATCTTGGGTCAGCTGGCGCGTTCCCAGCTCTCGTACCAGTGCTCCAGACTCTGTTTCCTTCGGCCCGAGTTTATCCAGGACTGGTGAATGCTCAGCTCTAGCCCCTTTGTAGATCCAAGCCCAAGCAGGAAAGCCATGTTCTGTGGGCGAGTCAGGACCCAGAGTGTCAGGCGCTACCCAAATCCTGGGTTACTTTGAAAGGAGGGTTGCCCGGGCATTGATCATATGGTTGCATCTGTAGAAGCCCCACCCTGCTCCCTCGGCTTCAGGCAGCCGCTAAAGGAAAGGGGAGGATGCGAAAAAAATCAGAGCCACATCTCTGGCCTTCCCTGCAGAATCAGCCAGGAATTGCGCCCGTCTTCCTCCAGGGCAAGGTGGACCTCTGTGTGAGGATCTGGGCTGGAAACGTCAGAGCAGGGATCCCCCCCAGCCTTACAAGCACTGAACTACTTTCCGCTGATCAAGCAAGCAAAAACTGAGAATAAACCAAATCGCTGATTTTAAGCAATGCTCGCTTTGGTTTTGTTCGTATGATGTGTGTTTAAACTTTGTACGTTGCTTTGGGTGACCCATATGAGGCCAGGGATGCAGTTTAGAAATGTGCTAAATAAAGCATCATAGACGAGCATGTTGTCTGCGTGCTCAGTGGCGGCAGGATGGGGTCCCATGGAGTTCAGCTGCTGAGCAAAATGCGTTTAACGCGTATCGGCCGTACCTGTGAAATGCCCCAGTACTGTGGTTTCGTAAAAGGCAGCCCGGTGTCTTCTCTAGACTCTCCTCCTTAGCAGATTGAAATCTGTCAAACATTTTTTGTGCTGAACTGTACTGACTGCATGGCATCTTGTGGGATTTTAGGAAGATCGTTTGAAGATTGACGTGATTGATTGGCTCGTCTTTGATCCTGCACAGAGGGCTGAAGCACTTAAACAGAGCAACGCCATCATGAGGAAATTCTTAGGTATCTCAAAGGCGTATTCTCATCTAATTACTGGGTAACAACGCCCAGAAAACCCAACATTTGGCCCGGAGGGTTGCATTTTTGCACACAAAGCACAGTTTGCAAATTTTTTACAGATTTTTGCCTTGCACTTAGTAAAATTTCATATGTCGTTAGTATCATGTAAAATTTTACTTAAATGTAAAATGAACTGCAGTGGAAGATCAGGTGAAGCTGAAAATTATGAATTTACAGAAAAGCAATGCCCAAAAAAGGCTTTGTGGGCCAGTTTCTGCCAAAATTAATAAAAAAAAAAAAAAAAACCCTAAATCTGTGAGGTGTTCTTTTCCTGTTGGCTTCCCCACGGCAAAGTTTTCTACAGAGCTCCTGTGCAGCACCCGAACAGGCCTCTGAACTGCAGGTTAATGCTGCAGCTTCTTTGTAAGCTAAGATCAGTGAATTTAGATAATGCATAGAAGGGAACCCGTGGTGATAAAATCAGTCTAAAACTCCGCCTCCTATCCACGTGCTACCAGCTTCGTGGGCAAGGTCATGGATCTTAAGCTGGACTTTTTTCAGTCCCCGCTCCTGTTGGGGACTGACTTATTTGGAAATAAGCTGCTTTGTGGAGAGCCTGTTCTATTTAAGTAAACTCTGAAATGCCTTAGAATACTTATTTTGAGTGAGATGTCCGATATTGGTCCTCTCCGAATGGTGCACTGCTGGCTTCCACATGCTGAGCCTGCATTTTCAGTCGGGGAGCCCTTCACCATGACATAAGATGCTAAAAACTTTCTTCAGTTTCCCCTTTATCAAAAATGTCCCTCACGAGTCAATGAATAGCACCAGTAATGTGCATAGGAATGTTTCCTATAGACATGACGGGTAACAGATTGAGGGCACTGGATTTCCTTGTGGGATTTTCCAGACTCCTAGTGTCAGAGGGTTAAGAAATTCCGTTGGGTGGGATCGTTGGCCTTTCTGGTGTTGCTCTTCTAAGCGTGGCCGATCTTCTCTTATCCTGTCAGTTGCAGCGATGGGTACAGCGTACTACGCTTCTTTTAAATCTTATGTTTTTTTTCAGCATCCAAGAAGCATGAGGCAGCAAAGGAGGTGTTTATGAAGATTCCTCATGATTCCATAGCAGAGATCTACAATCAGTGGGAGGATCAAGGGATGGACAGCCCGCTCCCTGGAGATGACGACAATGCTGTCCGAGAACACCTATGCATCAGGGCCTACCTGGTAAGAACCGACTTCTTGTGTGCAGGCGTTCTGGTATAACGGCTGTCCGTGTGTTTTTATTTATTTATTTAGCTAGTTAGTTTAGTTTTTCTATACCGGTGTTGGTCCATACCTTCACTCCGGTTAACAATATTTCTTTAAAAAATAACATAAAATACATAAAAGAAATAAAATATACATTAAATTTAATAAAAAAACAAGAAAAGCAAACATAAAAATGCTAATACATATGTAAAAATAAATCATAAAATGCTCAAATCTAAAACTAAAATTATAAAAACAGCTGAAGTAAAATAAAGCTTCTAACTAGCTGCTACTTGAAGAGCTTGTACGTATAACCAGGTTTTCAGAGCTTTCTTGAACTCTTTTAAGTTACCTTGGAGCCTTAGTTCGACAGGTATTGAATTCCAAAGACCTGGTCCTGCTAATGATGGCGCCCTTTCTCTAACTGATGTAAGTCTTTGAAGCAAACTTAATCCTATTTCCTTTCAGCTGTGCCCGGGAAGGTTTCATGCATGGCAGTTTCCCGCACACGTTGTGTTATGTTTTTAAACCTAGCTAAAACCCAAAAGCATTTTGGAGTGCGAGCCAGGGAAGCCAGTGTTCAAATCCCACTGCTGCTCCTTTTGTGACCTTGGGCGAATCGCATCACCCTCCATTTCCTCAGGTACTAACCTAGGGCCAGATTTACTATGGCTTTTCTCCCATTCTGTGTTTATGGGGGAAAATGCTTATTAAAGGAGGCCCTCAGACCGTAAGCCTTCTGGGACAAGAAAATACTTACAATCAGTATTATCTAAACAGGGATATCTAGTTATTTTAAAATCTCCCCCATAATAAGGTGGTCTTCTGCCCACTCCCCCAGTAAACCAGAAATGTTTTCCAATAATGGTCCTTAATCAATACTGTGAGCATATAAATTGAAGTGTATACAACACATCATTCCCTGTACGTACCTGGATCAGTCCAGATGCCTGGGTTTATGCATCCCTGCCAGCCGATGGAGACAGAGAAAGTTTTACTGACTGCTACATAATCCCCTGGGCCACCTGCAGTTCCTCAGTATTAACTTGTACCCAAGCACAGAAACATTTTAAAAACATTAACAAACCAATTTGCAAAAACTTTCCAACAAGTCTATATGCCATACCATGAAAAAACTGTATCCTTTATCAATAAACCTCAGCTGAGCACACGACTCTCCACCTCCACAGGTCAGGCGGGCTGATCCGTGGTACTACAGGAACAAAAATTAGCAGGTGGTAAAGAATTTTCTTTCCCTGTACGTACCCAAATCAGTCCAGGCTCCTGGGATGTACCAAAGCTCCCTATTATGGGTGGGACCTGGAGAGTCCCATTCACAAGACACTCGCCAAATGACCAAGACTTCGGCTCCCCCACATCCAGGCGATAGTGCCTTGCAAATGTATGCAGGGACTTCCAAGTTGCCTCTACAAATTTCCTGCAACGAAACTAACTGAGCCTCTGTCTACGAGGCCACCTGAGAATGCGTAGAATGCGCCCTCAAACATTCAGGCACCTGATGCCCCTTGAGAATGTATTTTGACCCTATAGCCTCCTTGAGCCACATCACAGTGATAGCCTTGGACGCCTGGATACCTCTCTTCGAACTGCTCCGTAAAACAAAAATATGGTCAGACTTTCTAAAATCTGGAGGTGTCTCAACAAAATCCTGTGGACATCCGAAAGCTTAAGCTCCCGCGTATCAGATGCGGAAGACTCCAACTCTGGAAAGGCCAGAAGCTCCACCATCTGATTCACATGAAATGCCAATACGACCTTCAGTAAAAATGAAGGTACCATCCTCAAGGAGACTCCCGAGTCCGAAATCTGCAGAAACGTATCCCAGCAAGACAAAGCCTGCAACTCAGAAATTCTCCTAGCTGAACAAATGGCCACTAGAAAAACAACCTTAAGGGTCAAATCCTTAAGTGTTGCTCTCCGAATAGGTTCAAAAAGTGCCTCACACAAACCTCTGAGAACGAGATTAAGATTCCAAGATGGACAAACTCTCCTTGCTGGAGGGCGCAAATTCTTAGCCCCCTGAAGAAATCTAACCACATCAGGATGAGCAACCTTCTACTTTACCTCACAGGCAAGCAAGAGCTGCTACCTGAACATTTAAGGGAGTTGAAGGCCAAGCCTTTGACCCAAACGCTCCTGAGGAAAGGATAAAATCAGACATACCAAAGACTGTTAAGGCCTGCACTCAGCTATATACCAGCACTCAAAAACCTTCCAGACCCTCACATATGACAACGAAGCAGACTTCCACCTAGCCTGAAGCAGAGTAGTAATGACCGCCTCTGGGTACCCTCTGCATCTCAACTGCCGTCTCTCAAAAGCCAAACCCGCTAGACAAAAGTGAGCAGCCTGGTCTGAAAATATGGGGCCCTGTCAAACTAGGCCTGGAAGATAGCTGAAACATAACAGGCCATCCACTGCCAATTTGGCTAGATCCACGAACCTTACAAAGTTATCTTTTAAGGGGCGCTTGTTGTTTGGGGAGGAGTTAGAGAAGATGGCGGATCGATGGGGAGAATCAAAATTTCCTCTGTTACCAGAGGATAAGAAGTAGACTCCATGGTTTTCTCAAGACAAGGGACGATTTTGGAGCTCTCTGTGTTTTCACTTCTCCAGAGGTTCAAGCAGTCAGAGGTCTTGGACTTTTGGGAAATCTCAATCCTTTCGGCCAAAGAAGCCAGGCAAAGATGGCAGCTCTGGAACCCTACATTCCTCCCAATGAAGTTTTGGGAGTCCTTCCTCCAGTGCTGGAGTTAGGCGCTTGCCTGTCTCAGTTTTATCAGAGGTGGTTACTGTCCACAGTTTCTTTTGAAGAAAATACCAAAGCTACTCCCCAGAAGGGCAGGAGGCTGCCTGAGGTCCACGCAGCACTGCCCCAGCAAAGGCAGAATCCTCTTGTGCCGCCACATCCAGCTGATAATACCTGGCAAACATATGCAAGGAAGACCACATCGCCGTTCTACAGATCCCTGCCGGAGAAAGTAAACGCAGTTCTGCCCAGGAAACCGCCTGTGTCCGGGTAGAATACGGTCTGACTTGCCTCCAAAGAGGCTTCCCAGAATCCACATAGGCTGCTGTCACCACTTCCTTAATCCAACGAGTCACTGTGCACCAGGAAGTCACTTCCCCCTTCTTCACTCCCCGGTGAAGAAGAAAAAGCAGATCCGATTTTTGAAAATCGTAACCTCCAGGTAACGCAATAAGTGCTGCTGCACGTCCAACGGCCACAATTTCCTGAATTCTTATCCATCCATATCCTTTTCCAAGGATGGCAACAAAACAGACTGATTTAAGTGAAGTCCAAAACCACCTTTGGAAGAAAGGCAGGTACCATCTGTATCACACCAGATAAGGTGCAGATAATGAAAAATAGGCTCTCTGCACGACAAGGCTTGCAATTCTGAAATCTGCCTCGCCAAACAAATAGCGACCAGAAACAGTCTTCAGGGTCAGCAAACTTAAGGAAATGCCCTAAAGCGGACGAAAGGTCGGACCCACCAGAAAGGAGAGGACCAGATTCAAATCCAACAAGGGTATTGAGAAACACAAAGGGGGTTAAGGTGCTTCCCTCCCCTCAAGAACCTAGACACGTCGCGGTGCTAGGAGAGAGAGGCCTCCCCTGTACGCGGCTCTGCTAACACGCTATAGCAGCCAAACCACCTGCACCTTCAGCGTGTTCAAGGCCAGACCTTCCTGTAAAAAAAATCTAAGATTAAGGATCAGGCACCAAAGCGGGAAGATGAGCATGATTCTGATACCAATGCTCAAAAACCCACCAGATGCGGATAGAAGCCAATGAGTTGGAAAACGTATGCACTCAGTTTCTACCACTGCTTGAATAACTTCGCTTTAAGAGCCAAGTCCTCTCAAGGGCCAAATCGCAAGGCAAAACTGACCTGAATGTCATGAAATATTGGGCCTTGCCACAACAGCCCCCTAAGAAGAAGGAGCTGCCATGGATCCTCCATCAGAAGATAACGCAGATCCACGTACCACGGCCTGCACAGCCAAGCCAGGGCCATCAGAAGCACCATGCCTGAATGTTGCACAAACTTTTGCAACAACCGGCTGATTATGGGCCATTGCGGAAACTGAGTAACTTCCCCTGCTGTCAATACTGAACTAGCACATCCACTCTGAGTGCTTGGACAGCCCTTGTCTGACTATAGAATCTCTTCACTTTCATATTCCTGCAACTATTAGATCCGAAAAGGGATGAGATGAAAGACCTCTGGAACTAATTTCCATTTTCCTGGATCCAGCTCGTGACGACAGATATTCTGCCCGCACATTGTCGACTCCTGCTGTGTGTGAGGCTAACGATGCCTGCAAGCTTGTAAGCTACCACTGTCGCATTGTCTGACTACTCTCACCGCTTTTCTTTCCACCCAGGAACTACAGAAAAGCTATCCGGATCACTCAGGCTTCTAGCCCATTGATGGACCAAGACGCCTCTTCGGGAGACCACTGGCCTTGCGCCTCCAACTTCTGACAATGAGCTCCCCAGCCCTGGAGACTCGCATCTGCTGTGACCACCAACCAGTCAGGAGTCTCCAAATCCATACCTTTTTCAAGATGCTCCTTTCATAATCACCAGAGCAACTTCTGCCTCACCTCTGGCAGTAAGGTCAATGTCACATTTGTACTCCTGAGACTGGGGATTCCATTGAGTCAGGAAGGACCGCTGCAGAGGACATATATGAGCATGCACCCAAGGTACAACCACTGTCGTCACTGCCATTGATCCCATCTACAGATATGAATGGACGGACCAATTGCTAACCGCAGGGTCCGGACCTGACCCCAGATCATCTAGATGCGAGTCTCCAGAAGAAACACCTTGCCTTGAGCCATATCAAACTTGGGCGCCCAGGTACTCCAGAACCTGAGATGGCTGCAGGTTTCTCTTAGCTAAGTTCACTACCCATCCCAGGTGCTGATTCAACATCGTTAACTCCTCCCCAAACAAGCAGTGCCCCTTAAAAGGCAACTTGGTAAGGTTTGACTTCAAAATAATATCAGCAGACCAGTTTCACTTTCAAAGGAGTCATCAAAGCCTACCCACGTGCCACTGTACGTGCCAAATCATAGCCAGCATCCGACATGAAGGCAGCTCCCGGTTCCAGGTATGGGCCATTCTCTCCCGGAACTTCCTGGACCTCCTGGGCCAATTATAACCCGGCCCTTGCCACTATACAACAGCGAGCGGAGATTTGGAGATTCATGGCCATCATTTCAAAGGCCTGCTTCAAAATTGTCTCAATTTTCTGATCTTGAGCATCCTTTAAAGCCACATCATCTACCAGAATGGTGGTCCACTTCGTCACCACACAGACCAAGGCATCCACTTTGGAAAACCGGAATGCTCCCTGATTTTAGGATCCATAGGATACAATCCTGCTAAAGAGCGACCTCCTTTAAAATTAGCCTCAGGTGCGCTCCATTCCAAATCTGCTCCTGGACTGCCTCGTGCAGAGGAAAAATCCAGGATGCCTTGCACGAGCTAACCATGCCAGGGTTCTTCTTCAGTCCTTAGCTACTGCTGGCAAGGTGTCCTCACAAACAAGGGCCTTCAAGGTCTGCAAAATTAAACTGGACATCTCATCCCTGTGAAAAGAGCTGAAGCATTGTTCTGAGGCTCAGCATCTAGGGGAATCTCCCCCTCTTCCAAGAATAGCTCGTCGGGATCCCCTACCAAGGATCATGACTCTCCATCTGAGTCTCCTGAAGGATCACTATCTTCACCTTCTCCTCCTTCAGTCTTTCCCCTTCTGAGAGGGGACAAAGATGCCTTGGAACGCTTCCTAGGACCCGAAGAGGGAGACCTCTGAAACAGGCGGTCTCTAGCTTCCTCCAGGGACCCTTCCTGCCACGGACAGAACCTGAAGGCCCTTAAAAAAAAAAAAAAAAAAAAATCCCACCAATGAAATGGCGGAAAGATCCATCCCCGGAGTCGGCAGAACCGTCTCTGAGCCCGGTCCCGAGGGGATCAGTAGGAGAAGCTTCTGAGAAGACTTCTCACCCTCCCTGGTAGGAGCAGCCGCTATACCTTCTTCCTGTAATGGGGGAGCCTCTGAAGTCCCTGCAGGGACAAGTTCTCCTGAGGAGACATCTCCCTAGGCCTCCACACTCTTCTGGCAAACAGAGGGACTTCCTGGGACTAAGGACCCTCATGTGGAAGGCAGAGCAGATGCGGAGCTTCTTCCTGTACTGCTCCCCCGATGCCATCTCTCTGCCCAGATAGAGCTGAGCAAACACCTCCAACCGCAACTCAGCAGCTCCTGCAAAGACCCAAAATGGCACCTGCCATGTGTTCCCTGCACTGCTGCGCTGATCCCTTGGCTGGCTCCAAAAATAGCTCCGCAGCACTTTCCGGCAGTGATTACAGCTGCCTCTCTTGTTCCTGATCGGCCCTGTAAGCAGCACTTTGGCACCAGATCTCAGCACTGTCTGATCCTTGAGCTTTTTTTTTTTTTTTTTAAACTCTCCCAGCCAGCTGTGCTGAAAGACTGAATTGGCCCACAGCGGCGAGAACGAAGGACCAGGCAGAGAAGAGGACTATGCTGAGGCCCTAGACCTCCTCCAGACAGAATTGCACTGGTAGGATAAGGAGGCCTTGGGCTTAGCCCTGCTGCAAACATCTCACTCTTGTCCCGAATTTATCTCCTGAATTTTTTCAGACTCTCAACTGAGGGAGGAGCTAATTCTATCACCATAGCAACTCGAAATGGCCTGCTCAATCTTGGCAGGCCGCAGTCCACAAGCAAGGATGGACATCCACCATCTGCTGGAATCTGAGAAATACTGGGTGGCTGGTGCCTGAGCTGAGCTATATGAGGGTGACGACAGCAAGGAGCATTCTCTGTCGCCATCTGCTGGCTGGAGTGCACAACCCACTGGTGTGGTGGGCTGGTTTGCCTGGATGAAGAGGAAGCTTTCCTTTACATTTTTTGCTCTATTAATTGTATTTGGTGTGACTGTCTTTGAAATTTGCAACTCATCAACCCTATCTTACTTGGGGGGGGAGGGGGGGGGAGTGAAGTTTTGCTTTAAGATATATTATGATGAAATTTTTTTTAAGTTCACAATTCTTTATTCTTATCATAATGAAAAATATAACAAAAGAGCAATGCAGTAAGATGATATGCGCCAACAGAACAGTACTAGCATGGGAGAAACAGCAAGACAGATTGAAAAAGAAAGCAACGAGTTCCAAATTTTCCTGTTCTCGACTAAAGAGCCAGTTTGTGCCGCTGCAGCTTCATGGCCACCTTTTTAATTTGGAAATTTTAGCTCCAGAGCTGCTTCTGTCCGGCAGTGTTTCCCGCCCCTCCCCAGCCATCCTCTTCAGAGTTAACCCTCGCCGAGCCGGGAGGGGCACTCGTTGGCCGATTGTGGCCAACAGCAGCAGGATCCCCCCTGTCATCTTTCCTCCTTCCCTGGTGCGCTGCCCTCCCAAGGCACAGGGCTGGTCCCCAGCAAATCCCAGCTCCTGCTTGTAACAAACCAAACCCTTGAATTTTTGTACTTTATTTACAACAAACTCTTGCCAAAGCAGCCCAGCTGGTTCCCACCCATGCAGTGGTGCTGTGGGACCTCTTTATTAGCCGGATCTAGTTCTGCGATGTTCCAAAAGACCGGAAATCATTGCGCAAGGCTTCTCAGCTGCAGGCTGCGTAACCGGTCCAGCTCCCCCGCATCACGGCCCTGGCTCCCCAGGAGGTTAACGATAGGCTCGGCTCATGTTTTCTGCACCTCTGGTAGTGCAAACAGCTTATCCTCTCTCTCCTTCTAATGCAGGAGGCCCACGAAACCTTCAACGAGTGGTTTAAGCACATGAACGCGGCCCCGCACAAGCCCGTTCTGATAGGACAAGCGTCTTTCACGGAGAGCGTGGCCCATGAGCACAAGGAGAAACAATACGAGGTACGAGCGAGGGAATGGTTCTGCGTGGTTCGGTGCCGTAACGAATACTGTGTCTTTGGGTTAGCGCCGGCCTCCGATGACTTGATTGTTGCTCCATGTCTTAACGCCCATGTTTCCCCCGCAGATGGATTTTGGTATTTGGAAGGGCCAGTTGGACGCTCTCACGGCTGATGTGAAAGAGAAAATTTACAATGTCCTGCTATTTGTGGATGGAGGGTGGATGGTTGACGTCAGAGAGGTATAAAAATATATATATATATATATCTACTTCAGCACTTGAGTCAGTAAATGTCCTTTAGCAGCTGGCCGTTTTTTTTTGTATTTTACTTACTGTACTGCTGTTGAAAGGAGCTCCTCCTATCTCTCTGAAATACCGTAGCGAGAAGCACCGCCGTGCGTTTGGGCCCAGGCATTTCTTCCCCGTCCTGCGCTGCTGGGGAATTCAGAGCCAGAAAGCCGTGGTGTCTGATGGGGGGTTAGCGCTGGATTCTGGGCTCTCTCCACATGGCAGCTTTAGGAGTGGTGCACATAGGTCCGCTGTGGCTCTGGGGTTCAGCCCAGGCCTCTGGGAACCTCTGTACCTGAACGAGCAGTTCTCACCCCCCCCCCCCCCCCTCACTTGTTCTTCATCCGTTGGCGTCCTGACGCTGTGAGCTGCTGGACCTACCCCCGCAGTCCTAACGCTCACAGCTTAGTACGGCTTCTGTACAGATTGCTCTCCTGTTACAGAACTTCCTTCCTCCAACTTTCACTTCCGAGCTGTCGGGGGGAGGCATTTTCTAAAGATAGGCTCTTAAGTCGTTGGTCACTATTTCTTGCACCTTTAATTAGCACAGGCAATACCAAAATAAGTTGCAGGGCTAGGAGGATAAAGCAAAAAATGAATGGGCAGTTTCATGAACTTGCACCCCCCTGCCAGTAAAATAAATAACTGTGCCAGAGTGGTGCAGGCCGTGATGGTTTGCACCGATGCAGTTTAAATAGGTGACCTGCGCGCTGCCTTCCATCCTGCTTCTAATAGCTGCTGCTGTTTCTGGATGTAGGATGTGGAGGAGGATCCTGAACGCACCCATCAGATGATTTTGCTGCGCAGGCTCTGCCTGCCGCTGATGTGCTTTCTGCTGCACACGGTTTTGCACGGCACCAGACAGTACCAGGAGTGCCTGCGGCTGGCCGACATGGTCTCATCGGAACGGCAGAAGCTCTACACAGTAAGTGAGGGAGAAAATCCCGAAAAACCTCTTGGCATTTTGCCCTTAAACCCTCTCAGCTGTTATGAATCTTAAATATGCTCAAAATTCAGACTTCTGCTGCAGAGAGGATTAAAGAGAAGAAACAAAGCGGGCTGTAGGGAGAAGTTAAAAGTGGGCATTGCCCTGGAAGGCCCCCAGGCAGGGAGAGCCAGATCTCGCATTGCAGCTAAAGGTTAAGCCATACTTGCGGCAGGGCGAGGTGCAGATTCCACAGCTGCTTTGCACCTCTTGTAGGCGGAAGCCGCCTGAAGCTGCAGGAAGGTAATGGCAGCAGATGCCGTCTCTCCATGAAAGTGAGCTAGTAGGCCGATATATTTTTTAATGTTAGTCCAATAAAAAGTACTAGATGAGGTTTTAAGGTCCCATAAGCAGGGCTGGAAATATCTCAGGCATCCAAAAGACATGGCTGAATGAGGAGGGGACAGGCAGAGTGCTGGGCTGTGAGGTGGAGCAGCTGCAAGGCTTCTCCCTCCCTTCACCATGGTCCCTGGCTGTTTGTCCCATGCATGCTTGAAGGTTTCCTGTTTGGGAAAGACAGTACTTTGACCACCATTATTGTCTGATATGAGTTCTGCTCTAAGGAGAAGATGGACCTGTGCTTTCTCCGAGCATCCAGTTCCAGCATTGGGTCTATGAGCCTTTACTGTGATGGCCTAGCATTTCTTGCCCCTCCCACCATCTCTCCTACAGCTGGCCAGCAGGGGTTAGTGCTGCATGCTGATGATGTCTCTCCCACACAAGTCCCTCTGATCTCTGGTCCATATTTTTATTTACTTTTAACTCTAATGGGCCTGATTTTGTATTATAAAGTAGTGTGTGCTTCATTTTCAGCTGCTAAAGATATACAGTGTACTGCATGATTAAATTCTAGATTTGATGTATTAAGCAATACTTGCTCAGTGCAAGGTAGGAAAATCAAGATCTTCAGAGGGATTGCTCTGTTACAGGCCAATTCAGTAAAAGTCGCGGGCGAGCACCCGCTCTCCTGTGCGCATGATTCAGTATTTAAATTAGGGCCCGTGGTAAAAGGAGACGCTAGGGACACTAGCGCGTCCCTAGCGCCTCTTTTTTGACAGAAGTGGGGGCTATCAGCGGGTTTGACAGCCGACGCTCAATTTTGCCGGCGTCTGTTCTCAAACCCGCTGACAGCCACGGGTTCGGAAACCGGATGCCGTTAAAATTGAGCGTCCAGTTTGCGAGCCGAGGGCAGATTTAAAATTTTTTTATTTTTTTTTTTAATTATTTTTAACTTTTGGGACCTCAGACGTAGTATCTGCTTTTTTGTGCACTTTCCTGGTGCCGGCAGAAATTAGCGCCTACTTTTGGGAAGGCGCTAATTTCTGAAAGTAAAATGTGCGGCTTGGCTGCACATTTTACTTACTGAATTGCGCGGGAATAACTAATAGGCTCATCAACATGCATTTACATGTTGCGGGCGCTATTGGTTTCGGGGGGGTTGGACGCGCATTTTCGACCCCTTACTGAATAAGGGGTAAAGCTAGCGGGTCAAAAAAGCGCGTCCAAACGCCGACTAACAGTGCTGTACTGTATCGGCCTGTTAGTTTGGTGTAGCAAAAAGGACACAGGCAAGAACTTTTGAGGGCAGAGTCCACTTCAGCTGTATGATGTGGGCAAAATAGATGGGGATCTGGGGGAAGATACAGAACAACGAAGGCACTGAATGAGGCAGTAGCTAGAAACAGTGGTAATAGCATTATAGTCCAGCTGACTGTCAACAGCAGCAAGCGTGAAAAGAGAGAATGAGCTGAGAACAGTTAAGCTCCTATAGAGTTGTAGGGTGCCCTGAAGTCATTGCCGCTGTTCAGCTCTAGGGGGATGGGGTTAAGCTCCTATAGAGTTGTAGGGTGCCATGAAGTCAGTGTCTGTTCAGCTCTAGGGGGATGGGGTTAAGCTCATATAGAGTTGTAGGGTGCCATGAAGTCATTGTCTGTTCAGCTCTAGGGGGATGGGGTTAAGTTTTTTGATGAGTTCCAATTCAGCAGTTGCACCTGGAGTGCTCCTTTGAAGTTTCGCTGTAGGAGTATGGCAGTCGTAAGGTCAGATACAGAATGCCCTGTCTTTTTCAGAGGGTTTGACCTGTGTGTCAAAGAGCCGTTGCTGGACGCTAATGACGTTATATGGAAAGAAAAGCAGCCGCATGAGTGCTGGCTGGTAGAGCTGATGCTGTTGGATCCTATGATGGTATTTCGTGGGTTAATACGTGGAAAGAGTTGGCATCTGGGTTTCTGCCAGGGTCTGGTTCCTGAGGTGGTGTCATTGCTGTATAATTTTGTAGTTGCTGACTAGTATCCATTTGAGACTGGGGACTTGGTAAGCTAGGTTAGGCAGTTTGAGGAGGAGGATGATATGGTCCAGGATGGGTTGTAGATCCTTTGTTTCAACTGGGAGCTATAAGTGACAACCAGGGGTATGTATTTATTTTTGGGTGTTTTGTTTTTTTTTTAGATGATCCTGTAGCAGCGTGTTCCTGGGTATTTAATTGGCTGTGTTGATTTGTTTTCTTACCTCCTTTTTGGAATTACATTACCCACCCAATGTCTATTGTAATTTCTCCAGTGGGAGTCCCTTGCCAAGGAGTCAGAACAGATGCAGTTGTACTGTGGGACTTGGCTGTAGACAGTGGGCCTGCTGGTACATAGGTATGGATGGTAGGCGGTAGGTTTCTGGTATAACTTTTGGAAGCTCAGTACCCACTCACTGAGGTAAGAAAACATATCAACAGAACCAAGTACCCACCACAACTGTCTGCTACAGGATCATCTTTAAAAAAAAATAAAAATTAGTTGCAGCTCCCAGTCGAATCAACTGCAGTAAATCATCATGGGGTAAGTAGGGAATTGGATTCAGACAGTAACCAAGAGGGGCCATGACTTTTACAGTTTGGAAAACTGATAAGCATGGGGGGTAACCTGCACAGTGCAGCAGATACTACCCTAACCTTGTTGGGCAGACTGGGTGGAACATTTGGTCTTTCTGCCGTCATTTCTGTGTTACTATGTCTTATCAAGGATCTACAACCCAAGATGGTCAATGATACCTCCCTCTCTCAGGCCATGGGTGGTTCGCCTAGCCTGGCTTACCCGCAGGCCCCCCAACCTCAAATAGATACGTCACCACCTGGAATGCTAGCCTCTTCCCGAAACCCAGATGCCAACTCTGTCCACCTATTAACCCAGACAACACCATCAAGCCCAACTCCCAGGGTTCCTTTCACCTGCTGCTCTTTCAATGTAATATATGCCATAGCCTGCCCGCAACGTCCCTCTGCTGTCTACAGAGGATAAATGGAAACCTTCAGAAACCAGAAGGACATTCTCTATCTGACCTGAAGGATGCCATTTCCCCTACAACAGAACTCTCCAGTTGAAACTGCTGAACTGGAACTCAAAAACGTAACACATCCCCCTAGATCTGATCAGAGAGAACGGCTTCATGGCCCTTTACAGATATCTGTGAACTCAATTGTTCTCAGCTCCCTGTCTGTTCACATTAAACACGCTCTACTCCCTGCCTAATGCAGCGTCGTCTGTTTTGGACCCTCCCATCATCCTGTACATTATCCCTCCCTCTTGTGCTATACTTCATGCATCTGATGGACTCTGTCCTCAAAAGCTCAGGCCTCAATATGGAGCTGGTCTAGAAGGTGCCACCTGCCTTGTCATTTTTTAAATAAAATCAGGAATCCATACAATAATCCCTCTGTATTTGGGATGTATGCATGAGAAGATGAGATTTTGTTTCTCCTTCATTGGCACAGGTATTTTCTAAAGAAGAGTTGCGGAAATTGCTACAGAAGCTGAGAGAGTCCTCTTTAATGCTTTTAGACCAGGACTTGGATCCACTGGGCTATGAAATTCAATCATAACTTGTCCATCCCTTGGAACTCTTGAGTGGGGAATCCGCCAGTCAAAAAAATCTCCTACTGTTGATGGGTTCAGTAAATCCAAGTACTTGTTTGTTTCTTTTTACATTTAATAATGAGTTTTATAACAAAGGTTTTTTCATGAATAAAGTTTTCTGTATAAAGAAACATTGGCTTACTCTTCTTGGATTATTGAAAAACAGCTGCCCTTGCTGAACACCAGGAACCGGGGCCGGATTAACCAGTCCGAGCTGCTTCATCTTGGATTCTGGACCCTGGCTCCCTCCTGCTACTCCTGTTGCACTATGTAAAGCCCCGGTGCAGCACTAGTGGGGGGGAGGGGCAGGTTGCATTGGTAACATCGCTGGCTGCCTCATGGCCTTGCATCTATGAGATGTCCTCCCAAGGTGACTTAGTACTGGACCTGCATCTTATTTCTTGAAAACGATCCTCCAGTCAGGTCAGCAATGCACCTCCGCTTCTGTGCTCCAAAGGTCCTTCCCCTCTGCTCTCTGGCTTTCCTTGGCCTACTCAGGGGCGCTGGGCCAGTTTACTCTTGCTGGCCTCCTGTTCACTCAGCTTGAAGTGGGTGTAGGCTAAAATGCCCAAGAGCGTGCAAAGGATGCCAAGGCCTTGGTTAACAGACAGCGGGTCCTTAAATAAAATGTACCCTCCAAGCAAAGTGATGCAGAACTTAAAATGCCCAAACATGTTATAGCTGAGCATTTCAGTCAAGGATTACAACTGTGTGCTGAAACAAAAGCTATATGTTAAAGTAGACAGATGAAAAGCAAAGTTGCTTACCTGTAACAGGTGTTCTCCCAGGACAGAATGATGTGTGGGCGACATTGTTTCCGGGCCAGGCTCCATCTGATAGTCTGTTAAACGTTTCTAGAAATGAGCATGCCACTATCCATGCAGGTCTCTCTTCAGTCTCCATTAGTAGAATACAAAAAAATAAAACAGACTATAGGAACCCAACTCTATGGGGTGGCAGGTGGGTTTTCTGAGAACACCCGTTACAGATAAGCAACCTAGCTTTCTCCTGCAACAAGCAGGATGGTAGTCCTCACATGTGGGTGAATCCCTAGCTACAGGCTGACCCTGAAAAATGATGGGACCAACAGCAGGGACAATCTGAACTCAAACCCAGGGGCCTTGGGTAGGAAGAGTTGGGTTCACAGCTGAAATAGGTTCCTGACGATATACTGGCCGAATGTGCTATCCAGACAATAATGAGCTGCGATGGGGTGGAGAAAACTCCATGTCGCAGTCTCTCCCAGTGAAACTGCACACACAAGTTACCATGCCTCTAACAGAATGAGCCATGACATGGGCCCCCAGTTGCAGTCCCACTTAAGACATAGCAGAAGGAAATGCACTCCGCTAGCCAGGAGGAGACAGTCTGCTTAATAGCAGCCACTCCCAGCCTATTAGTCAAAAGAACTGGGTCTGGTCCAGGTAGAAGGCTAAGGCCCTCTTACAATAGAGTGTGTGCAGTGCCCTTCCCTTTGGTTGGAATGAGACCTAGGGAAGAAAGTAGGCAGGACGATGGATTAAGATGAAAATCTGTTGCACCCTAAGTTCCTGCTGAAGGTGGTGTGGTGCAGAACTTACCCGGTCATGGAAGAATCTGTGTGGGGTGGAAAAGTCACTAAGGCATGTAGTTAACTGAGCCTGAGTGCCAATGTGATCACTACAAGCATAAGACCTTCCAGCTCAAATACTGGAGGGTAGGAGGAGCGCAGAGGTTCAAACAGTGGGTTTATCAGTTAGGCCAACACCATATTAAGGTCCCAAGAAACCACAGGGGGCCTCAGGGTAGGCCACCACTGAAGCAACCGCCCCATGAAATGCCCTACCATGGGCTGCACTGAGATGGGCGAACCATCCACCTTCTGGTGGTAAGGGCTTATGGCATTCAGATGTACCTGAACGGATTTGGTTTAAGCCCAGCCTCCAAGAGGTGCAGGAGAAGGCGGTCGAGACCCTTCTGCTGACACCAGATGCTAAGCCCCCTCTATTCGAAACATAAGACTTCCTGGTGGAAGGCTCTCTCGAAGGCACCAGGACTTGGGGGCACCTCTCAGAGGTCAAACTGCAAGATCAACTGTTCAACATCCAGGCCATGAGAGACAGGGCCCAGAGGTTTGGGGTGGCACAGCCTGCCCTGGTCATGTGTGAGGAGGTCTGGGGTGTAGTTCCCAGACAGACTGGGTCCTGCCAGGAGAGATCCCGCAGGAGCGGGAACCAACCCTGTCTCGGCCAATGTGGGGCTATGCGGATCCTAATGCCTCCATCCTGGCGAAGCTTCAAGAGGGTCTTCAATACTAACGGAAGTGGAGGATAGGTGTACAGGAGGCCTGTCCCCCCCCAGTGAAGGGCAAAGGCATCTGTGGCTGGCTGGCAGTCCGACCTGGTCAGGGAACAGAACCAGGGAACTCTCCTGTTGCAAGGGGAGGCAAATAGATCCATGGCCGGGGTCCCCCAGAGACAGAAAATCTGATCCATCACCACCTGCTTCAGAGACCACTCGTAGGGTCAAAGTTCAGCTCAGCCTGTCTGCGAGGGCGTTCTCTGCACCTGCCAAGTACATGGCCTGGAGCAGTATTCCTTGAGCCAGTACCCAGGCCCAGATTTGCACCGCCTCCTGACAGAGGAAGGAAGGATCTGGTGCCTCCCTGCTTGTTGATATACCACATAGCTACCTGATAGTCAATCCGGACAAAGCCCACCTTGTTGGCTAGCCGAGCCCAGAAGACCAATAGAGCGTACCGGATCGCCTGCAGCTCCAAGAAGTTTATCTGACACAGAGATTCTTGGGTGGTTTGGAGGCCTTCCACAGGAGTCCCCCATCCCAGGTGGGATGCATCCGTAGTAAGCACAATCTGGGTGGCAGGAGCCTGAAAGGAGGCACCCTGCTCCAGCTTTGAAGGAGTCCATCAAGACAGGGAAGCCCTGAGGGAGAGACCTGGATACAAACCTGAAGGCCTTGAATAGCCTTGTGCCACTGGGATCACAGGGCCCAGCCTGTGATCCCAGTGGCAACATGGACGGTCGTGGCCATGTGCCCCAGAAGATGCAGCACAGGCCGTGCCAACGCAGTCCAGCACTGTTGGACTTCCTCTGCCAGGAACATCGTGACTGCCCTGCCCCAGGGCAAAAAAGCCTTTGCCTGCGTCGCATCTAACAGGGCCCCTCTGAACTCCAGTCGTGATGATGGATGGAGATGGGACTTTGGGTAATTGATTAGAAATCTCAGGGGCTCCAGAACCTGAATGGTCCAGCAAAGCCCCTGCCTGGGTCCTGATGTTGACCAGCCAGTCGTCCAGGTATGGAAAGATCTGGATCCCTCGCTGGTGCAAATAGGCCCTGACCATGGCCAGACACTTTGAAGACCCATGGTGTGGAGGCCAGGGCATACAGAAGCACATGGTACTGAAGGTGCTGACAATCCACCACAAACCGGAGATAATTCCTGTGGACCTGGGCATATTTTGATGTGGGTGTAGGCATCTTGCAGGTCAAGGGAGCAAAGCCAGCTCTCTCTTTGCAAGAGGGGAATCAGAGTGCCCAGGGATACCATCTATACCTTTTCTCTTTTTTGACATCTATTCAAGGCTCGCAGATAGAGGATGGGACGGAGGCCTCCTGTTCTTTGGAATCAAGAAATAAGAGTAAACCCCCAATCGTGCTGGTCCCAAGGAATGGGCTCCACCACTCTGGCCATTAATGAGGCGGAGAGCGCCGCATGTGAAATAAGACCCCAACGTGGACCTAGGGGCGAATCTGGTAGAACCTCCATGAGGTTCAGCCTGTATCTGTGACAGATGATGGACAGGACCCATTGGTTCCAAGTCACAGATGGCCACTCGTCTGCAAAAAAAAAAAACAAAAAAAACCCTGTCCACTGGTCTCTCCAGCCCCTGCCAAAATCCCTCACTTGTGCTCCCTCGTGGCCAGTCAAAACCCTGTAGCAGGGCTAGCTTGGAGCGGTGGCTGAGACCATCTTGCTGACAGGCCTGTCCCTAGAGCTGGCCTGCTGTGGGCGGGAGCAAGAGGCAGGAGAATAGTACTTCCTCTGCCCCAGTCTCGAAGACTTATTGGAAGAGGCTGGAGAAGCAGAGACACTGGGCGCCAGCTGCTGGAGGGCTTCATGATGTAGCTGTGTGACCGCATCCTTCACCTTGTCACCAAAAAGGTTATCCCCGGTACAAGGTAAATCAGCCAGTCTTTCAAGGATGAAGGTCAGAGGCCTGGAGCCAAGCAAGACACATTGCAGAAATACCAGTAACCACAACCCAGCCTACCATTTTGAAGATGTCATAGCCCGCACTTCATGCTTCCCACACTCAAGACCCTGCTCACCAATGAACATAAGTGCCTCCTGGGGCTGTTTCCAGAGATTGTGGGTGTACTGGGTCATAAACAAGAGGTAGGAGGTGATATGGGCTACCACCATGGAGCCTTAACACACCCTCCTTCCCATGGCATCCTATGTCCTTTGCCAGGGGGAGCCAAGGCATGGGTTGTCAACCTCTTTGCTTTCTTTAGTGCAGACTCCACCACCACCAACTGGGGGGGGGGGGAAGCTGACGCTTCTCAAAACCTGCACCAGGTGCACCCCATCGGCCTGCCAGTTTACAAGGGCAACATTAGAGGGGGTTACCCATAGCCTAAGAAGCAACTCACAAAAGATCTACCTCCCATCAGGGTGTCCACGAACTGGAGGATCTCCAGCATCCTAGGGCGGGCATACTCTTCCATCAAGCTGAAAGGGTATGGCCTCTGCCATAGCGCGGACGAACACCACAAAGGTCAGGTCCTCTGGTGGAGATAAACGCCGCTCCTTTGGATCAGTCTCCCTTGGAGGAAGACCATCAGAATCCACTGCATTATGAGGCTTCGTCTCCCCAAGGGTTAAAAGGGCCCTCTGGCTCACCAAGACCACCTGGGGAGGAAGGCCGGAGAGCCCTAGGCACATCCAGAGGCTGAGGCACCATGCGACACGTGGGCAACAGAGGACCCGAGGGTCCAACCAGCAGAGGCATACAAGGTCCTGAATGGACCCTCGTCCCCGGAGGAGCCCCCAACAGGGGCTAGCTCGCCCGCCCTGTGTTTCGGTGCCCAACGGGTCACAGAGGGATCATTAGGTGCCAGCAACAACTGGGTAGGGAGGACAGCAAGGAAGGCATTGAGCCGTTCCAACCCAGGGATCCCAGATGCCAGCATCAGTGGAGGGAGCTCTGGCTCCCTTTCGCGCAAAACAAGTTCCACTGCCAGGCATACCAGACGTTCAACCTCCGCTTCAAGAGCCTGCAATGAAAGGGCAGGTGGGGAGGGGTGAGGCCAGCTCCTCCTTGGGTCGCTGAGGAGGGTCTGCACCTGACAGTGGAATCTGTATGGTTGGCCTCGGACAACCAAATGTGAGAGAGGATGAGGCCTTCTCTTGGTGGGGGCCGCTTCAGGGGCAAGGTAGCAAGCAACGTGGCCAACCTGAGCCCCGCACAAGGACAGAGACTACTGACGGTGCTTCTGTGCTTGGCCCAGTCTTTTCCTTGGTCCGGGACTTAGAAAGCAAAAGGGGCTGATCTGCAGCAGCACCCTCCCCACGGGAGGGCCTCAGCGGAGGAGACAGCAAAGGGACAAGAAGTGTCGCTGCCAGAGTGGAAGGATCAGATTTTCCCAAAGACGTCCATCTGGACACTGTGGCCCTTTGCGGTCATCTAAGCACACAATTCGCAGCCCTGACCATTGTATAGTGCCCCAGGCACACTTCATGTGGATCCATTAAGGACATAGTCCAGGGGCATTGGAGGCACCACTGGAAGCCCGCGGCTGCCATGAGGCACGCAGCAGACTGCGAACACTGACAAAGGGGAGAAAAGAGACCTCTGCAACTAATGGAAAAAAAAAATAGGGAATGAGCAAGAGACCCAGAGCAAGAAGAAAAAAAAACAAAACACACTTTGTGGAATGTTTCCTGCAAGCAGAGCACAAGCACCGCCACCACGCGACAGTAGCTCTGCAGAAAGAAGAGACCCTGCATGGCTAGTGCCAGGCTCAGTGTGCCAGTCACAACGGAGAAGCTTTCCGTGCCAGGTGCCGTCTGCTGATGCCACTCATGGGCGAGGGCTACCATCCCGCTTGTCCTAGGAGAAAGAGCATCAGCCCAGAGTTCAGCGATTACCTGTAAATGAATGCTGAACCCATCCAGCGGAAGGCAAATCTGGAAAAAGCATATTTTCAAAACCACAGGGGAAAAGAAGCCCAAACCAGCCCAGTTCGCGTCTCTCGTTATTCCTATCTGCATTGCTAGGGATACATCCCCGCTGCCAGCCATGGTGCACGACTGCCTGTAAGACGCCTCCCCTTCCCAGTTGCTTGGAACTGGACTCCCATAGTAATTGCACTAATGGGGACGGGGCTAGAAGTGCCCACTGTAGGAACAGCTTTCATGTTAAGTACCACGAGGAGCCAGGTTTCCTCTGCCGCATTACTACAGTAACAAGAAGCTCCACCGAGCAATAACAGAGCCTGCTTCTTGCTTGTACATCCATAGCTTAAGAGAGACAATTCCCCCAGCAGGCTTCTCTTAAGCCCCCTGAAACGTACTGAAAATGTGATGGGGAGAGGACAGACACACTGCCCTGGAAATCTCATAAGCCTGCCTCCCCTCAGGCAATAGCCTAAAACTGGTTTCCCCTACTAAGATGATAAAACCGCTGGCAGTCCTTTTACCTACATAAGAAGCTGCTGTGGCGACTCGATTCCCCCTGCAGGAAGCACAGGAAGGTGCACGCACAGCTACAGCCGGAAAGAAGGCACATTCGTTGTTCCTCTCGAGCAGGATTTAAGAAGCACACCTGCCTCCCTGCGTGGAACAGGCACATTTTCTCTTGGACTTGTAAGAATTGGAGTTAGGAAGACGGACAAAGCTTCTTCAACTCCGCTCAGGGCCCTGGAGAAGAAGACATCTTCAGCCCAGATCAGAGCCGCAGGGGGAAGAGAGAGAGTATAAGGCAGCAGCTGCAGGGAGAGGGAGATAGTGAGGGAGGGGACTGGCTCCTGGGTGCAGGCCAGAAGAGAAGCACGAGGGAGCTATACCAGGGAGGGAAGGAATGGAGTGGAAGAGGAGCACCAGGGGGGGAGCCCTTGGCAAGGAAGAAATGCAGCTGCCAGTACGCCCACTGCTGCCATCCCATCCAAAAAAAAAGTGTGTATGGTTAGAGGCAGGAGTACACGGCTAATGCATTCTGGCCATGGTGCGTACGTCCTTTAACTTGCTCCTGAGACGTTAAACATCAGAATGAAAAGGGGAGCCTTGAAGACTGTTTGTCAAACTGCCAGCTCCATTTCTTACAAACCCTAATGCGCCTGTCTGAACTGCTGCAACCTGAGCCGAGTCCCCCCTGCCGTCGATGCATCCACAGCGCTCTCCGACTGTCCCCTCGCAGGCAGGGGAGGGGAGGGCACTGCTTCCGTTCCTATTCTCAACTTGCGATGGAAATGACCCAACCCGGAGCAGTTTATAACGTCACGTGGATGATTCTCCAAGAGAGAAATGAACAGTGGTGAAAGGATACGTGAGCGGGGAGGTGTTGCCAATGACCCAGTAAATTGACAAGTTGACAAGAAAGGCGATTACACCAGACATGAGCAACAGGATCTGCAGGGAAGCAAAAACAGAATGAGGGCAGAGGTCGGCTTTCGGCAGTTAACAAGGCCCAGAAGCTTAGTCAGCCTTTGCTACCTTCAATCATGAAACAAAGTCACCCTACAAACTAGAGAACCTGCTGCCGCCCACCCCCTGCACAACTGGGCTCAGATCTGGCCTCACGTCACGCCTTCAGCATTCAACTGGTTACTGAGCTCCCATCTAAAGCAGGCAGCTGATTCGAAGCAGCATTCACTATAGTACTGTGTTAAGCGAATGACCGTTATTAGCAGTCAGATATGCCCCCCTCCGACCCCATAACTCTCCCTTGCCCTGAAGCACACCCAACCCTCTCATCCCTGCTCCGCACTCTTCTCCTTTACTCTGTCAAACTCAGTCAAGCTTCAGTCTTCCAGCCCACCCAGCTGCTGTGGCTTTGCAGTGTGTATGGCTGATTGTAAACCATACACTCTGGCCCCTTACGGGCCAGAACCAGAACAGCACAAGCAGCCAGACTCACTCCATGGCAGCTCCTACGGTATTCTATATTATGCATATAGATATAGATCTCTCTTTATAGAGAGATAGATAGAGATATATATAGATATATAGATCTCTCTCTCTATCTATCTATAGAGAGAGAGAGATATATAGATAGAGAGATATATAGATATATAGGCAGACGGAGTTAAGATTTTATAATCACTCATTAACAGGCATAGTATGCTCCCCACAAATACCGATCTGGCTTCCAATTTAAATATTTGGCAAAAGAGGAAGGTTTAAAAAAAAAAAAAAAAAAGATCCTAACCTAGTACTTGTGATAAAAATGGACAACTTACGATAGCTGAGGCAGACCAAGGCCCAAATATTCCACCTTCTCCATACACGGGCTCAAACAAGGGCACAACACAGAGCAGCAGAAGTGAGGACATGGGGGCCTGGTAGTACAGGAGCTGCATAGAGTTCACCTGGAGTTCCTGCTGCTTGGCTCCCACCCACTGAAACGAGAGGAAATTTAGTTCTTACCTGCTAATTTTCGTTCCTGTAGCACCACAGATCAGTCCAGACTCCTGGGTTTTGCCTCCCTGCCAGCAGATGGAGACAGAGAAAGTTTCACTGACCCTGTACATAACCCAGGATGCCACCTGCAGAACCTCAGTATTGACCTGTGTACCTAAGCCAAGATGACAGCAACAACCCTAAATTTCTAAACATGCTTCTAAGCAAACTCGTTCCCCTCCAACGAGCTGGAAGAAGGTGAAATTGCCCAAAAAGACAAGTTTTGAGAAATGAGTTTTCTATTAATATAAGTGATCAGCTCCAATAACTGCGCACTATATCCAAAGCAAGAGTACATATATCCCCCAGTAAATAGGCGGGACTCTGGCCTGATCTGTGGTAATACAGGTACGAACCAATTTTCCTTTCCCTGTGAGTACTCAGATCAGTCCAGACTCCTGGGATGTATGTAAGCTCCCCTTAACTCGGGTGGGACGTGGAGAGCTCCATTCATAGAACACAGTCACCAAAGCCCCCGACAACCAAACTATAATGCCTAGCAAAAAAGTGTGCAACAACTTCCCAGTAGCCACCCTGCAAATTCCATATGGAGACACCTGATGTGACTCAGTGCAGGAGGTCTCCTGAGATCAAGTGTGCCCCTAAACCCCTCCCCCGGGTGCCCTTTACAAACGTAAGTCAACCAGATTGCTTCCTTCAGCCAACGCGTAACTGTAGCCTTAAGAAGTCTTACCTCCCCCTTCTTTGGACCATGTCACAGTAAAAAACAAATCTGATTTTCAAAGATGTGATCAGATCTACGACAATCACTAGTGACCTTTAGATACCTCAGTAATGCACACCGGCGAGGCAGAGGAATCCAAATCCAGAAAAGTTGGAAGTTCCACTGTCTAAGATGGAAGGCTGAGACTACCTTAAGGCAGAAAAGGTACCAGGCGTAAAGATAACCCCGAATCCAAAAGCTGAAGGAAAGAATCTCGACACGACAGCGCCTAAAGCTCCAAAATTCTCCTGGCTAAACAAATAGCCGCCAAGAAAAATCACTTTAAAGAGTCAAGTCCTTAAAAGTAGCCCGCTTTAGTGGCTCAAACCGAGCCTCACATAATCCTCCAAGGACTAGATTCAGATTCCAAGACTGACAAATGTTCGGCAACACCCAGATGTGCAGACAGGGGATACCCTTGCACCTTACCCCAGAGACAACCCAATTTCGCTACCTGGACTCTCTCAGAGTTAAAGGCCAGTCCCTTGACCAGAACCTTCCTGTAGAAAAGCCAAAACGTGACACCGCAGCCTAAACAGGCTGAGACTGCACTCCTGTCAACAGCAGACCAGGCCTCAATCTCCAAATTCACACGTAGGCCAAGAACGTAGAAGGTGGAAATAACTACTTCAGAATATCCCCTCCATCTCAGTCGACTCCTCTCATAAGTGAAGCCGTGAGACAGAAGTGAGCCACCTGACCCGAAAATATTGTCAAGTTGAGAGAGAGGCCAGAACTCTCCCTTGCTCACCACATGATGGACCTTAAGAGGCTCCATGGGGAAAACGGAGACCCTTGAGAGCCATGTTTACCCTTTTTTAAATCAAATATCGGCTGAAACGTCCCTTTCCCCTCCGGAACCACAAAATAGATGGAATCTAGGAAAATTGGTTGTCCCTCGTTTTAAAACTTGCCTCCGGAGCATTCCACCGAAGGCCAATTAACTGTTGCATTGGGTAAGGGGGGGGGGGGGGGGAAAGAGGAACAGGACTCTTCACTTTAGTTGACCTCCGGCCACACTGAACATGTTCAGGGTCTGAGCCAATAGACTCAGCAAGACATCTCTGTGAAAAAAGGAAAAAAAAAAATCTGAGCAGAGTCTGAGGCAGCTCCCACTCAGATGTAATTTCTCCCTCTTCTAGAGAACCAATTCCCCATCAATTTCCCTGCGCTGAGCGGGAAAGCCTCAGCACTAGGCCCCATTCCCGCCAGGCTGGTTCAGCCGTCGATCTAGTGCTGGGCTCCCCCCCCAAAGTGCCTTCCCCGCCAGGGATGCACACAGAATGCAAGCCGTCTGAATTCAGGAGCGACCTCACGCATGCACAGGAGCGGCACGCTCTGCCTTGTGTCGCTGCTGTGTGGCCCGAGCAGTGCCGCCCCGTTTATCTGACCCTTAGGAAATCCCCCCCGCTGACCAGCTCTGAAGCAATGATTGAGGCACCACGTGACCGGCTTAATGATTCCACGGCCTCCTGCTCGCTCTTTTGCTAAAAAAAAAAAAAAAAAAGCTTTAAATCTGTATCCAGTGCTGTAACTAGACCTGGAACAGAAATGTAGTACTTCCCTGCTCAGATGGGACCTGAAATGCAGAGCTACCAGCGGAATAAACACTGCCTCGGGGGGGGGGGGGGGATGAGGGATCTGGACCCCCACGGACGCTGAGCAAGCTGCCATCAAGGGTCACCAACTCCCTGCTTGTCCGCCTCAAACCAGGAGGGATGGCCCCACCAGGACTTACCATCTCCTTGGGAGGAACTGTAGATCTCTTTATATTTTTATATACTCCAGACTGCGGCGCCAGAGAAATACTGAGGGACTGCGGGTGGCACATGGGGTTACGTACAGGGTCAATGAAACCCTCTCTGTCTCTCTCTCTCTGCTGGCAAGGGAGGCAAAACCCAAGAGTCTGGACTGATCTGGGCACATGCAGGGAACAACTGTTTCCTGGACAGCATACAACAAAGGCCATTCTAAAAAAAAAAAATCATTAAACGAAAAACAAAACTCTCTCCGTGGCAGCCGGGAGCACTCTGACGAGCGCAGCAGCTCAGAATTTCCGAGCTGGCATAAACCAAGACTACCTTGCGAAGCAATACCATAACGTGCTCGCAGCACAGCGATGGTGTTCACCATCATGGTGCACACTTACAGGTCAGGCAGTAAGGCTGGAAGTCGGAGAGCTTGCCAAACTCCCGAAAGAATAATACATGCACGAGGTTTTCCTGCTACTATTACTATACTAGGGACCGGCCACTGCTTGCTTATTTATTCATTTAACTCTTTTCTATACAGACATTCATGATACAAATCATATCCTATCGGTGAACAGGGGGGTTGTAACAATAATATTGAAGAGGAAGAAAAGTTACAATAAAACAAGGTTATGTGAACTTGGAAACAAATGTGCCAGACACAGAGGAATAACGTTGTAGACTTAACAAGGCTATACTGGAAGTGCACTGGGTCGGAAATAAGGCACTCATATAAATATATATATATATAGAACTTATATACAATCATGAAACTGGCTAACAATGCGGGGCTGTGACAGTACTGGGGGGAGGATTAGCAGGGGGTGAAGGGGGACTTTCTAGGATCAAGGATTTAGGAGTGGGGGGGGGGGGAAGGGCTATGGGAAGGCTGGTTGGAACAGCCAGGTCTTTTCCTAAAGGTCAGCAGGCAGGGTTCCTGTCTGAGGTCTGGTATTCCAGATGGCTGGCCCCGCTGTAGAGAAGGCCCGTTCCCTGGTGGATGTACGAGTGGTGGATTTGGTGGTGGGGGCGTGCAGGGTTCCCTTATAAGCCTCTCTTATAGGTCTTGTAGAAGTGTGCAGTCTTAGCGGGCTATGAAGGTCGAGTGAGTGCTGATTGTGTATGGTCTTGTGAATGATGGTGAGGGACTTATGTAGGATGCTGAAGCTTATGGGGAGCCAGTGTAGATTCCTGAGGATGGGTGCGATGTGAGCTCCTCGGTTGGTGTTTGTCAGAATTCTGGAGCATCTGAAGGGCTTTGCTGGTAGAGGCGGGGAGACCAGTAGTCTATCTTGGAAAATAGAGTATAATGTTATTACTACCAGCATTAGTAGCATGAGATGTAGTTAATGTTTGGGTTCGTGCCAGGTAATCGTACCCTGCATTGACCGCTGTTGGAAACAGGATGCTGGATTTACTGGAGCCTCGGTGTGACTAAGTATGGCAACGTCGAATGTTGTTACAGAAATTAAAGGCCAGAGTGTAGTAGTTTGTGATGTAAGGACACCAAGTGTACTACAAACTGCAGGAGCCAGTAAGTCTACAGCACAGGTTTTACCACTCCTCGGCCAGCTTACTAGGAAAAACGCTGAAGTAATCCACCAGGCCAATACTGACAGGTCACTGACAGGCGTGGAATGCTGCCTCACCCCCTTGATGCTTAACCTGTTTAACATCCCACAGCTACTTCTAAAGTATTTTTGGCAGGAATAGAGCTGATGTGGCCTTCTGGCTCTTGCACTGGCTTCACACCTCAGCAAGGCCTGGCCAGCTCTGTTCTTCCATCTACCCGCTTACAATAAGGTAAAGATGAGGACACCATCCCTTCCCTCCCATCTTCTAGGCTCAGGATGCACCTTTTGGATCTACGGCAACATACAAAGCCGAAGGATGACTTTTACTAAACTGTGCAAGTTTTACCCCGCTGGCGTGCAAACCAGATGCTCTGCACTCCTCATCCTACTATGGCCTCTTTGGAGCAGGGACATTGCTATATACAGTGAGGGGGCTACACAAAATAATGAATTGACAACTCTATACAAAATAAGTTTTCAAATACATCGAGCTGCAAATGTATCACATTATACCAACCACTTGATATAAGGCTGTTACGACAACACCAAGAGTAGCAAACAGTATTCCAAGGGCATTGAACTTCACATCGTAGTAGGAATTTAGAATTACTCCTAAAGTAATAGGAATCTGTAAAAGAAAAAAGAAGAAAAACTGGTAAAATTACAAGAGAAAGGCTGTTACACTGGTAAAATGGGCCCGAGAAGGGCAACCAAAATGATCAAGGAGATGGAATGGCTTCCCTACAAAGGAAGCCTAGAGAGCTAAGGGCTGTTCATCGTGGAGAAGAGACGGCTGAGGGGGGATATGATACAGGTTTATAAAAGGCATGAGAGGACCAGAACAGGTAAATGTGAATGGGTTATTTACTCTTTCAGATAATATAATGACTGGGGGGGTACACCATGAAGTAAGCAAGTAAACAGATGTGGCCGGACTGCCTGCTTTGTGTCCCTGCCCCCCAGACCTTACCTGGCGCAGGGAGGTATGGTGTAACCCAGGGACAAGAAAAACAAAAGGACAAAAGATAATAACTGGACTGGTGACAACTGTATCCCAGATTTGCAGCAAGGGGACAACTGGGCACTGTTGTTTTTCCCTGTGGAGCAGAGAGATGTCATAATAAAACTGTTTCAGTTTAAATCCAGCATGAGACTTATCAGATTACAAGAGGCACAGGGGGTTGTTACTAAAATGAGCCAATGGGGAGCCAGCTTACTACCTGGAGAGAGGAGAGAAGGTCAGACCAGTCAGTGAGGAGCAAGTTAGAAAAGGCACGAGGACCTCAGGCAGGATGGGAGACCAGTGAGGGAGAGAACAAGGGAAGGGAAGCAGAGAGCTGTGCTTGGGCTAGGATCCCTCCTTGCCCTTCGCCCATGGCTACCAAGAGACATGAGCACAGCAGAAGGAGAGTCCAGGAGCTGAGAGTTTATGTCCTCCTCCTGCAGGACTTTGTTCAGCTAAGTAATCCTAATTTGCTCAGCAGCAGTACAGAGATTCCTGCTGTCTTTCTGGGCCCCAGAGGGTTGCATCAGGGAGCTGCAAGATAAACCCCTGCTGTTTGCTACCAAGTAGAGGCCTGCCCAGACTTTCCAAATCCCTGCATCAGGGCAGGGAACCAGGTTTTTTCCTCTGTTTTGGGAGCCTCTACAAGACTGGAGTTTTCCCAGAGAGTGCCAATACATTCTCAACTTATACAGCCTGCATTGATTACCATTTAACACCCACTTTCTTACTGATACTCGTGTGCAACGTTTATGTGATTTTCCTATATTTGGTGTGTACACTCTTTGGACGGGGACTAATGAAAGTAACAGTATACCATTTATTTTGTGCACTGGTATGACATTTGCCCTTAAGGTCTTGGGTAACCATAAGGTTTGCCAGAGGGCAGTCTGAACAGGAGAATCCACAGACTGCTACTAAAAATTCAAGTTGCTCATAGTCCTGGTTGACTGAGCAGGTTGCTTAATTTACTAGACAAATATTTGGCCAGTTTGTGATTGTCAGGCTTATGGATGCATGCTATTAATAATTATTTTCCCTTCTTTTGCTTTATCATTTCTGTATTGTTCTGCGTACTTCTTCATGGTAAAAAAAAAAGTTGTTTACAGTAAAGTGGTGATTTTTTGTGCTATACACTGTTCCCAGGTATGGAGTGATAACCGCAGAGAGGATCGGAGCATTTGGATCATTTATCCCAGAGGTGCTAACGTAATCCGCAAACCCCCCACTCTGACCCTCTTACACAGTGGTGCAGTTGGGGGGATTCTTCGTGTGCAGCCCCTCTCCCTTGGCAGCAGAAAGAAACCTGAGGGGGTGCTACACACATTTAAAACAAATCTGAGAAAATTCTATTTCACTCAATACACAATTAAGCTCTGGAATTCACTGCTGGAGGCAGTTAGCATAGCTGGGTTTAAAAAAAGGTTTGCACAAGTTCCTGGAGGAGATGTCGATAAACTGCTATTAATCAAGTTAGCAGTGGCTATTCCCTAAGTTATTACTAGCATTTGTAGCATGGGATTTATTTACTGTTTGAGTATCTGGCAGGTACTTGTATCCTGGATTGGTCACTGTTAAAAAATAGGATGCTGGGCTTGATCTTCTTACGCTCTTATTAATAAACTTCAATAGATAAAAAACACACCACAGAGCAGAACAGATACCTACAATTCAGATTCTAAAAAGGAGCTTCAGAACTTCCTAACGGGGCAGCTGACGGGTCAAAAGTAGGTGGTGCAATAAGCACTGTTTGCCCTTGCTACCACCACTCAATACCCCCCCCCCCCCCTCTCATCTTTTTCTGATATCTTTCTGCATCTTTGGTCTCTAGTTTGGTGGTGTAACAGCTTTGAAAGAAATGCTAAAGGGACTCCACGGTGTCCTTTATGTTTAGTTCCAGTGGATCGATATTTAGAAGCACTAATAGCCTTTCAAGCTGCGAGTTTTCAGGATCCTTTAATTATTGTTGGGATTGTTTAAATAGATCATCAACAGAAAAGCATTGCCCACACACCCCACTCCTGCCTCGAACACACCTCCACCTCGCCCCCTCCCCTACTCCTGCCCCGAGCACACCCACCTCGCCCCCCCATCTCTACTCCTGCCCCGAGCACACCCACCTCGCCCCCCACCTCTAACTCCTGCCCCGAGCACATCCATCTCGCCCCCCCCCCCACCTCTACTCCTGCCCCGAGCACACCCATCTCGCCCCCCACCCACTCTATTTATGTTTCGAGCATGCACTCTACAGATTCACGTTGCAGACACCGGCACTGACCAGGGTGCACTTGATGCGGGCAGAGAAGGTCTTGCCGTAGAACAAGCTCTGGATGGCGATGATGACCGGCGTGGTCATGGCCTTGGCCAGCTGGTAGGTGCCGATGGTGTTGTTCTGCAGCGACAGATTGGTGAAGGCGACGAAGCCGCAGAAGCTGAGCGCCAGCGGCAGCACCTGGGCCGGCCGCAGGCTCTTGGGGACGAAGGCGTGCAGCTGCTGGCAGATGCAGAGCCCCAGCCAGGTCAGCAGGAAGTGCACGAGCGTCAGCGTCACGTTGGGGAAGCCGTGCCGCACGTACAGCCACTTGTTCACGAAGACGATGCAGATGGACGAGAAGAGGTTGACCAGCAGTGCCGCCGCGATCAGTCCCCGCGGGGCCGCCATGTCCAGCGCGTGCCGGCGCCGATCAGCGTGTGCCGAGGCGGCACGCGCTGCCAAGAGCGCCAAGGCAGCGAGTGGAACCCAATCGCCGGCGGCCCAGACAGCACGAAGCCCCGCCCGCACCAATCGGATCGCCCGGCTGCGGCCCCGCCCCCTCCCCGGCCCCGCCCCTCCTCGCGGACAGCTCGGCGCCTGCGCTCCGAGGGGCCTCGCCCCGTCGGGCGGGGCCTGCCCCCGGCGTGTCAGCACGTGCCGCTGGGCCCGGCGCGCGCTGCCGCCACGTCAGCCTGGAAGTGTGGCGCGCACCCCGCGGAGAGAAAGCGAAGTTCGTCTTGTTCCACGGGCACTGGAGCTGCTGGAAAGTTTAGTTTCCCTCCCCCGCCCTGCCTTAGCAATGATGAAAAGAGGCTGATCTACGGCTGGGAGGGGGCCGCCGCCGCTGCGTCTTGATGCAGGGTTCGCTTTTATTGTCTTGCCAGCTGGATCCGACACCCGCCTTTCTCCCTAATGTCAGCATCTTTCTTTTGGGCTGTGCACGAGGTGAGCCTGGGTTTCTGTCTGGCCCACTGATGTGACGCGGGGGAGTGCTTATTCGGGAGCTGTCTGCCTGCTTATCCACGAGGGATCAGCAGAGGCAACAGGGAATTAAGGCTCTCTCAGACTGCCCGAGATAGGGAACCTCTGTTGTACAGCTCACGCATTGGCTCTCTGACAGCTGGAAGGAGTCAAACCTGTCTTTGGTCTGGGGCCTGCATCAGTGCTGGCATTCCAGAGTATTCATTATATTTCTCGGAAAACTGACTGTTAGGGCGACAAGGGTGAACTGACACAGGGAAATACACAAACCACTCCAACTCTTTCAGTTTGCTTTGAGTTGTTCTGCTTGACAGTGGGCATTCTCAGCTCATTTTTCTCACCTTTGGCAGGGAAAATTCCTTAATAATCATTTTCACAGGGCGAGAGGGTCACCAGCTCCCCACCTATGAGCAGGGAACTGGCTGTGAGCACAGACAGGTTACACTACATGGTTGATTCCCTTTGCTGCTAATCTGCTCAATAAAAAAAAGTTTCCAGGTCTCTGTATGGGACTACTTTGTGACTCCCAATTCTCATCTGCTCATGTCAGTTCACCCGGTTACTGCAGGGTGAAAATGGAGCACACAGCTCTGGGCTTTATTTTTTGCTGAGTCGACTAGTCCTGGGGGAAGTCTGCACAGAATTTGGCAGGCCCTAGTGTGTCGCGAGCGGAGGCCGTCCCGCTTGCGGGGAAGATGGAGCAGGTCCCAGTGAGAGTGAGTGTATGTGTGGTGTGTGTAAGACTACGAGCCTGGGGTGAGAGAGTATGGATGAGGGTATGTGGGTTTGGGTGCCAGAGAGAGGGAGCCTGTGTGAGGAGATTGTGAAGGCGTGTGTACATGTGTGAGAGATAGGGAGCCTGCGCGTGTGTGTGAGAGAGAGAGGGTCAGAGGGAGCCTGTGTGAGGGGCAGTACTGAGAGAGGGGACTCAGACTCTGGGAGTGGAGACAGTGGAAGGAGTTGGGCCTAGAGGGGGAGGGGAGAGATGGTGGCAGGTGGAGGAGTTGGGGCCTGAGAGGGCAAAGTGAAAGGAGAATGGCCAGGGGAGTGGGGAGAGAGGGTGGAAGAGACACAGTAAACTTCTAGGGACATTCTCCTCTAAATATTGAAAACTCTGCATCTTTAAGGAATAATGTTTTTCTGTATTACATTTTAAATGAATTACTTAAAGGCTGTCATGTATATTGTGTTATTTTGACCACCATAAAGAATGCAGAATTTTAAGTTTTTGTGTGCAGATTTCCCCCAGGAGTAATACCTTCAGACACAAGGAGAGTCCCCTGTATGGCGTTGGCATTGATTACATAAGATGATAAGATGTGTTGCCACGCTGGATCAGACTAAAGATCCACCGAGACTGCGAGAGTGGCCCGTCCAGAGGAATAAGCGATAGCCGTGGCAGGGCTGGATTTAAGGGTTCGGTGCCCATAGGCAGGGGTTGGAGGTGGGAGAGGTCCTGGAGATTGGAAAGTGGGGGACATCTCTTTCCCCACACCAACCCCTGAGGTCCCAGAGTGCTCTAGCAGGGCCCCTTAGACGTGGATTGCTGGAGCCGCCTCCTTGGCAGAGCTGCCTTCCTTTAGCCCGGGTATTTAGTGCCTTCAGACTTTGGCACCCTAGCCTGTGCCTAAATCTGGGTGGGAGCAGTGGTAACAATGCCAAACTACAGACTCAGGCTTGCAAATAATACAGTCACCCGATGACACTAATATTGGATTATTATTAATATCCCCTACTTTCACATACATTTTAAGAACTGTAAGAAGCCCATTTGGATTTAGTATGTTACAGTCCTAAAAGATAAGGCCAGGTGCTGCAGTGACACTTGCCAGGTTCTTGTGACCTGGATTGGCCTCTGTTGGAAGCAGGACACTGGGCTTGATGGACCCTTGGTCTGACTCTTATGTTCTTATATGCTGCAATCTGATTAGTTTCGTAATTGTAATTAAATATATTCATTTATTTGGGTGGCTTTCTGGTCTCCCAAGAATTGTTTGGTTTTATTTATAAGTCTGATTGTTTGTTTTCGGCATGGTTACCACTGTTATCGTTCATTCCCCTCACAGCCTCACAATTATTGGGCACCCAATCTCATTATTTTTACTGGGCCTGGCGTATTTTTCTGGCAGTTTTGACGTTAATGTGTCCGTATGTCCATGGCTCCGTTAACATCTTTCCATTCCTTGTTGCCGACTCCCAGGGATAAGCAAACTTTCCCCCGTTCTGCCTGGCTGATGGTTGTCTACGGACTTTTCCTCCAGGACTTTGTCCAAGCCCCTTTTAAACCCGGCTCTGCTAGATTCCTTGACCACATTCCTGGGCAACAAATTGTCTCCACTCTGATTGAAATCTGCTGCTGGTTACTGTCATGTAACGTCTCTGTAGTATTTGTAAAGGAAATAATCTTCCCCTGTTTACCAGTTCCATCCCGCTCCTGATTTCATAAACCTCTGTCATCTCTTCTCCAAGCCAAAGAGCCCTAACCTCTTCAGCCTCTCTTCACTTCTGTCATTTTTGTTGCCTTCCTCTGCATCTTTTTCAGTTCCCAAGACATTTTCATTTCCCGAGGAGTCTCTCATGAAGGACTTTGTCAGGTGCAGTCTGAAAATCAACTGGCTCACCTTTATCCCCCCGTTTATCAAGCCCTTCAGAGAGTGCGGCCGGACTTCCCTTTGCTAAATCCATGTCACCTCTTCCCCATTAAGCCTTTAAGAGCAGACCGGTTTGCAGTAAACGACCCTGCCGCTGAGGTGAGAGCAGTGGTTTGCGGGGTTAGCCCACGGACCACCGGGCGCATCACTACCAAGGACTTGAATAACTTGTAGCCTCTTCATTTTGTTTTTAAGCATAGCTTCTGCCGTTTTCCCTGGCATCAGCATTGGGCTTCCTGCATCACCTCTGGAGCCCTTTGTAGAAAATGGCATTACATTAGCCACCCTGCAGCCTTCGAGTATGTGACTGCTCTTTCATTACAGGCTGCGGACTACTAGTGACTGGATACGCAGCGAGCTCCCCATTCCCAGGGGACCAATACGTTAAGCAAATACAAGCTAAAAGTCCGAGGAAAAGATTTGCATGGTCACCGAGGTTCTCGGTTCTGTGGTGACCTGTGTCTGGAATGGAGCTTAGCGCATGGCGGAGATGGACTCTGGCAACTAACGTCTCCAAGAAAGCCAAATGGAATGCTTTTCCAGATGTCCACATTTCCTCCCCTTCTCCCCACCAGCACCACAGAAGCCAGTGGATTTTACAGTGGCGTGATGTATCGCCCCTTCCTCCTGCACGCGAGACAGGCCGTGGTCTCAGAAGGGGGGAGACAGGAGCAGCTGCGCTGTCCTTCCAATGCGTGGCAGACTTGCACCCCCGGGCTGCGGCTGCAATGTAAATAAAAGCCGGAGGCAGACGGTTCATCTGAGATCTGCGCCTTACTGTGCTGGCACCGGTTCTACGCCCGAGAGAGAGGCCGGAGGAGCTCCTGTGCACTGCTGCTTCTCGCAGGCGAAAGAAGCTGCAGACGTCTGCCTGGCTCAGCTGTATTTGGTTGAAACCAATTTTTAATTTAGAAAATGTGCATTATTGCTGCATTTCATTAGGAGGCAGTCGGGTTGTGCACGGTGATGGCGCTCTTCCATGGCAGCGTTCTTGTCTGTATGCACTCCGTGCATGAATGAAAGGATTGTTTTTCAGAACAAGGTAGAACTTTCAGCTCAAGAATGTCGGCGTCATATCCCAGGAGGGGAATCTGCAGAGGCAATCTGTACTGTGTGCTTCTGTCCTCTAACACATACAAAAAAATAATTGGCTAAACAATAACCACCCGCTAATTAAATGCTACCAGTTGTAACGGGAATGCAAATAGACTTAATTTAACTTACACGACTTAAATACCAAGTTAACTTGTATGGAGTTGAATTAAAGTTGTTTACAATTGGTGCTTCTGTCCAGGAGTAGCAGTTCCAGTTTTCAGGGTAACTAAAATTTACAAATGAACCTGCACTGTCACGGAACAAGTGTATGCAAATATATTTGAATGTTCAGATTGGCTTGCAGCCCTCAAGGGCCAGTCTAAAAACTCACTTTTTTTTGAGGCTGCTTTTAAATCTTAACCACATCTGTACAATTACGTTTCCCATAGACTCTAGTTTGTCTTCCCCAGAGTGTAAGCTCCAGGGAGCAGGGACTCTCTTCTCATGTGGGTGTGCACGGCTGCTAGGGCTTTAGAAATATTCACTGGTGCTAGTTGCTCTTCTCTATCGCTCTCCTACCTTATTGCTCCTCTTCCTCCCTCTATCCCCTCTGTATCTTGCCCCTTTCTTGCTGCTGACAGCATTTCTCTGATCCGTCCTTGGCCCCGAAGGACTTTTCTTTCTTCTCTTTTTAATTTTGTCTTCCTCTTTCTTCTCCTCTTCCTTCCTTTCTCTAACCACCTCCTTCCCTCCCATGCCCCAAGCAAGAATCTTATTATTTCACAGTTCTTGCTTGGGGTATGGGAGGGTTAACGAGATTTCAGTCTACAGAAAAATGCACTTTCATTTCAGAGAGACTTATTTATATATATTTATTTTTTTTATTTTTTTTTAAAGGTAATTGAATCCTGAATGGCTGTGAAAGGTGCTTGAATGAACAGTAGTACAGATGAACCCTTGACATCTGGCGCTGCTGCTGCTCACCACTGCCAATTCTTCCCATTTTTGTACAGTTTCTATTTATTTTTATATCAATTTGTGACTTAAGGCAAGGAACAATATAGTAATCAACACATTTATAAACTCACAATTCCATCATAAATTCACTGAATAACTATAATAAATATATTGTAAAACACTAAACAGGAGCAGTAGCCTAAACATAAAAACGAAAGCTAAAACCACAAGAAACACGATATACATAAAATTAGGACCGATACTAACCTCCTAGCACATCGCTCAACTCCTAATTTATCAAACACGATCACTGGCAAAACTGAAAACCAGAATAAAATGTGGGAGAACAATAAGGAGAGCCATGCCTGCAGGTAAAATGCTTTAGTTCTTTTTTTAAATTATTTTTATTGAAAGAAAAAAGTACAATAACACAAAAATGCAAGGTCCCATTCAGGACATTATTGAATTCAGCCAGAAACCAAGATACTAAAAAATAAAGAACATCGAACGCCACATATAGCCTTGGCTAGACAACTCAAATCTACTCCCAACATTCATAATTTATAACCACCCTTTGCGAAAATCCTGCCCAGCTCACCAACTCTTGCCTCCCTCACCCCCGCCCAACTAACAATCGGATTAAAACGGGTAATTTATGGTCAGTTAAAATAAAAATTGGTTTCAACAAAATTCAGCTGATCCAGGCAGACGTCTGCAGCTTCTTTCGCCTGCGAGAAGCAGCAGTGCACAGGAGCTCCTCCGGCCTCTCTCTCAGGCCTAGAACCGGTGCCAGCACAGTAAGGCGCAGATCTCAGATGAACCGTCTGCCTCCGGCTTTTATTTACATTGCAACCACAGCCCGGGGGTGCAAGTCTGCCACGCACTGAAAGGACAGCGCAGCTGCTCCTGTCTCCCCCTTCTGAGGCCACGGCCTGTCTCGCGTGTAGGAGGAAGGGGCGATACAGCTCGCCACTGTAAAATCCATTGGCTTCTGTGGTGCTGGCGGGGAGAAGGGGAGGAAATGTGGACATTTGGAAAAGCATTCCATTTGGCTTTCTTGCAGACGTTAGTTGCCAGAGTCCATCTCCGCCATGCGCTAAGCTCCATTCCTGACACAGGTCACCACAGAATAGAGAAAGCAAATGTTGCTTACCTGTAACAGGTGTTCTCACAGGACAAGCAGGATGTTAGTCCTCACGTATGGGTGACATCATCAGGATGGAGCCCAATCACGGAAAACTTCTGTCAAAGTTTCCAGAACTTTGACTGGCCCCTACAGGGTTAGTGCCCAGCATGGCACTAACCCTGCAGCCAGCAGGGGTCCCCCTCAGTCTTATTTGAAAGCTACAGGCAGTGCCGAAAAATAAAGCAATAAAGCGTTACGAACCCAACAGCGCGGGGCGGCGGGCGGGTTTCGTGAGGACTAACATCCTGCCGTCCTGTGAGAACACCTGTTACAGGTAAGCAACATTTGCTTTCTCACAGGACAAACAGGATGGTCATCCTCACATATGGGTGAGTACCGAGCTGAGGATGTCCAGACATGCACCAAATGTACCCAGCGGCGTGCAACAGGCACAACAACTGGGGTGGAATTTGGTAGAGGGCATCCTGAACCCCACTGTGCAGGCGGAAGGGTGTTGGTACGTTACATTGGAAACAGGTTATGCAGGACAGACTGGCCGATGATGGAATCTTGTCTTCCGACTTTGTCCAAGCAATAGTGGGCTGCGAAGGTATGGAGAGAACTCCAGGTGGCAGCCCTGCAAATGTCAGGAAGCGGCACTGATCGAAGGTGTGCTACTGAAGTCGCCATGGCCCTCACAGAGTGTGCCTTAACACGGTCTTGAAAAGGAATGCCTGCTTGCTGATAGCAAAAAGATATGCAGTCCGCTAACCAGAAGGAGAGAGTCTGCTTACCCACAGGTTGTCCTAATTTGTTGGGGTGGAACGAGACGAATAACTGAGTGCTCGTCCTGTGGGCAACTGTACGGTCTAGATAAAAAGCTAGAGCCCGTTTGTAGTCAAGGGTATGCAGAGTCTGTTCCCCGGAGTTGGAGTGGGGCCTGGGAAAGAAGGTAGGTAGTATGATGGATTGATTAATGTGAAACTCCGAAACTAACTTAGGCAAAAATTTAGGGTGAGTGCAGAGTACCGCCCGGTCCTGCAGGAGTTTAGTGTAAGGCAGATAGGTGACTAGGGCCTGTAACTCACTAACCCTGCGAGCTGAAGTGAGAGCCAAAAGGAAAATCACTTTCCATGTGAGATATTTTAAGTCACAGGAGTGAAGAGGCTCGAATGGTGGTTTCATGAGCCGACCGAGAACCAGATTAAGGTCCCAAGAAGGGGCCGGAGGACGTAAAGGTGGCTTGATGTGGAGCAAGCCCTTCAGAAAGCTTGTTACAAGGGGTTGTACTGATAAAGGGACATCCCCGAAGCTGCACTGACATGCATTCTGATGGACAATGTCTTGAGACCCGACTCTGACAGATGCCAGAGATAGTCCAAAAACTTTGGGATTGGATAGGAAAAGGGATCAAGGGACTGAGAAGCGCACCATGATGTGAACCTTTTCCATTTATAGGAGTAAGATTTTCTCGTGGAAGGCTTTCGTGAAGCAATCAAGACACGGGAAACTGGATCTGAAAGGTTAAGTGGTTGAAGGATTAACCTTTCAACATCCATGCCATCAGGGACAAGGTCTGAAGATTGGGATGGCGTAGGCTCCCATTGTTTTGAGTGATTAGCAGCGGGACCTTTCCCAAGGGAATGTGCCCGTGGATGGAAAGATCCTGTAGTATTGGAAACCACACTTGGCGTGGCCAATGGGGTGCTATCAGGATCATGGTTCCCTTGTCCTGACGTAGCTTCACGAGAGTCTTCGAGAGAAGAGGAAGTGGAGGGAATGCATAAAGCAGACAGGATGCCCATGAGAGGGAGAATGCATCTCTGGGCTGAGAGCGTTTGCTGCGAATGAGGGAGCAGTAATTGTCCACTTTGTGGTTCTGAGGGGACGCAAAGAAGTCTGTCTGAGGATATCCCCATTGTCGGAAGATGGAGTTCGCTACCGAGGGGTTGAGAGACCACTCGTGTGGTTGGAAGACGCAACTCAACTTGTCTGCTAGAACATTGTCCACTCCCAGCAAGTAGGTGGCCCTGAGGTACATCGAGTGGGAGAGAGCTTCCACCCAAATCTGGCAGCTTCCTGGCACAGAAGGAAGGAGCCTGTGCCTCCCTGCTTGTTGATATACCACATGGCCACCTGGTTGTCCGTCTGAATCAGGATGACTTGATTGGAAAGGCAATCCTGAAAAGCCCTGAGAGCATATCGCATTGCTCGAAGCTCCAGGAAATGTATCTGGTGTTTGGCTTCCTCTGGAGACCAGAATCCTTGTGTCTGCAGATCGGCCACGTGGGCTCCCCACCCAAGGTTGGAAGCGTCGGTGGTAAGAATGACTTGAGGATCTGGCATTTGAAAGGGTAATCCCTGGAGGAGATTGGTCTAATTTTTCCACCAGGTGAGAGACAGACGGAGTGAGTCGGAGATGTGGACAATGGTCAACAGAGGCTAAATAGCTTGAATCCATTGTGACCTGAGAGTCCAATGCGTGAGTCTTATGGCCAAGCGGGCCATTGGTGTGACATGGACTGAGGATGCCATGTGTCCGAGAAGAATAAGGAATTGGTGAGCTGTTGCAGTATTCTGAGACTGCAACTGGTGAGCGAGAGACATGAGAGTTAGCGCTCGTTGTTGAGGTAGAAATGCCTTTGCCTGCAAGGTGTCCAAGTCTGCCCCAATGAACGACAAGGTTTGAGATAGTTATTGGGATTAGGAGAATGCTTGATTAAACAACCATTAAACCCACCATAGTGCGTCGGAACGCGCAGTGCAAGCCGGCTCCGTGCACATACTGTGTGCATAACGTGCACATTCATACGCGCACAGCTTACTTGGTGCAGAATACAAGTAAAGCCGGGCACATGGCTGTGCATGTGCCTTGTCGCCGCTCGCGTAGGGGCCTAAAATCTGTGTTCATAAAATGTTAAGCGCGAGCCGACTGAACACCGTCGCCAGTGGCTCCGCACCAAAGAAACATAAGCACATTTCTCTGCGCTGCTTGTCATATTGGGGCTGCACAATCTGACCTGGATTCTTGCTTATGTCAGCACTATGAGGAAGCCCAGGGAGAGTTGGCCTCCCCGGACTTTGCTAAGCCCGGCTCCTCCCATTCAGAGGATGGGTCAGATACAGCCTTAACTGGAAGTACCCCAGATCTGAGTAACCCCGGGACTGGGCCATCCATGGGAGAGAAAAATCAGCAGCACCTACCCCAGTACCTCCTGGGCTAGGCATGGACCCGGCTGCCTTAACGAGTGGAATTTTTTCAAGGCTTTTCAAGTTTTCGTACAGGCGCAGTCCGCTACCTCACTTGCCCATGTCTGGATGGAACCTCAGCCGGTAAGCCCTCCCTCTCCCAGTCCTATTGGCAGACCTCGAGGCATGCCTCATCTCACCAAGGATATCCCTAGAAGGGACCCGGACGGCTCGGACAAAGAGGAGGATACAGATTCCTTGGAAGATGGGGAAATTCCCCCTGGTTTAGAACCGTATCGGACTACATTGCGTTTTTTCCATAAAAATGAATTGCTGGCCCTGGTTTCCCAGACCCTGAAGATGCTGGGAGTTCCTGGGGTGGACTCTATGATCAAATCAAAGAAGAATCCCATTCTGATTTCACAACAGAAAGCCTCTTGCTACTTTCCAATACTGGAAGACATCCAGGAATTGATTGACCTGAAATGGGATGCCCCAGAAGTAAGTTTTAAAGGTGGATGAGCATTAGAAGCTCTATGCTCACTGGATCCAGCAGCGAGAGAATGTTTGCATTTCCCTAAAGTGTATGCGCTGGTCTGTGCCATGTCTAAGCGAACAAATATCCCAGTGGAGGGAGGAGTGACCTTAAAGGACATGCACGATAGACAGATGGAGTCCATCCTTAAACAGGTCTTTGATGCTATAACAATGACTTTACAGATTACTTCTTTTTGTGCCCTGGCAGCTTGTTCAAGCCTACTCCTCTCTTGGGAGGTGGATGACTCAGGGGCGAATTCCAGAGCAGTTATGGAATCCTGCCTTTTTAGCTGCCACGGGCTCGGACCTAGTTTGTACCATGGCCAGAGGAGTGGCCTCAGTGGTGGCAGCCAGAAGTCAGCTATGGCTGTGGAATTGGTCAGCAGACGCAACCTCTAAGGCAAATCTCACAAAGATGCCCTTTAAAGGATCACTCTTCGGAAGCATATTGAAAAGCTGGCCAGTAAATGGGGCGAATCTCCAGTACCCCAGCTACCAGAAGATAAAAGAAAGGTGTTAGAGCACCCCTTGCCCATGAGGGGTTGATCCAGGGGCTCACAATTTTCACCCCTACAGAAACTCACCTTTTCAGAAGTCTCAGTCCTTTGGAAGTTCTCAGTCCTTTCAGAATCAACAGCCCTAGAGAGGGGCAGTCCTTGGAATATCTGGGAGTCCGGTTTGACACCAAGCAGGGCAAGGTCTTCCAACCACGTGGATAAGAAAGTTGATGTCCCAAGTCCCTCTGTTGATGAGCACGATACACTCGATGGGGTGGAGCTATCTTCAAGTTCTCGGTTTGGTGGCGGCAACCCTGGAAGTAGTGCCATGGGCGGGGGCACACATGCGACCACTTCAGCGCTCCCTGTCACGTTGGAACCCGCAGTCTCAAGACTATTTGATTCGCTTCCACTTTCCGATGGAAATATGCTCTTGGCTCCAGTGGTGGCTACAGGAAGCTCATCTGGGCAGGGGTGTACCCCTGAACCTTCCGAATTGGCTGGTCTTCACGACAGACATGAGCCTCCGGGGCTGGGGAGCTCACTGTCGGGAACTGGTGGCCCAGGGACATTGGACCAAGGAAGAGGCCCTCTGGAACAAACTGCCTGGAAGCCCGGTCAGTCAGATTGGCATGTCTACAATTCAGCCACATAGTCCAGGGTCAGGCAGTCCACGTAATGTCGGACAATGCAACAAAGGTAGCCTACATCAACCATCAGGGTGGAACCAAAAGCCCACAAGTAGCACAGGAGATAGATGTCCTTATGGAATGGGCGGAAATACATTTTCAGATGATCTCAGCCTCCCACATCACAGGAAGACAACATCAGAACAGACTTTCTAAGCAGGGAGAGTCTGGATCCAGGAGAGTGGACGTTGTCGGCCAAAGCCTTTCAGCTGGTAGTAGATTGCTGGGGTCTCCCGTCCATCGACCTTCTGGCTGCATCTCACAATGCGAAGGTTCCCCAATTTTTCAGTTGCAGAAGAGATTAGTGGTCCCTGGGGATCTACCATCTTGTTCAGACCTGGCCGAAAGAAAAGTTGCTATATGCCTTCCCTCTGTGGCCCTGCGGGCAGGGCCTTTCGCAGAATTGAGTACCACAGGAGATTAGTCCTACTAATAGTGCCAGATTGGCCCAGGTGTCTGTGGTATGCAAACATGCGAAGACTCCTGGTGGAGACACCCCCCCCCCGTGCCTCCCTCTGCAAGAGGACCTGCTAAAGCAGGGACTGGTCCTTCATGAGGATCTGACTCAATTGTGTCTTACGGTCTGGCCCTTGAGAAGGCTCGTCTGATGAAGCGAGAATATTTGGCAGCAGTAATTGTCACCTTAGTCTGCGCATGGAAGTTCTCTACGTCCCTAGTGTATGTGAGGGTCTGGAGAGTATTTGAGGCCTGGTGCAAAAAACACGGTTTTTTCCCTTGGACGGTCAAAATCCCACTAATTCTGGAATTTTTGCAGGATGGCTTGAATAAAGGTTTGACCCTTAACTCCTTGAAGGTCCAGGTAGCGGCCCTCTCCTGTTTTCAGGGGCAAGGTGAACGAAACCCGTCTATCAGCTCATCCGGACATGGCTCGTTTTCTGAAAGGGGTGAAGCACCTCCGGCCACCCCTACGATGGCCGGTTCCCTTGTGGAATCTTAATCTAGTAGTGGAGTTTTTGGCAGGGCCCTCCTTTCGGCCACTGCACAGTTTTTCCGTGCGCTTATTAACCTTGAAAATGGTGTTCCTGGTGGCTATATGCTCAGCACGTCACATCTCTGAACTACAGGTATTGTCGTGTCGGGAACCGTTCCTCCGGATGACTCCAGGAGCGTTACAGCTTCGTACCATTCCATCCTTCTTGCCCAAGGTAGTCTCGGAGTTTCGTTTGAATCAGTCTATTTTATTGCCATCCCTAGATCAGCACAAGGATGTGGAAGAATACCGTCTCTGTAATTTGAATATCAGGCTGTTTTTGCGATATCTGGTTTTCCCTGCTTCCTTCACGGTGGAAGGTTCGCTGGATTAAGAAAGTGGTCACAGGAGCCTATGTGGAGGCAGGAAAGCCATTACCCTTTCAGGTTAAAGCTCATTCCACTAGGGTTCAGGCAGTCTCATGGGCGGAAGCTAGACTGCTGTCTCCCGTTGACATCTGCCAAGCGGCGACATGGTTCTCCTTGCACACTTTTTCCAGGTTCTGTCACCTGGATGTTTAGACCAAGAGGACACAGCCTTTGCAAGGGTGGTGTTAACCGGACCGTGGGCAGCCTCTTGCCCCGATCGGGAGTAGTTTTTGTACTTTGTACTTACCTGATACTTTTCGTTTTCCTTAGTGTAGACAGATGGATTCAGCATCCCGCCCACATCTGCCCAAGAATGGTGTCAAGGATTTGCCGGTGAAGTGGATATCAACTCCAACAGATTACGGGTAAGCCGTCATCCAGTTCCTAGATCAGGGCATCTATAATTTTACTGGGGTTCAGTGTTTATGTTTGGTTGAATACAGTTATGGTTATCCGTTTTTAATCAATTTTTTAATCGTTTTTTCGATGGTTTGTCCACAGTGGCTTTTGAAGCAAATAATGAAGGACTGAGGTCACTGTAGGGGGTGTATGTAGGGTGAAGTCAGCTTTGAAATCTGACTAAGTCTCCATCTGCTGGCAGTGGAGTATAACCCATTGGTCCTGAGTCCATCTGTCTACACTAAGGAAAACAAAATTATCAGGTAAGTAATTTCTCCATTACTCCTCAATAAGCAGCCTAATATTAAGATGTAAAAGCCCGCTGGAACATCAGAGTCTTTCCGCACAAAAAGGTCCCGAGCAAGATGAATTTCCTCAGGCCATCTATTCTGTAAGCGAGGTGCAGCATTTAAAAACACTCCACTATGTGCTTTAATCCCACTTCTGTAAAAGAAAGAACCCCTAGCAAGGGAAAGGATGTCTTTAAAATAAGCTTGGCCAAGCGTGAATGAGGCTTAAGTTATCAGTAATAATTTAAATTGCACCTGGAAAATAACTAGCAGCCAGTAAAGCGAAACATTGCCAAGTAACACAGTCTTTGAGCTCCACGTTGAGGTAGATCGTTACCTAACAGCTCACTAAGTTAAATAAAGCAGCATTTCATACTTGAATAGGCCTCTGTGCCAAACTAAGGATAGCAATGGTGTGTCCTTTAATGGAACAGATTGTGCTTTGTATGGTCGCTGCTCCAGAAGTTACAGATCAAAATATTGAAATCATACTATTTTACATAAATCCCCCAACAGGCTATTTATGGCATTAAAATGTTTTTTATTTTATAATTCTTGTATTTCACTTATGGTAATGCCAGTTATTCTAAGTGGATTACAATATTATCAGCACATCACGTCAACAATCTAAAACATAAAAGCAGTAAAAAAACTTCCAAAAAGCAGTAAAAATACAAATTCGTTTACCCACTCACACTTAACTCAGCTTCTTTACCAAAAGCCTGTTGAAAATAAAATGCTTTGAACCTCTTAACAAAATCATTCGTCGAAAATCATCTGGGAAACAATTCCACAACAGAGGTCCAGCCACGGAAAAAGCTCGCATTCTCATCTGCAGGTGAGCTTCCTTAAATGATAGAACTGACAAAAGATTTTTCTGAGCTGAATACAGAGACCGATTTGCAGTATATGTTTCTAATAAAGCAGTTAAATACGTCGGACCATCTTAAACTTGTGCCTGAACACGACTGCTAAGCAATGCAAGTTCTTAAGAAGGTCCCAGTGCCACAATAAAGAGCATTGCAGTAGTTTGCACAAATGCCTGTACCAAGTTACAAAAATCAGAAACAGAATATATTTAAATTGCCTAAGAATGCAGAGCTTAAAAAAAAAGCGGTTCTAACTAGATTACTTATCTGAGGCTTAAACATCAACCCAGACTCCAAAGAGAAACCTAGGTTGTGAACTTGTGTCAAAATTAATTAATGGGAAATTCATTCCCTCCCCCCATGCAGTAGCAGCTCAGTGGATCGCTCCAACCAATCCATAACAGCTCAGTCATAGTGTTGCATTTTGCAGCTTGCAGGCTGCTCCTGTGAATCGCCTCTCTCACCTCTGCGGCTGGGCCGGTCGTTCTTCCCGGAGTGGCAGGACACCGCTGACTCCTGGCGGGAGGCCGCCGGACACCATATGGCAGGATGCTGCCAGCTCCTGTAACCCATGCCTCCCCTTAGGCATGCATGTACCCAATCTTGAGCAATTTAAAGAGACCATGGCGGGAAAGTCCCTACGCTCTCTAAGGATGACATCACTGGTATTACCCTATATAGGGGGAGCTTCCCTGATACACCCTACCTCCTCAGTAGGTCCAGCTGCATCTCATATTGCATGTTGCTTGTTCCTGCCTTCATCTGTCCAGCCTGCCTCTGCCCTATCCATTCCTCTTCCTCTCCCTTAGACGGATAACCTGGTTTTGACTCTTGCCTGGACTCTCGATACGCCTGAACACTGCCTACCTTGACCCTTTTCCTGGATTTTCAATACACCTGAATGCTGCCTACCTCTGACTATAGCCTGCCCTTAGACCATGTCTTTAGTCAGCAGAGTTGTTTGCCTAAGTCCTGCTGGCCCTGGCACTCAAAGGCTAAATTCGAGAAGAATGTAGGTTGGTAAAGGTGAAGCTCCTGACTGCCTGCTGGTGGTGAGAACTTCATCCAGGTAGAGCCAATCTCACCCCAATCCAAGAGTCCACAGATACAGCAGTTTGCTGAGGCCATGGTCTTGGCAGGCTTGGCGCTCCAGGCCATCCCTGGTATAGCCTGCAGGCTCAATAGGGTCCCTTAGAGCTCCTGTCTGCCCCACCTGGATTCCCTGACTGCATCTGCTGCACTTCTACCACCTGTACCGGTGCAGCCATCTCCTCTAGCACCCAATTAGCCTGTTCCTCAGCCACCAGCACTGCCTAGGTACACAGGAGGCCCCAAGTGGTTCAGGGGATTCCTCAACCATTGCAGAATGCACTTCCAACTGCAGGCCCCTTTGTTCCCTGACGACCAAGCCAAGACCTGTATGCTCTCTGCTGGATGGGGCAGCAATGGCCTTGGCCTCCTCTCTCTTAGAGTGAGGAGACCTCATCCTGCTGGATCTCCAGCAGTTCCTGAAACAATTCCGCTCCATCTTTGAGGAGCCAGGTCAAGTAGCCTCAACAGCTTTGGACCTCTACCATCTTTGCCAGGGCTCCTGCACCTTAGGCGAGTACATTATGGAGTTTAGAACCCTGGCCTTTTGAACTTAATTGGCAAGAGGATAGCCTGTTCACCATCTTCCTGGAAGACCTCTCAGGGAAGATTAAGGATGAGCTTGCCGCCTGGGAGCTGTGTTTAGCAGCTCACAGGCTGCTCCTGCGAACCAAGAAGGGATCCGGTACTCGCTCCTCGAGGGCCTACATCCCTGAATACTCAGAAGACTCCTCATTGCCTGGAAGCGATCGCGGACGTGAACACAGCAAGTTCTGTTGTACATAGGAATCGGTACTCACTCCACGAGGGCCTACATTCCTATAGCTCTGAAGACTCCCTTCTGTCCAAGATGTTATCGCAGGTATGGAGATCATGAGTTACACTGACAAGATTGCAGATAGGAACCGGTACTCACTCCACGAGGACCCATGTTCCTAGAATCTTTTACAGACTCTCTTCTACTCTAGAAGCCATTTCATAAACAGCGATTGTGAATTCTTATTACAGACTGTTTATTGGAACCAATGCTCGCCTACGGCTCCTGTTCCTGTATGTACTGAAGACGCTCTGTGGCATAGAGACCATTGCAGACATCTACTATTGTGAGTATACCATCTTGTATCCAGTATACCCTATCTACTCACTACTTCTAGTCTCTCTCTACAGCTCAACAACCCAGAGATTATATTTCAGTATCAGAAGGACTTCAGCCTTGCCGGACACATCAACTCACTACTGCCACCACTGGTGGTCCAGCTTCCAGTCTAATAAAGAACTATTGTGTTTATCTCATTCTAGCCTAAGGGGTGGTTCCTCTCAGGATCTCCTCCTGGGGGCGCTGTCATCTGCCCAGGGATTCACCATTTCCTCCAAGTGGTCATTCCTTTCATTACTATCACTCTGTGGGAGCCAACCACTACTGACCACTAACACCGCTTACAGAAGTATTATATAGATAGCTAACTTCTCCTTCTATGGGACTTGCCAGCAGCCTATATATAACAGATTGCTATTCCGTAGCGGATGAATGATATTTTGTTATCTCAGTAGCGAAGTACAATATACCTATTGTTAGCTCCTCTCCTCAGAAGAGTATCATTGAACAGATTGCCAACTCCTCTTCCCTGGAGAGTTGATCCATAACAGATTGCTACCTCCTTCCCTTTCAGGAGCATCTAACAGCAGTTCGCTTACAGATTACTAACTCTGCCCTCCTGGCGGTGTAAGCACTACAGATAGCTAACTCCTCCCCTCTGGAGGAGCAGATCATGACAGATTGCTAACTCCTCCCCTCTGGAGGAGGAGAGCGTAACACAGTAAACTTATCACCCTTTCTCACTGAATTCCTCGATCAGAATTAAGTTCAAATCTACTGGATCTGTGTATGTATCCCTTGGTTTTTAGGCCTTAAGTTGTCCACCCTTCCAGGGAATGGAAAATGAGCCTCAGAGAGAAGATGGTCTCATAGCTTAAGTGGTCCTCCCTTTCCAAAACAAAAACCTAAAGTCCACTGTTGTTCTCCACAATCTCCAGTCCTTTTGGATAAGTTGTAAGCAGTGATTTTGCGTATTGGTGATTCCTACATCAAGAGCATCCCAATAGTCTAGGCACAGCAGTAGCAAAGGCCATGTTGTCCGGTAAAGGACGGAGTGGTCAGAGCTGATGAAGGTGGAAAAAAGGCATTTTAGTGTTTCAAACCTGGGCCTTGGTGGTCAGTTTGGAATCCAGAATGAAACCCAGTCTTCAAACTTGAGAGCTGAGGGTAAGAGTTATTCCTCCTATAATTAGTTCTAGGGGAGGGTGATCAGGGTCCTTTTTTCCAATCCATAACATCTCTTTCTTTTGGGGGTTTAGTTTAAAATTGTTCCTGTGCAGCCAGTTTGCAATTTTCTCTATTGTTTGGTTTAGGTGAATAATGGTTTGAGCTTGATTCGAGCCTTGTGGGATTAGTAGTTTGGATGTCGTCTGCGTAATAGTAGTGAATGATGTGGCAATCTTTGATGAGGTTGCCCAAGGGGGCTAGATAGACATTGAAGAGGGTAGATGAGAGGATAGAATCTTGGGGACCTCCACAGATGACTGGGTATGCTTTGGAGAAAGCTATTCCCATGGAGATGGTTTGGGTATAATCTTAGAAGGAGGAGAACCAGGCCAAGGCACAACCTTTCACTCCAGTATCCCTATGCAGTCTGGTGAGAAGAAGATGATTCACAGTATGAAATGCTGCTAAGAGGTCAAAAAGTATGAGTAGTGCTGAAATTTCATGTGTGGTCTCACTTCCCACCCTAGTCAGCCAGAGGTATGGGTTTAAGACAAATAGGAATAGGGGAACCAGAAAAAGATCCTCTCACTTCAAACTCTAAACAAAACTCCCACACTATCCCAAGCAGGTAGGACCCCCACCCCTGCAGCTGCCTCACACGGGGTACAGCTATAGGCCATGATGACCTTGTTCATGGACCTACACCAGCAGTTGACAGGCCACAGAATTTAATGAAAAAGCTAACACTAAAAGAACTAGGAATCAAGAAAGTCCAAAGGAGCAGACACAGGAACAGCATCAGGAAATATTTTTGCTCAGAAAGGCTGGTGGCTGCATGGCATGGCCTCCTGGAAGAAGTGGTAGAAAGACATGAACAGTGTTGTGGATGTGGACCCTTGGACATAGGTAGAGTTGGTACAACCTGCAGGGTGGTCCTCACTGTCGGCGGAGTTGGATGAAGTAGAGGCCCAACTGGAGCTTCACCTATACCAGCCCATGTACCCCCTCGGGTTGAGCTTTGGTTGCCGGAGCTGGCAGATCTTAGCTGGGGCCTCTGCTGATGATCAGAAGATCCTTAGAAAAGACAAGGGCGTGCAAGCAAAGTCAAAGACAAGCTCGGATCAATAGCTAGTGGCTTACAAGGAAAATCCAGTAGGCAGGCAATAATCAATGGCAGGCAGTGTTCAAGGAAGGTCCAGAAGACGAGCAGAGGTCATTACCAAGTATCCATCCAAGGGAAAGTGGGATGGATTGGCAGCAGGGAGGCGAGGAGCAGCACAGGCAGGCAGACGAGGATACGTGGAACACAGAAAAACTGGAGACAAAGACAAAATCCTCTGGAACTGAAGACGAGGACTAGGCACTGAAGACATAACTTAGGAACTTGAGAACGCTGAGGCAACTGACACTCACAGGCTGTAGGAGACCTGTTGCCTGTTAGAATACAGCTGCCTTCCCAGAATCCTGTGTTGGATGCTCACTGTGTGGCAGAGAACTGCTATCAGGCCTCCTTTCGCGCACATAACCAGGACCCAGCAGGGGGACACATAAGTGGGCGTATTCATCTGTGTGCATGATTCTACACACCCTGGTAGGAAGGTGGGGCAGTAGCCCTGATGATAATGTCATACGCTTCAGTCTTATAGCCTGCTGGAAGGTGGACTCTTCGCCTTGGCAACAGGTTCCTTAGCTTGTTCCTGGGCCCTGCCTGGATTTGAATCTTGCTGTCTGCCCCAACCTGGTTCTCGGCGTGGATGTTTCTGCCTTGCTGCCTGTACCTATCATTAGCCAGAATCTGATCTGCGTTCACTGGCCTGTCCATGTGGAGGTACAGCCACCTGATGTAGTATACCCAACTTCAGCCCAAGGGTCCATGGAAGCCACACTCAGTCTGAAAGGGCTTAGGGAATGGCTGGAGGGCTACCCCCTGATGCCAGCAAGGGCTGTCAGACTAACATTTCTGAAGCAAGGAAGGGTTCTCATCAGAAGGGCCTTAAATAGGCCTAAGCCTTTGAAGTCATTGAGGGGTGCTGTGAGGGATTTCCTGCCACAGGCCCTTTACATGATATACCGTCGGGCTTGTGCCTAAGTGTTCCACCACGGAGAGCATCAGTGGCGACCTGCGGGGCAGGAGTGAGAGAGCTGGCCCGAACCTAGAGCTGAGTGCACCAAACATAAACAGCTATGGAATTAAAAAAAGAGTGTGGGATAAACACAGAGGATCCCTAATGGCTACAGGATACAAAGTAACTGGAGCAGATAGGTGTATATAAATATGTAGGAGAAGAAGGTGAAAAAAAACTGGCAAAAAGTACTGAGGGAAAAGATCAGTAAAGAGTACTATGGGAAACTGAAGCCGATGTTGAAAAGAGCCTTAACAGCATGGAATGAGATACAAGCTGTTAACCAGCTTGTGATTTTGGAGTAGTAGACTGGCCCCATAAATAATTAGAAGAATTGAATGTAAACACAAGAAAGCTCCTCCAGGCCCATAAGGTAATCTATAAAACACGGAGCATACAGAAACTGTACATCCCTAGGATTGAAGGTGGTATGGATCTTACTGAAGCTGATTACACCTATAGTGCTACCATAGGCCTTAATGGCATGAGCAAACCCTGAAGTACAAAAGCGAGCAAGCATCAGTCTCAGTTCTTAAGCTGGGTAAATCGTTCGGGTGGAAATCCACCAGTATACAAAGGAAAAGAAGCTACAGCATTAGCAAAACAAAACAAACTTTTTAAAGAATCAGGCCAGCAAACGAGGAAAAATACATGGCAAACACACCAATACAGTGAGAAGTACAGAGAGTTACTTCAGAAACTCTAGGCAGATCAAGAATTTACATAGCTTTTTTTTAAGGAAAGGTGAATGAATGCAAGCCTAAGGATGAGACTAATAATTGCAACACAGGATTTGAACTAAGGCATTCACTTAAAGGTCTCCGATTCACGCTTTTCTTACTCCATGCCAGATATATGATGCCGTAACCATAATTTCGCCAGTTAATTGGACTAAAATATGTACCCTGGCTTAAGAAGGCTTTCGTTAATCCGAGCTTGACTGTTATTTACTATGTGTTTTTTGTAATAATAATTTTAATTCGTTCTCACCTTTTCTATAATCTCTTACAAGTTAGCCCTGTTATTTGCAACCTCTTGTTCGATGTAATTTCTAACTTTGGTTCTATGTAAACCGACGTGATATGTACCAGTACACGAACATCGGTATATAAAAGCCTTTAAATAAATAAATAAATAATAACTACGAACAAGACGCTTCACAGCCAGCATAGAAAAGACTTGTAAAATGGGGAAATGCAGATTCTGTAAAACAGAACTGGAAACTGTTACACATATTATCATTGGATGGGCCAATGGCAGAAGGACGTAACATCATTGGAATCACAACCTAATAGAAATGAAGGGAATTAAAAAGTTGGGATCACTCAGAATATTCCTATTCCAACCGATACAAAGATTGATGCATGAAAACCAAGCATTGTGATGGAGAAGAAAAACACAAGAATGGCATTGTTGACAGAAGCATCAGGCCCAGCAACTATTTTGTGGATCGTATGGAGAAATTGAAGATCCTTAACTCCCAAGAGATGCAATCAGAGATCAAGAAAATATGGCAGAAAGATACAGGAAGAGTCCTAATTGTATGGGTTGCTTTTGGCCTGATTAAAATAATTTCCAAACACACCTTGATATTTTGCCTATAAAGTTTACACCCTATTAACTCGAGAAGATGGCTCTCTTTGGCACAATGCAAGTATTACAAAAGGCATTAGCAGTAAACCTGAGATTAAGATGACTGTGGTTTAAAAATAAGGTTTATTCCTGTCCAGGTATACACAAAATAAATCCATTTGGAGTTACTGCCCTAGGCGATAGAAATGAAGACATGAAGTAATCAGTGGTAATGTTTGGTGACATATTTCTGCATGGGGTAACTTGCATAGAGCAGCAGTTACAACCCTAACTACCTTGCTGGGCAGACTAGATGCTCATTTTGGTGTTTATCTGCCATCATTTACTCTGTTACTATGAGATACGATTATGTGCACCCCTGAAGACAAAAAGGAGAACACTGAGATCATACATAATAGGGATGTGCATTTGTTTAAAATGAATCATTTTAACATTTTCAAAATTAAACAATACAAAAATCAATGGCCATGCATCAAAATTGCACCCTCCACTCAGAAAGAAGGCACCAGAGAGACGTAGTCCAATGTGTTCTCCAAGCAGAGGGCATCATTTGAAAAAGATGTCAACAGAAGAGGATTTATGGAGGCCTGGTCTCTGGGCCCTAGCTTCAGGCCTAAGTCAAGGCCCCAGTGACGGGACCTGGCATCAGTCCTGGAGCTAGACAAGGGGACCTAGCCTCTGGGTTAGTGGGTTTAGCCCTGTCATTGGGTCTGGGCCTAGACCTGAACCTCAGCAACAGGTCCTTACCTCCGGATTGGATCTAGGCCTCGGGCCAGCCGCATCATTGGCACCCCGTCATGGATGGGAAGGTTCCTGCCTTTGCAGTTTTTTTTTTTGTGGAGTGAAAGCCATGAGGGAGGCTCCATTTTTTAGTTTATTTTGTTTCTCCAAATTACAGAAACAAAATAAACATTAAATATGCAGAGTAAAAAAAATTCCCAAAACAAAAAATATTTTTTTCCCCTGCATATTCCTAAAACTCAACATACCCTGGCTTATGAGTGAGGTTCATTCCTGTTACTTTATGTGCAAAATTAACCCAATTAGGAGACATTACCAGGAATGGGGGGGGGGGGGGGAGTGCTCCACTCCTACTTCCTTACTCTAGGGTCAATTTCTACTAGCAGCAATCCGTATAGGGTCTCTATACTAGTTGCTGTACTAGAGGCAGCCAGAACAGTTAGCTTAGGCCGCTGCTTTAATCTGAAAGTGCCTCCATATGGCACAGGGTCACAGACAAATGGCTGGAAGAGACCTGCACATAAGAGGCATTTTTTTTTCAGCTAAGAACACCTTTTAAAAAAAATACTGAGCACAGCATAAGAAGTGCACTACTGTTTCCAACATTAACTTGACATTTTTATAGCACTACACAACATACACAGCACTGTACAAACAGACAAAAAAAGAGAGCCCCTGCTCAATAAAGCTTTACAATCTAATAAGACAAACATACATGACAAGAGACTTGGGGCAATTTCATAAAATAAGACAATGGTTTAAAAAAAGCAAATGGAGACACAAACATAATGCCAAATTATTGTGGAAGCTACAAGGCATTTAGAAAGAAAGGCACAGCCTCTCTGCTGATGCCCGCGGCCCTCTCCGTTTTCTATTGCTGTGATCCGTACTCGCTCCAGGTCAGGGACTGAGCACACCGTGACGTGCGCGCGCACGATGCTGGCAGCGTAAAACGCGCTCGTCCGCACCGCTCCGAATTCATTCACGATCAGATGTGGGCGGAGCTCTACTGCTGAGCGGGCCTGGCAGGGGCGGAGCTCTACTGCTGAGCGGGCCTGGTAGGGGCCGAGCTTTCCTGCGACGTCAGCGGGCCTGGCTGGGGGCGGAGCTTCCCTCAGCGCGTTTGGAGACAGCAGGGGGCGCTCGCGGCCTTTTCTCAGTCTGTGGCGCCGTTAGAAGATGGCGGCCGGGGCCTGGTAGTGAGACAGCGGGCGAACTCGAAAGCGGTCAGGCGAAGGCGGGAGGTAACACCGGGATGGGGATGTCCTGAGGTCGGATGGTCAGCGACCGGCGGCCTGAGGTGAGAGAGGGCCGGAGGTCGGGGTCAGAGACCGGACGGTTGGTGTCCGGAGCGTGGATCCGAATTCAGCAACTTCCGGGAGAAAGGGGCGAGCGGGCCAGTGTATTTCCTCCACCACCACCACACACCCTACATACACAGACCGCCGCTAACCACACATTTAGAAAATCGTCCGTCCCGCAAATCTACCCACAAACTCTCCCGGCCCTGTCAACGACGCACTGCACATGCGCGCGCATGCACACGCGCCCCCCTCCTCTCTGTGCCCACTCATACAATTTTCCGCGTGCATACACCCCCTCCCCCCACGCACGTCTCTGTGCACTTACAACCCCTCCCCACGCACGCAAAGAACCTACTCCACTATCTCCGCCCTCCCTACCCAATCTTCACACACACAGGGGCAATACAGTGCGCTCAGCCTGGGGCGGGTTGTGTAGGCGCTAATGCAATAAGGGGATTAGCGCCTCCACAACCACGAGGAAACTAATAGCGTTCATCACATGCAAGTGCATATTGATGAGGCTATTAGTTAATCACAGGAAATGAAAAAAACAAGTGCACCAAAATGCAGTTTTGTGCTCAGAAATTGTACAGAAAAGTAGAAAGTACTGCTTTTCTGTTCATCTTCCTACTTAATATTGTTGCTTAGGAAAACAGATGCTGAATTTTTCTGTATCCATTTTCCCAATCAGCACACAGCCACGGGTTTGGGAAACTGACACTTGTTAAGGAAGCGTCCATTTCCCGAACCTGTCTGCCAGCACTATTTTTTTAAACTATTCTCTATAATCTTACTTAATATTATTAATATTTATTAATATGAATATTATGAATATTATATTATTATTTATTTATTTATTTATTTTTAGATTTTTATATACCGGTGTTCCTATATGAAATAAAGATCACATCGGTTTACATTGAAACAGAACATGAAAATTGCCAAAAGGCATTACATAGAACAAGGTTATGAAACTTGGAACAGTGTACATAAGTTCAAAATTTAACAATAACGTTGTAACATTGATGACCAAAAGATAAAGGAGAAAAAAAAAAAAAAAAAAAGACTTAAACAATTAAGTTGACAGGTCTTATTGAGCATAAAAATTATAACGTATAAGTGAGAAAGTCTCAAGTGTCCTGCAGCAAGAGATTAGATACCGAAGTAGGTAGTGGTATGGAAAATGGGGGTTTGTGAAGAAGATATGTTCTTGCTGGTTGGAGGGGAAAAAATGATGATCATGGTCCTGGAAAAGCTTGGCTAAAGAGCCAGGATTTAAGTTTTTTTTTGAATGAAGAGTGGCAGAACTCAAGCCGAATGTCTGGTGGGAGCGCATTCCATTGAATGGGGCCTGCTGTAGATATGGCACGTTTATGATGCGAGGATTTTGTTGAAGGTACATATTATTATTAATAATAATATGAATATTATTATTATTAATAGTATTAATATTAATATTATTGTTTTCCTAAGCGGCAGACTGCTGCTGACTGCTCGTGGGCTCCTGCTGTCAAGGGGGGCGCAAAAGGACCCCGCACCTCCTTGACAATGTGACCCCTAATTTAAATATTGCATGGTGCTCCAGGAGAGGTGCCTGGGAGCCTGCTTTCAGCGTTGTCTTTTTGCATCGGCCCTATAATGGTATACATCAACTCCACACGCCCCTGCCAAACTTCACACACCGTCTTCTCTCCCAACACCACTCTTCCTGTCCCAACCTTACTCACCCCCCACATACATATGGAACCCCCTGCCCCTAACTTTCCCACACATAAATATAATCCCAGTTCATGCCCAGATCCCAATCCCACTTTCAGCCCTCCCACCCAACCACCATGCACTCATATACATACAACCGTATATGCACACACAGAGGAAAGAAAATCCCCTATCTATACAATCCTTCCCCAACCTCTCAAAGGACAGATTAGGGTGCCTTGAGTCATGGATGGTTGTCCTGGCTATAGGCCCACCCTCCTCCTTGAAAGCAAAACTATTCATGCCTTATTCCATCTGATCCTGTCCCATCCACACATACCCCTCTTAGGGGTCTATGCAATGTTGTGCACTCAGGCTAGCACATAATTTAACCAGTGATTGGAAATGCATTTTGGACATTAGGCTAACACCTAGCGTGTCCAAACTCAACGTGTAGCTAATAGCACCTATCACATGTAAATACCATGTTGATGAGGTTATTAGGTATTCCCCAAAGTGCACTTTTCAACACGGCAAATTTAATGCCAGCGCCGAGCTGGAGTTTAGTCTTAGTTCATACAACCAAGGCAGGCTAAGAAACCAGAGGATTCTGGGGCATTTGCCTTTCTCCATGTTGATCTTCTGTTCAGACACTCCTCAGGTGTCACGTGCTCACTAAAAAAAACAAAAACGGTAGCCAGCTTAGGTAAACAGATAGTCAATTTACCAATGTCTTTTTCCCTAACTTGTAGCTATGCGCACAGCCATGTGTCCTGGGTGCACAATGCCAGGGACACGCTATGGGATTCTCAATTGATCCCTAGTGCATCCTTTTTAGTGTGGCACCTCATTTCCGTACTGCATCGGGCGCCCAAGAGACCTGGCTCTGCGCGTGTTAAAAGTTTGGACATGCATTTTTACGTGTGGCTTATTGCATCGGCCCCTTAATCCATTACAGCCCCTCACCAACACAGCCTTCCTACACACACTCACTGAGGAGGTTACACAGAAGGTTATGATCCTTCTAATCTACATGTGGGGCAGTTAAAGATGAGACATTAGGGATGGTTTTACCCCATTGAGTGCATGTGAGATTTTGTCCCGTAAGAGGAAAAAAATAGCAGGACTACAACTCCATGCATGGAGAAAACCAGAACTGAATCGGCATGTTCGCACTGACTTGATTGAGGTGGAAACCCTAGGAGATTTCTCCCTCCTTGGCACTTTTGCATTGTGTCATGTTTTTAACATAATATATTGCAATACGATGATTGCAATATATTATGATACACTGCGAGGTTTATGTTAGTGTGTTGCAGTATATTAAAGAACATTAGGTTGCTGGGTGTGGTTTTATGGTAAATTAGTGTATTGCTTTACTGAACTGTGTTCTTCTCTGGGGGAGGGCCATAGCATTGTGGTATGTAACTCGTTATTCAGTGCTATATGGTACATTGTAGTATGCTGTAGGGTATGGCATGACAGTATGTTACAATGTGTTATGCTATGGGGGATGGCACTGGGACATGTTATACATTGCATGTTGAGGTGAGAGAGGTAATGGTGTGGCATGTTGCAGTGTGCTGTGGGGGAGGTGATAACTGCAGTATACTACAGTGTGTTGTGCTATGAGAGAGCTTCTCAACCATTGGCACATGTGCTGCAGCAAGATTCCTGCTGTCCTGTGGTGGTCTCCCTTCCTCACCATGGTCCTAAGAGTTGGGGAGGCTGGTGGGGGCCTTGGTGGAGCCCAGCTCACTGTGGCGAGAATAGGAGGTGAGAGGGGCTGAGGTGGAGCCCGTCTTGCCGCAGCTCGAAGAGAAGTGGAGGCCTTGAGTGTATGTTTGTGTACGTATGTTTGTGAGAGCCAGTGTGTCACTATGAAGCTTAATTGTATACTTACAGGGAAAATGTAGTACAAAAGCACCCTTGGGCAATACCCTAGGCTTCTTAACTAGAAAAAGCTTCTGTCTAACTTGAGTCTCCCTGACGACTTCAGAGAACAGGAACATTTTTCCATAAATTTTGTATTTGTAAGGTAGGAAAAAAGTTTAAGGGTGCAAGCCTTATCCGATTCCTTAGGTTCACTTTCTTGGCAGTATTTACTATCTAAATTCTCAGAGCTAGATTGCTCCAGGAAAACAGAGAGGACCAACCGGTCTCAAAAGCTTCCTGCTGAGAAGAAACAAAAAAAAAATGGTATATATATATTTTAAATAAATAATACACTTTAGACACCTCTGGTATAACTTCTTTGGAGATCTTAAGAACCTCTAAGTAAAACTTATTAAGCATTTCCAGCTGAGAAATCATAGCAATCCTTGTTAGGTTTTAATTATTGGGAGTCATTTGATGTTTCTGCTGTTTTGAAATATTTTATTTGTATTTTGGGAAATTTGTAATTTTTTAATTATTGGATGTTTTTATTCATCAGATGTTTTGAAATATTTTATTGGTGTTTGGGAAATAGAGTACATTTCTGGGAGTTAAATTATTGCATGTTTGACAGGTTTGACATTTTTTTTTATTAGTATGGTTTTACTATTAGGTATGTTTTATATCTTTTGACTTTATTGATCGGGTCCAGCATGGGGAGGAGAAGAGGAAAATACTGACTGCTCCAGCTTTGCGGGGTGGGGGATGAAAGCGCATGGAGTGAAGGGAGAATGCTGGAGTCTAGCCTGAAGGGTGCGAGGAGAAAGGGGAGTTGGCTGGAGTTTCTAGACTGCTGTTAGGATATTTAAATATCAATGGAGAGTAGAAGCCCATGGGAATATGGAAGCACATTTAAAGAATTACAAAAAAATGTAAAGCTGGCTTAGTGAAAGAAGCTAAAATCACAGAAATATAAGTACATACACTGCCATTGATTCTGCTTTGATTCCCATTCTATATTTCTAAACTTATCTAATTATGTTTTAGGCTTTTTAGACTGTTCAGTTTAGTTAAATGTATTTTATGGCATTTTTACAGTCACATGACCAGTGACTAGGGGGCTATGAATATATGACATTGTAAAATTTGGTTTGGTGATTCTTGCTATAAAACAGATTGAGAAGCTCTGTACTATCAGGCCGTGCGTTTTCCCTTATCAGATGAAAGATTCCTCCTTTCATACGTCGGTTCAACTACCTCTTAATTCCGTGGTAGTTGAATCCGCAATGCAAAAAGCCAGAAAATCAAGAATTCATGCTAATACCCCACCACACCGGGACCAAAAGTCACTGGATGATTTTGCAAAGAAAAACTTCCAGTCCGCGATGTTGAATGCATGCATCCAGAACCATCAATTCTACATAACCCAGTGAATCTCCTGGCATTGAAATTGTCCATGCAACAAGCTTCACCGGATGTCGCCCTTCCTCCTCAATATCATAATATCGAAGAAGGTCTTCGTCACTTATTACGATCAATTTATGAGGGATTTGATATTTCCTCAAAATCTTCAGCAAACACAGTTGCAACGAGGCGCTTGGCATGGTTGCGATCCAGCGCCATACGGGACGATGTCCATGAAAAATTGGCCAATCTACCCTGTCGTCCCGAAAATTTGTTTGGAGACAAATTTACCGAAACGGTAGCTAAGCTCAAGGAACAGAAGATGGCTGTCCTTTCCTTGACAACTCGTCACATGACATCGACCTCGAGGCGTCCTTATACGTCCTCGACAACCTACAGAAGGGCCCCATTTAAATCTTTTAAGCCCTTTTCATACTATAAACCTCAAACCTACCAGCAGCCTCGCCAGCCTCACTATCAATCTCAAGCACCAAGTCAACATGCAAGAGCTGCCTGTCCACCACGCCAGCAGGCGGATCCTCCACCCGCAAAGCCTCAATCCAGTTTTTGAACCGACCTTCGCCGCCATCACAACCCTCTCCTGTGGGAGGCAGATTAACCAAGTATCTACCAGCCTGGAATCAAATAACCACGGATCAGTGGGTCCTTACTATCATATGCCAGGGTTATACCCTTTACTTTTCCTCCCTCCCGACCCTTCCTCATTGGGTTCCACAGAAGCAATTAACATCTCACAAAGAACCTCTGTTGAAAGAACTTAAATGCTTCTGCACAACAATTGCATTCAGAAATTACCTTCTGAAGGATTCCGTCAGGGATTCTATTCCCAATATTTCCTAATTCCCAAGAAATCGGGAGTTCTATGTCCAATCTTGGATCTGCGATCCCTCAACAAACATCTCTACAGGGAGAAATTCAAAATGACTTCGCTCAAATCCATCCTTCCCTATCTTCAATCAGGGGATTGGATGTGTTCGCTAGATCTGAAGGATGCGTATGCACATATCCCAATGCACCCCAGTTCCTGGCGGTACCTATGCTTCCAAGTGGACAACCAGCACTTTCAATACAAGGTCTTTCCTTTTGGCCTTTCTTCTGCCCCCAGAGTTTTTACCAAATGTCTCGCAATGGCAGTGGCGCACCTTCATCATCAGGGGGTGCAAATATTCCCTTATCTGGCTTCTAGTAGCACCCAGTCGAGACCTATTGAGATACAATCTTCTCCTCACGATCTCTTGCCTCGACAACCTAGGTCTTCTCATAAATTACGAAAAGTCAAACCTGGAGCCCACTCAGACTCTGCAATTCATAGGTGCCTTCATAGACACAATTCAGGACAAAGCTTTCCTCCCTCATCCGAGAGCTCTAGCCCTCTCCTCTCTGGCTACAGATCTGCACAGCACATACGCGACAGCTCACCAGATACTAACTGTTCTGGGACACATGGCAGCAGCCATATATGTTGCCCTCACACACGCCTACCCATCCGTTGGATGCAGTGGGGCCTAAAGTCTCAATGGATCCAATTCCTTCATCCACTCTCTACTCCAATTACCTTGACAGACAGTATGAAAAGAGACCTCCTGTGGTGGCTTTCTCCATCAACTCTACGGACGGGCTCACCTCTACGACCCCTACGTCATCAGATAATACTCACCATAGATGCGTCCCCCAAAGGTTGGGCAGCTCATCTGGATCACTTAACGACACAAGGTCTATGGACTGCGTACGAAAAGACACAACACGTAAACCTCCTAGAACTCAAAGCAGAGAAAAACGCCCTTCGAGCCTTCGAAGAATCTTTACGAGGGAAGATTGTAATGATTCACACAGAGAACCAGGTAACAATGTTCTACATAAAAAAGGAAGGAGGGTCCGGTTCATGAAACCTTTGTAAAGAAACTGTCCTGATCCTGGAATGGGCTCATCAGGGATGCATTTCTCTTCAAGCAACTTATCTGCCCGGCATCCAAAACTCCAGAGCGGACAAGCTCAGCAGAATTTTTCATCCCCATGAATGGGAACTAGACCAGGCAATAGTTCAACAAATCTTCTCCTTATGGGGTCTCCCTACTATAGACCTCTTTCCAACAGAGAACAACAGGAAACTGAAAGCCTTTTCTTCAGTCTACCTGAGCCCTCATCGACTCGCCCCGGATGCTTTTCTAGTGAGTTGGTCACATGACCTCCTTTTTGCATTCCCTCCGATTCCACTCATATCTCGCTTGATCCAGAGATGCATAGAAGACCGAGCGGATTTAATTCTAATAGCACCAGCGTGGCCAAGACGACCCTGGTACAGCTACCTATTGCACCTATCAATTTGCGACCCCATACCCCTGGGCAGCAGCCCCCAATACTCACCCAGGACAAGGGATCTCTTCTTCACCCGCTTCACTCGTCCCTGCACCTCACGGCATGGAGATTGAACGGATCAAATACCAACACCTAGACATTTCACCTGATCTTCAGAATATCTTACTGTCTTCTAGGAAACAGTCCACAAGACTTAATTACAATAGGAAATGGAACCGCTATGCTGCCTGGTGTTCCACCAGAAATCTTGACCTTTTATCTTGTTCAACTGAACAACTTCTATCCTACCTCCATTTGCTCTACACGAGAGGCCTTGCGACATCATCACTTCAAGTCCATTTAAGCGCTATAGCAGCTTACCACAAACCTCTCAACGGAAACCCCATCTCATGTCATGAGCTAGTATCCAGATTCATGAAGGGTGTCTTACGCCTACGTTGGCCTTTACAGAAGCCACTGGTACCGTGGGATGTTAATATTGTCATTGAACAACTAATGCTTCCACCCTTTGAACCATTAGACACTTGCATCTCCGATACTTGTCATGGAAAGTACTCGTTCTAGTAGCTTTAACTTCTGCACAATGGGTTAGTGAATTACAAGCCTTAGTCTACTTACCCCCCTTATCTTCAATTTTACCATGACAGGGTGACTTTGTGAACTCACCCCAAATTCCTACCAAAGGTGATTTCTAGTTTCCACATCAATCAAACCATAACCTTACCTATTTTTCAACCAAAATCTCATGTGAATGATAATGAAAAAAAGCTCCACACTTTGGACTGCAAGCCTGCGCTTGCCTACTATAAGCAGCACACCCATTCACTTACCAGACCATCTCAACTTTTTCTTTCCTTCAATCCGACTGCACAAGGATGTCCAGTAATGAAAAGAACTCTATCCATCTGGATTTCCAATTGCATTCGATTCTGCGACCAATAACGCTCGCAGACTCTACCTACAACTCCAAAAGCGCACCAAGTACGTGCACTAGCAGCCTTGATGGCTCATCTACATGATGTTCTGATCATAGACATTTGTAAAGCGGCAACATGGTCGTCGCTACACACTTTCACATCCCATTACTGCTTGGATAGACAGGCAAAGGATGACGCATTAATGGGCCAGTCTATCCTACAGAAGAGCACACGTTCCTCTCACATACAGCTTTCTTAGGACCTGTCTGCCATGAACTTTAGTATTGAGCTACACTTTAATTCTCTCATGGCTCAATACATCTGCTGGGAACTCCCAGACAGCATGGCTAATTCAGCTGCTTATCTATGTGAAAAGAGCAAGTTTGCTTACCGTTAAACGGTGTTTTCCGTAGATAGCAGATGAATTAGCCATGCTGACCCGCCCACCTCCCTGGACAGTTCCAGCATACACTGCACTTGCCTTATTACTGACTGAGGAGCCTGAAGTGGATCAGAGAAGATATGAGGGAACACCTAGCTGAAAGACTTTGCTAGACTTAGAGAGCTCCGCCACCTAGTGGCACGGAAGACGTACCCAGACAGCATGGCTAATTCATCTGTTATGTATGGAAAACACAGTTTACAGTAAGCAAATTTGTTCTTAGGGCTTGCCTTTTCATAGATATGGTTGTTACTGTTTTGCGTGTGTTCCATAATACAGTTGTAATTTTGTGCATGTTAGTTTGTGTGCATTATTGCAGATCCTGGGACTATGGTAGGTGCTATATTTCTCTTTCCATTTCTCCAGGCTCGCACTGCATGCAAGAGTGGCTTTTTGGGGTTTCCATTCCAGTTTCTATCTCCATATTTATAATTTGTGGTCTTTCTGTACTTGGTGAAGGTCAGTTCTGGGTGTGTGACCAAGGTGAGGTATTTTACTGGCATGTAGGCATTTGTATCAATCTTATTTGTTGTTTTTTTCTCAATAGGATATGCATTAGTGGTAAATTACTGTCTTTCATAAGGAGGGCTGTTGTGCCTGTTAGTAAAGGGAGTTTGTTTTGCTTTTACTGAGATGTCATCAGAACCAGAGTATCTTTTTTGTATGGGGAATTGTACAGGGTAATGCCCTAGTTCTGCTCTGCACTCATTGCTAGGGGTCGAGGAGGTTCCTCTGGATGCAGGGTGCATGTTTACATTTAGCCCCGTGACGATCACATGTTCAATGTGTCATGCATGTGAGAACCATCTGTCAGGTGTGTGCCGGCCAAAAAAAGGTTGAGGACCACTGCCCTACAGGATATTGTGTTGTAGCACAGATCACAGTATCTCTTGCTCCTTACCATGGTTGAGAGACATGTCTGGGCAGTAGTGCAGTCCCCAATTCTAATATAAAAGTCAGTGAGTCAGGCTAACATCTGATACTGAGTCATTCAGACTGTGTGTGTGTGTGTGAGAGAGAGAGAGATGCTGTGGTTCTCTATCTAGGGTTGTAATGGTAGGCTGGGCTGTGGTTTCATGTCTTTGGGTCTGGTTTTGTATGTCTCAGCATGAGGCAGTTCTGTCTCTAGGTCTGCAGTGGTGGACAGGGCTACAACTTTGTCTCTCTGAGGCTTTGATGGATCAGGCTGCTGTTCTGATGTAGTCTCTCGTATGGTAGGCTAGGTTGCTCTTGTGTGAGTGACTGTGTATATCTTTGGATGGGAGATAATGAATCCAGCCCTGTCTAGGGATAATGCTCTGTCTAATAGGCTGTGGCTGAGTGCTTTTTGCAGCTGAGTCACCCTTCTACTCTCAATATCCGCCTCTTGCCTGGTCATGCTCAGACATGTCAGGTCTGCTTGCAGCTAGCACCAGTGCAGGAGCTAGCCCTGACTTGTTTCCTGTACACTATTTATAGCAAAGTCCTTTCCCATTTTTCTCAGCATTTTGTGACAGACTCCACACTGAAGCACTTTACCTATTTATTATGTATCCTAGGTACGGTAAGTCCTAGTGAGATTTCTTTTGTAGTAGTGATGGTAGCAATCGGTCTCCTTAGTGCTGTCTTCAGTTAAAGACCACAAGCTTTCAGACTGATAGTGTGCTGTATTTTGCTGTGCTTTTTCTGTCTTGTACTTGTTTCACTGTTCTAGCTTTGGGCAGTATGTTTATATAGTTTTTAATGTCTTGTACTTGTTTCACTGTTCTAGGTTTGGGCAGTATGTTTATATAGGTTTGAATGTGTTTTTCTCTGTTATTTTTATGATAGGAAACCGTGCAATACAAAAATGTCTAATGCTGCAGGTGATCGCTTGAGCAATACCCAAATGACAGCTTCAGAGCCGGAAGCGCTGGTTAGTAGTTTTCACAAGTGCAGATGTTCAGTATAACAAAATTTCCTTACCTGCATGATTGTTGTATCCTTTTTGCTCGCAAATTGATCGGGAAGATATTACTGCAATTACCGGGTTTCATTTTCTTGCAGGTTAAACCCAAACCGCTTCTGCTGAAGTTGTTGAAGTATGCAGGTGCACAGCAGGTCACTTTCACAATGAAGGAAGTAAGCAAGACCAGATTGTATTAAGAACTTAAGATTTGCCAAAGGTCCATCAAGCCCAGGATCCTGTTTCCAACAGTGACCTAGCCAGATCCCAAAAGGTCGACTGATTCCATGCAAGCTTATCCCAGGGACAAGCAGTGGATTGCCCCAAATCCATCCTAATAATGGTCTATGGACTTTTCTTTCAGGAACTTGTCCAAACCTTTTTTTAACCCTAGCTATATTATAGTTTAATTATGTGTTGAGTAAAAAAATATTTTCTCAGAATTGAATGGGACCTGATCCATCATATTAGAATTCTTTGCGATGGATAAGGGTGAGCTGGTGGATAATGTATCTTGACTTTCAGAAGGCATTTGATAATGAGACAACTCAAGAAATTGAAAAAGGTTTAAAATAGGTGGCAATGTCTTGTTGTGAATTGACAACAAGTAGGACTAAATGATTTCTTTAGTTTCTCCAATGGAGAGAGATAAATAGTGGAGTGTCCCCAAGAGTCTGCACTGGCACCATAGTTTAACTGATCTGGGGGGGGAAAAAGTGAGCGATGTGATCAAATCTGCAGATGACACAAAATTATTCGAAGTGGTTTAAGTATGAGCAGACCATGAGAAACTGTAGGAGGACCTTGTAAGACTGAGGAACTGGGCATCTAAATAATAGATGAAATGTAATATGGACAAATGCAAAGTGATGCACATAGGGAAATATAATCCCAAATACAGATACACAATGCTGGCTAGAGATGTGTAGGGTGATAACACTTTTTTTTTTTTTTTTAAGTAGTATGGAGTATTTCAGAATGAAACCCACAGTAACAAAAATGCACATCCCTAATGTTGGTGCTATATTAGGGAAAGGATCTTGGAGTCAATGTGGATAAAATGTTGAAATTCTTAGCACTGTGTGCAGCAGCAGCAGCCAAAATGCAAATAGAATGTTAGCTGTTGTGCGGAAAAGAAACTGAGATGGTCATAATGCTTCTATATTGATCCATAGTACAGTCATACTTTGAGTACAATGTGCGGTTCTAGTCACTCCATCTCAGAAAAGGTACAGAGAAGAGCAACAAAAATAATGGGTTGGAACTGCTCCCCAATGAAGAGAGACTACATAGATTAGGGCTCTTCAGTCTGGAGAAAACACGACAGAGAAGGGATATGAGAGGACTGGAGCACCCCATGAAACTGAGAGTGGATGTACAAAATTGAAGTGAATTGTTTTCAGTCCACACACTTTGAGACTAGGAGCATGGGTTCCTGGAGGACAGGTCCATTAGGAACACTTAGCCAGGTAGAGATGGGATTCGCCACCTTTTACTTCTAGAAGTGAACAATGGGCAGTGAATCTCCCTATAAGGGTCAGCTGGGTGCTCCTTGGTGACCCAGATTGGTCAAACAGGATGTTGGGCTCGATTGTCCAGCATGATGCTCTTTCTTCCTGAACGTGCTGACAGGTATTTCTGCTACTTCGTTGCTGCAGAATCGTGCCATCTTTGGTGTGAGTGCTGACCGCTTATGTTTGCGTTCTAGGTTCTTTTCTATCTTGGACAGTACATTATGGCCAAACAGCTGTATGATGAGAAGCAACAACATATTGTGCATTGTGCTAATGATCTCCTTGGAGAACTTTTTGGCGTCCAGAGCTTTTCTGTAAAAGAACCCAGGTAAATGATTGTGTGCGGTCCTTGCCTGTGTCAGATAAATGTGTAATGCCACAAAAGCTTAATATATTGTATTTACCGTATTTTTCGCTCCATAAGACGCACTTTTTTTCCCCCAAAAGTGGGGGGAAAATGTATGTGCGTCTTATGGAGCGAATATAAAAAAAAAACAAACAAAAATCTAACAACCCCCCCCCCCCCCCTGACTCCCCCAAGACCTGCCGACTTAATTTACTGCAACCCCCCCCCTCCTGACCCCCCCAAGACCTGCCGACTTAATTTACCGCAACCCCCCACCCTCCTGACCCCCCCAAGACCTGCCAAACGTCCCTGGTGGTCCAGCGGGGGTCCAGGAGCGGTCCGGGAACGATCTCCTGGGCGTGGGCCGTCGGCTGCCAGTAATCAAAATGGCGCCGACGGCCCTTTGCCCTCACTATGTCACTGGGACCGACCGCTGCTATTGGTCGGTCTCAGTGACATAGTGAGGGCAAAGGGCCATCGGCGCCATTTTGTTTACTGGCAGCCGACGGCCCACGCCCAGGAGATCGTTCCCGGACCGCTCCTGGACCCCCGCTGGACCACCAGGGACGTTTGGCAGGTCTTGGGGGGGGTCAGGAGGGTGGGGGGTTGCGGTAAATTAAGTCGGCAGGTCTTGGGGGGGGGGGTCAGGAGGGTGGGGGTTGTTAATTTAAAGGGTTGGGATGGGGGTTTTTTTTTGGGGGGGAGGGGTTTCCAGAGAAAGAAACGTTTTCTGATCTGGGGAGTGGACCGAAATGGCCCTCCCCAGACCCGAAAACAAAATGGGGAGAAAAAAAAAAAGCTATGCACTCCCCTAATTTGCTCCATAAGACGCCCAGACGCAGAGCCGGTTTAGCACAAACTTTTTTTTTTATTTTCCCCCTCTGAATCCTAGGCGCGTCTTATGGTCAGGTGTGTCTTATGGAGCAAAAAATACGGTATTTATTTATAAACATTTTTACCTTACCCAATTACTAAATTGTTCTGGGTGATTCCCAAATATAACATACACAATTTAAAACAAACAACACAAAAACAATAGAAACATCTGAATAAAATCCCCTAAAAGCAGTAACTTATACTTAGCAGAGTTAAACACTTTCACCTTTCTTCAGAAAATCTTTTGGTCCTGCAGCTGCCAAATACTCACTGGAAGTATATAAATCATAGCTGATGGTTCTGTTAAAGTGAGATTCCACATTTCCTCTGTTAAAGCAGTAGTACTATGTATTAGGGATGTGCATTTGTTGGCCCATTAGTTTCAACGGTCTGCACGTAACTCACAAATGGAAGGGAAGCAAACAAAACTGATGATATGCGCGCGTGTAGGTTGCCTTCATCTACGCCTTCCTTATGTGCACATACCATCAGTTTTATGGACCAACGAATGCACGTCCCTACTACGTATATTCCTACTATTTAACTTCCCCTTTTGGGGATGTTTACTTTCATGTGAAGATCTTATTCTCTTTTTTAATTTATTCTATTAACTTTTCTAGTGCTGCTTTCTTTTCTGAGATGGGACAATCGGAACTGCACACAGTAGTTAAAGGGTGGTTGCACCATGGATCGATACAGAGACATTATGATATCTTTTGTTGTAATTTCCATTTCTTATAATACCTTACATTCTCTTGGTTGTTTTGCCTGCCGCCACACACTAAGCTGAAGATTTTAATGTATTGTCTACAGTGACAGCTTGGAGAAGAGACAGCTGAGGGGGGATATGATAGAGGTGTTTAAAATCATGAGAGGTCTAGAACGGGTAGATGTGAATCGGTTATTTACCCTTTCGGATAATAGAAAGACTAGGGGGCACTCCATGAAGTTAGCATGGGGCACATTTAAAACTAATCGGAGAAAGTTCTTTTTTACTCAACGCACAATTAAACTCTGGAATTTGTTGCCAGAGGATGTGGTTCGTGCAGTTAGTATAGCTGTGTTTAAAAAAGGATTGGATAAGTTCTTGGAGGAGAAGTTCATTACCTGCTATTATTAGAAAATAGCCACTGCCATTAGCAATGGTAACATGGAATAGACTTAGTTTTTGGGTACTTGCCAGGTTCTTGTGGCCTGGATTGGCCACTGTTGGAAACAGGATGCTGGGCTTGATGGACCCTTGGTCTGATCCAGTACGGCATTTTCTTATGTTCTGTTCCTTGGTGGCGTCATCCAATATGGAACCTTGCCGCATGTACCTAGAGTTTGGATTTTTTCCCCTGTATGCATCACTTTGCACTTGTCCACATTAACTTTCAGTTGCCATTTAGTTGCCCAGTCTCCCGCTCTCGCAAGGGCTTGTGCAGTTCCTCACAATCAACTTGTGATTTAACTACTTTGGATAATTTTGTCATCTGCAAATGTGATCACCTCCCTCATCACTCCCTTTTCCAGATTATTGGTAGCCCTGGTTCTAGTACAGGTTCCTGAGACACTCCACTATTTACATTTCTCTATGGAGAGAGAGAACCATTCAGTCATATTTTGTTTCCCATCCTTTAGTCAGTTACCAATCTACGATTAATTTCCTGCTGAGCCTCTCATGGTTACAGCTTTCCTTTTCTTCAGTTCAGGCAGTACCTGCATTGGTTTCTGATCGAGGATCTGCACAACAGCACCCCTGTTTTAATGATGGACATTGGCAATTATGAGCTTTCAAAAACTAAACAATAACCCTTTTTTCAGAGCCAAAATGAAAATCAGAACAAGGAAGGGGGGATCTTAGATTTTTAAACCATCTGATTTATCTACAGACTTCCTCTTATTGCTGTTGAGTGTTTCAGTCTGATGAGTATCATATCTGTATTTGATTAGTTTTGAAGTAATAACTTTAGATTAAAGCTAATATGCACACTTTTTTATTTTCCTTTTTTTCACCCGTAGGAGATTATATGCAATGATTTCCAGAAACTTGACAGCAGTCAGTCATCAAGGTCAGTTGGTGCTTTTAGATTTCCTTTGATGTCTTGTCTGAAACTGTTCTGTGATTGGCCGTGTTGTATGCTTGTGGCATCTGTGCACTTAGGAACTAACGTTACGCATAACAGCCTAAAGTACAGGGAACAACTTTAGCCTGTGGCTCAATGATTGCAGCCTTTCCTAAGCTTTGTGTGGTGAGCAGTCTTCAGTTCCCTGTACGTACCAGGATCAGTCCAGACTGCTGGGTTATGCCTCCCCTCCAGCAGATGGAGTCAGAGAAAAGCTGAAAAGGCACCCCCTAGATATACCGGTGTGCCACCTGCCATCCCTCAGTATTTTCTCTGACTCCAGCAGATTGAGAGGCATAACCTGCGGTCCACCTGTGTCCCCATGAATGGAAGAGGTTATATTGGTTAATAGATATTTTGACAGGAGACAGCCAGCATTATATATGGGAATGGTGACTCTGCCTCCAATCCAAAATCATTAGAAAGCCCTGTCACCAATTGTATCTTGGGACTTTTTTCACCAATGTTTGTCAGGATTTTTTAGTTTTCTGTAATTTTGAGTTGTAATTCTTAGACTCTCTCACAAGTGATTTATGCAGAATCATGATTTTTTTCACCCATATCAAGTCTATAAATGGCACAGGCTTGAGGATTGTGAAACTAGTAATAACGTGACAAGGCAAGGAAGGCAGCAGGAACGCTCTGGGAATAAATTGCAGAACTTGTATTCCTGTTGGTATTGCATTTGTATACTGCACACTACCTTTTATAATTCTTTGTTATTCCCTTTATGTCTATCAAATAATTTTCTGTTTCCCATAGTATTGAGGACTTTTGCTTTTACCTCGGGCTTGTAGAGATAGAAATGACTTGCCATGGTGCCACATCAGTGTCTCTCTGTTATGCAACTATTTCTACTTGTTGTAGATTATGCAGTGTGTATTGGGGCTTTTTTTTTATGCCTCTTGCAGAAAAAAAAAAGTATTATCCAAAAAAAAGAGATACTTGTCTGTCAACACTGGACTCAAATCCTGTTTCCTTTCCAGAAGTTATGGATGCAGACACGGCTGTAAATGAGACCGCACGTCATCATGAGAATGAAACTAAGCCTAAGGTGATCTTACTTATCAACATATATATACACATACATACAAACTTGCAAATATCCGGAGCAGTGGTGAAATTGTGCTTTCACCCGGAAACTGCATTTACTTGATATATTTCCCTGCACTCTCTCCACTCTTCTCCACCTCTGTTCTTTTTTTAATGGGGGCCTGCGGTGGCAGCAGCAATAAAGACCTAACCTCTTTCCCTAGACCTGGCTGGTGACAGCTCCTCCCAGCTCAGGGCCCAGTGGCAGTGAATCTACCCCACCCAGGATCTAACCACAAAGGTGGTATCTCCTTTTCTGGCTGGAGCCTGAGGGTGGCAGCTTCTCCCAGGCTGAGGCCCGCAGCAGCAGAAGAGGCTTTTCTCATGACGCAAGGCCTGCAAAAGTTGCTCCTATTTCAGATGAACAAGGCAGCTCCACCTGGACCAGCAGCAGGTGCCACATGGCAGATTTAGGTGCTCATGGATCTTGGCACATGGGAATTTTCTACCCTTGAGAAATAAGGCAAGAATTGCACAGCAGATGTTATGAGTTGCTTTTGTTTTCTTCTCAGTGCAATTTCATGGTAACTTATGTAATCTTTCTGTCTCTGCTGGCTGCTGTACTTGGTGGTCACAAGGTGTCAATATCATTTTTTATAATAGGATACTGCCATCTTGTGGCCATTGATGGTACTTCAGTTTTTACTTAATTTTTTCCCCATTTTTGACTAGAACCGTAATTTTGTAGGGAAAATATGAGTTCTAGGTTTTATGTAGATCTACTTTTCCTGAAATTTTGATTTGGGGGGTAATGTGTCCACAGGAACATTTTTGTTTTCACAATTTTTGGCTAACATCCCTTTTTAAAAAATTTTTTTATGGGACAGTGTTGTTCTGGCTTCTAGCCTTTAGATATGAGGAGTGACTTAGTGGTTAGAACAGCAGGCTGAGAACAAGGGAAGCCAGGGTTCAAATCCCACTTCTCCCATTGACACTTCTTATGACCATGGCAAATTCACATCACCTTGTTTCCTCCTGTACCACCTTAGATTGTTTCCTGCACTTTAACATCCATTGTACTTGAATTATAACTCATCTTGAACATAGATTTGGAAAGGCAAGAGATTAAATATAAAATCCCCAAAAATTCAACCTACTTATCCTGAAAATGTAGTTGCTCTAGGTTGAATGGTTCAGGAGATAATCTGCACAGAGAGACAAAGCAAAAACATAAGCAATTATTTTTTTTAAAGGAAAAAATTATAGGACAAGAAACAGTTCATTGTTTTTCTGTTTCTATAATTATGGAAAGACATAGTTTGAACTTTGACCTGAAAATGGATGGCATACAGCAGTGTTGATCTCAGTCAGAGGTAGGGTCCTCTTATCAAGAGAACTCTGTTCAAGGGGACTACATAATCCTCTCCTATGCTGTCTAAATGCAAAATGCTTACTATCCTAGTCAGGTAGATCTCTTAATTGCTGTACATTTGGTGGTACATTTTTATATAGAGCCCTAAACCAGGGAACTATGCAGCAGATTTCATACAGGTACAGCAAAGGACTTATGAATCTAATGGACAATTAGAGTTAAAGTGATGTGTCCAAGGTAACGGTGAGTGTTAGCTGGCCACCCCCTCTTCTCTTTAAGTTGTGGGTTAGTGATTGACACACTTGGTATTTTTCTGTTCAGGAATCCCCACCAGACTCCCATGAAGAAAAACCATCAGCAGCAAGTCTGACTTCCAGAGCAGCTCCTACCTCATCTAGGAGAACTCACAGTGAGACAGGTACACAGCACTTCTATCTGTCCTCTGCTCAGACCTCCGAAGCAAACCTTTCTGGATGAATAGAGGGCTAGATTTCTGGATAGGCCACGGTATGGAGACATTTTAGTCTGTGATCATATCGTTTGCTTGTTATTTTGCAAAATAAATGTGCAGAATTTTGCAGAATTTAGAATATGTGTGCGCAGAATTTTCAGTTTTTGGTTGCAGAATTTTTAATTTTTTTTGCGCAGAATTCCCCCAGGAGTAATCCCACCCGAGTTAAGGGGAGCTTACGTACATCCCAGGAGTCTGGACTGATCTGGGTACATACAGGGAAGGAAGATTGGTTCTTACCTGCTAATTTTCATTCCTGTAGTACCACAGATCAGTCTAGAGACCCACCGATTTACTGGGGGGGAGTCTGCCGCTCGTACTGTTGCTTTGTATATAGTGCAGTGTGTTGGAGGTTTTCAGTGCTGATCCCTTATGTTAAATTTGGGAAATGAGTTTTCTATTGTCTTTTTGGGCAACTTCACCTTCCGGCTCGTTGGAGGGGAACGAGTTTGCTTAGAAGCTTGCTTAGAAATTTATGGTTGTTACTGAAGGACTGCAGGTGGCACCCTGGGTTATGTACAGGGTCAGTGAAACTTTCTCTGTCTCTATCTGCTGGCAGGGAGGCAAAACCCAGGAGTCTGGACTGATCCGTGGAACTACAGGAACGGAAATTAGCAGTTTTCCTGTGGGATGGTAACTTAGTCATTATTTTTCTCCCATTTAAACAGAAGAAAATCCTTTAACTGATGCAACTGGAGACAGACAAAGAAAACGGCATAAATCGGACAGCATTTCTCTTACCTTCGATGAGAGTCTTTCGTGGTGTGTTATTAGTGGCCTACGTCGAGACAGAAACAGCAGTGAATCCACTGACTCCTGCCCAAATCCTGTAAGAAAATGTATTTTAAAAGTATTGTGGGAATGTGCTAATTCTAAGCTGTAAGAGAGAGATTTCAGTTATAATATGGAGTGATGCTAATGCAGGCTCACGTGGGAGCCTTCTCACTATACTTGGAAAAACAGCTCATCTAAGGTCTGTGGAGAAAAACTTGGGATTCCTAGTTTTAAGGAAGTGAAGAGAGAGCCAGAGATGATCTGGAGTCTCTGGCATTACACTAGAAAGGGAGAATCAGAACTGAGATGAGACGGCTTTTATAGCCTTTATTTGCCATCAGCTTACTATGCAAAGGGCATACAGTGCAGCCTGTAAGGTATTTTTATTTATTTATTTATTTAAAATTTTTGTATACCAACATTCGTTAAGCAAACATCACATCGGTTTCCATGTAACATAAACTGGCCAACAGGGCTTTACAATGAAACTGATAAGGGAACTGGGTAGTGGGGAGGAGGGGGAAAACCAAAAGGAAAATACTGTGCAAATATATAAGCGTGATAAAATGGTTTAAAGTACAGTCTCTGATATTTGGTATGTGTTTAGGTCTGGCAGATGAGCATCCTTTACAAAGTAGTGGCAGACTTCAGTTTTGTGACTGTGCGATGAATACCAAGTCGACTGATGTTGTGTGACTTTGGTGTGTATCCTAAAGCAGTGGTTCTCAGGAGGTGTCACAGGGAGGATGGGAGATTCTGGACTGGACTAGACTGGAGGCCTTTCTGCTGGCCCAGAGCCAGGAGGAAGAGGTCTATCTCTGGGAGTGCTCCTGGGCAGGTAGGGTTGGGGGAGATGGTGTTGGTACTGCTAAACAGGGAAGTGTGGAGGGCAGAGGGGATCAGGCAGGCTGCTGCTTCCCGTTACCTAGGGGCAAGTCACTTCACCCTCCATTGCCTCAGCTGCAAACGTATATTGTGCACCCTCTGGGGACAAAGAAATACCTACGAAACCTGAATGTAATCTGCTTTGAATCATCTGAAAGGTGGAATATAAATTGCATTAATAAATAAATGGAAAGAGTGGGGAAAGAGACCGAGTGTGGGTGCTGTTAGGCAGGGAAGCATGAGATAGAGGGTCAGGGTCTTCTGGCTAGGAAGGGATGGGGAAAGGAGGTCGGGTCTACTAGGTAGAGAGGGCAGAGGGGAGAAGGGAAGACAGGAGGATGCTGAACAGGAAGGAGTGGAAAAGAGTGCTAGAGGGATGCTGAGCAGGGGAGGAAGGGGTCAGTGAGAGCGAAGCACGGGAAGATGATTCAGGGGATGGGCTTGGGAATGCTTAACAGGAATGTCAAAATATGAGGGGATGATTCAAATTGAGTAGTTGGGAGAAGCGAGGGATGAGGGGGATGTGGAGGGGGAGTGACAGGATGCAAATGCCGTAATATGTCAGGTTTGGGAATGTGCAGTTTTTCTATCTTTGTACTTTACTCAGTGTAGGAGGAAATGTATTTCCCTGTCCGTTCCCAGATCAGTCCAGATCTCTTTGTCTCCCTCTTAACCCGGTGAGCCACCTGCAGCTCCTCAGTATTTCTCTGTCTCCAGCAGACGGAGGAGGTGCAAAACCTGCAATTTTGTACCTAGTTTAAAAAAAAAAAAGGGGGGGGTGGTGGTTTGGAGGAATTCCCTCCCAGGAGGTTGGCAGGTCCTTTTGGGACCATCCTTCCTGGTTTTAAAAGAGGACAAGCAGGGGTTGGGACCCTTAATTGCTCGCCTCTGCCACCCTTCAGAAAGCTTTCAGATAGCTTTCCTTTTTTTTTTCTGGTTTAAGTTGTTTTTTAAAAAAAAAAGAGAGTGCAAAGAAGCCTTTTTTTTGTTAACTGAGGCGGGGTAGTTTTCTGTGAGGTTAACATAGCCATTTCCCGTCAGTGGCAGGGTTTTGGGGAGGTACAATCTTGGGTGCGTCTCCCGAGTATGCTCCTATTCTGGCATGTGCCGCTCATTCGCAGCCGCTTTGAGCCATGCCGGGGGCTGGCAGATGTGCCACATATGGCGAGAGTACCATGTGCCTCTCTCGGGCAGGCCGCTGTCGCTGATGCCTTTCCAGTGGGGAAGGCACTTCGGGAGGGACCGCGGCGGCTTCTACTTCGCAACGAGAGTCCGGTGGGCCTGTAGCTGCCGTGTGAGAAGCTGTTGATCCATTCCCGCTGAGCGCGGGAATGGCGGCCATTTTGGATTCTTTTTTGGCTAAGACACAGTGTGCAGCAGGGAAAGGGGATCTCCCGCCTGTTCTCTCTCCTGTTGATTTCTCTGGAGGAGGCCAGGGGAGGATCAGGATCCTGGGGAGAAGGATTTGGAAGGTTCCACCCCTTTTTCGCCAGAATTTGTGTGGCTGATGCACAAAGCTTTTTTATCCTGTCAGGCCACAGAGCAGTCTAATTCTAGGCGGAGGACGACAGAAACCCCCCCCCACCCCCACCCCCCCCAGAAATAGGCCCAGATTTGGGGGGCTTCAGGGGCCACTAGGGTACGGAGAGTCCTTGGTCCTTCTGGGTCTGGGGCCACTGAGGAGGGCTTCTCGGAGGAGTCTGATCGGGGCCTGCCATTCGAGAATGGTTCTCCTGATGCTGACCCTTCTCATTTTCCGCAGGATCCGGAGGAGGATGCGGGAAAGATCCAGGCGGTGGAAGGCGATGATCCCAAGGTGGTCCACCTGTTTCAAAGGGAGAAACTTGGGCCCCTGATACGGCCTGTCCTGGCAGAATTAGGCATATCTGTTCTGCAAGGACAGGCTGTCCTGGAGGACTTGGATCCAGTCATGACCGGCTTGAGGGTTCCAGCCAAGACGTTCCCTTTTCACAGGTCCATTAAGGATCTGGTGGTCAGGGAGTGGGATACTCTGGAAACTGGCCTTAAGGTTAGCAGAGCCATAGATAAGCACTATCCTTTGCCGAAAGACATTCTGGAGCTCCTGCGGGTGCCAAAGGTGGATGGCTTGGTCTTGGCGATTATGAAGAGGACTACTATTCCGCTAGCTGGCGCAACGGCCCTGAAGGATTTGCAGGACAGGAAGCTCAAGGTGCATCTTAAGATTTTTGAGGTATCTGCTCTTGGAATCCATGCGGCTGTCTGCAACAGCTTTATGCTCTGGTCCAGTTTAAGATGGGTGCAACAGTTACAAGGTAACAGGAATCTGTCACCCCAGGAGTCTAAACAGGCGGAGTGGTTGGAGGCTGCGGTCACTTATGGGGCGGATGCTTTCTATGACCTCATTCGCACCTCTTCTAGGACTATGATGTCTTCGGTCTTGGCTAAGAGGCTCCTGTGGTTGTGAAAATGGTAAGTGGATGTCTCGTCAAAAGCTCAACTAGGAGCGTTGCCTTTTAAGGGCAGACTTTTGATTGGAGAAGATGTGGAGCAGTTGATAATGCATGTGGGAGATAGGGTGCACAAGCTTCCGAGGACAAGCCTAAAGGGTCCAAAGGATTTCTCCCTGTCTGCACTCATTTTCAGGGGCAAAGGCGTTTCCATTGGAGAAGAGCTCCGGTGGTGCCAAAGGCAGACCTCAGGAAGGTTGCAGTCCTGGAACCAGTCATTTTGTGGGTGCAGAACGAGCCGAGGTGGCCCTGGCCAGGGTAGTGGCGGGGCCAAGCCTGCACAATGAGGCGAGGTGTGCCTACTCCTCAGTCCTAATCATCGGGGGTCATTTGACTCAGTATTATGAGGAGCGAGTCAAAATCACAACAGACTGGTGGGTTCTAAACGTGATAGGACAAGGCTATGCTTTAGAATTTGCTCGGCCACTCAGAACTCTGTTTGAGATCTCCTTGTGCGTCGGCGGAGAAGAAGATAATTTTGCAGACCATATGGCGACTGCGAATGCTGGGAGCCATTGTCCCCGTTATTCAGGATAAGCAGGGGACAGGATGTAATTCCATTTATTTTGTCATACCAAAGAAGGAAGGGACCTTTTGTCCAGTTCTGGATTTAAAGAAGGTAAATGTGGATCTCAGGGTTATCTGTTTCCGGATGGAGATTTTGCAGTCCATCACACCATCAGTACGAAGTGGGGAATTTTTGGCTTCCTTGGATCTGATGGAGGCACATTTGTACTTAAGGATTCACCAGGATCATCAGAGCTACCTCTGGTTTATGATCCTGGGGAGGCATTTTCAATTTTGCACCCTCCCGTTCAGTCTAGCGACAGCCCCAAGGACCTTCACCAAGGTGATGGTGGTTGTGGTGACAGCCCTCAGGAATGTGGGCATGCTGGTCCACCTGTATTTGGATGACTGGCTCATCTGGGTGAAGTCAGAAGATCTTTGCAGGCATATGGTGGATGTAGTGCTACATTGCCTGAGATCATTGGGCTGGATAGTGAACTTGTCCAAGAGTCAGCTTTCTCCTTCACAGGTACTGGAATTTTTGGGTGCACATTTCAATACCCAAGTGGGTCTTTTTCACAGAGGAGCGAATAGCCAAGCTACAGGCTCAAGTTTGGAACCTGTTGGAGGCTGGAGTGCCCAGTGTCTGGGATTACTTGCAGGTCCTCGATTCCATGGCCTTGACCTTGGAGCTGGTCCCGTAGGCGTTTCCTCATATGAGGATTCTACAGAAAGCATTGCAATCCTGGTGGGATCCGATGTCAGAGCAGTTCCATCTTCCACTACCGCTTACAGGGTCTTCCAGGTCCAGTCTTTCGTGGTGGCTTGGCCGGGACCATTTGTGGACCTCAAGGTGCCTCAAATGGGTGGTGATGACTACTGATGCAAGTCTTTCCGGTTGGGGGCTGTGTGTCAGTCCCAGTAGGTGCAAGGAATTTGGTCGGCAGAAGAAGCGACCTGGTCCATCAGTCACCTAGAGATGAGAGCGGTGCAGTTGGCTCTGGAGGTGTTTCTTCCCCTTCTGTGCAACCGGGCAGTCAAGGTCCTGTCGGACAATGCAACAATTATGGCCTACATCAACTGCCAGGGAGGCACCAAAAGTCAGGCGGTTGCTCTGGAAGCAGAGATACTGATATCCTGAACGGAGCAGCACCTGGCTGCAATAGCAGCATTGCCCATAGCAGGGTCTGACCATATGCAAGCAGATTTTCTCAGCCGGCAACGATTGGATCCCGGAGAATGGGAGCTATCGGAGAAAGCAATGACCCTCATTTCTCACAGGTGGAGCTTGCTTCATATGGATCTGATGGCAACCCAGAGGAATGCCAAGGCACTGCGTCTCAGTCGCAGAAGAGAGAACGGAGCAAAAGGGGTAGTTGTCCAAATGCTTCCTTGGCTACATGATGTTCTGGTCTGTGTGTTTCCTCCATGGCCTCTGGTGGGCAAGATTGTAAGGAGAATAGAAGTCCACCCCGAAAGGGTGATTCTCGTAGCTCCAGAATGGCCACGAAGGCTTTGTTTTGTGGATCTGGTCAATCTAGCAGTAGACGGTCCCCTGAGGCTTGACCATCTACCAAATCTTCTGCGACAGGGGCCTATATTTTCAGATCAAGCAGATCGCGTTTGTCTAGCGGCTTGGTTTTTGAAAGGAGGCAATTAAGGAAGAGAGGATATCCAGAGGATGTTATTTCTACTCTGTTGCAAGCTCGCAAGACCTCTGCTTCTTTGGTGTTAAGTACGAGTTTTTGGAGAGTCTTCGATTCTTGATACACGGAGCAGGGGGTTGACCCTCGGTGAGTTTCTGTCCTTCAGTTCCCTCTGGCTGCACATCTGGATGTGATGCATTGCTTCTGAGAGGCAAAGCATTTGCCCCCCCCCCCCCCCCCTTAGTCCTTAAGGTATTGTGTGACACACCGTTTGAGCCTATTAAGAGGGCCAGCATAAAGGATCTCACTTTGACGGTGATTTTCTTGGTGGCGATTTGTTCAGCCAGAAAGGTCTCTGAACTTGAAGCCTTGTCATGCAGAGAACTGTTTTTGTGGATTTCAGATTCCAGGGTCTCTGTGGAAGGTCCCGTCTTTTTATGCTGAAGATGGTTTCGGTGTTCCATTTAAGTCAGTCAATGGAGCTTCCGGCTTTTCCTGATCTAGAGGTTGGTGCACCTCCATGCAAAAGAATTAAGACGTCTGGATGTCAGAAGGGCTTTATTGCACTATCTAGAGGTCACGAACAGTTTCAGATTGTTGGATCACCTTGTACTATGGAATGGTGCAAAAAAGGGTCAAAATCTTCTAAAGCCACTATTGCGCTTTGGTTGAAGGAGCTAATTGGTTCTGCATACATCTGTCGAGGTCTTCTTAGTCCGGAGGGGTTAAGGGCTCATATCCCAGGTGGCCTCCAGGGCACAATGTCAGCTAGTCTTGCCACAAGAGATTTGCATGGCGGCTGTTTGGAAGTCTTTACATACCTCTGCCAGACACTACAGATTGGATGTCCAGGCCTCGGACGCAGGCAGTTTTGGTGCAAGTGTACTTCGAGCAGGACTCTCGCAGTCCCACTCCGGTTAGGGAAGTTTTGGTACATCCCAGGAGTCTGGACTGATCTGGGTACATATAGGGAAAGGAAAATTGGTTCTTATCTGCTAATTTTTGTTCCGGTAGTACCACAGATCAGTTCAGAGTCCCACCCGGAGGTGGAGAGCAGTGTTTGGAGAGTCCGCTTGATCTGTTTATTATATTGATTCTAAAGAATGGCACAGGTTTCTCATTGGTGGTTTTTTTTCAGATACGTTTGCAGCTTTGGTTACAATTCTCAATTTGGAATTTCCTCTTTCCTCTGCTCATTCCGGGGAAGTTTATAGATTGGATTCATTAAGAAGTCTGGTTATGCATTTTGTGCTTGGGCACTAAGTAATACTAAGGAGCTGCAGGTGGCACATCAGGTTAAGAGGCAGTGTTTGCAAAACTTTCTCTGTCTCCATCTGCTGAAAGGAAGGCAAAACCAGGAGTCTGGACTGATCTGTGGTACTCCAGGAACGAAAATTAGTAGATGAGTGCTTCTTGGGGTTTTCATTCCAGTATTTGTCTCTATGTTTGTAATTTGTGGTCTTTTATTCTGTATTTGATGAAGGCCTGTCTATCTGTGTTCTGAATGAGAATAAAGTGATGTATTTTACTAACATGTAGGCATTTGTATCACTTTGTTGTGCTTTCTAAATAGGGTATTTTCATTTCATTTATTAAAACTTAATAACCCGCTTGATAAAACGTTGATAAAATGTGTTACCCAAGCGGCATTACAATAAAAAAACCAATATTCCACTAATAAAATAGTTACATCATAAAATAAATCCAAACAGTACATAAATCATCATAAAATAACAATCCCAGACAAAACATAAAACATACATTGGTTGTGCACTGCTGCCTTTTCATAGGTGGGGCTATTGCTATTTGAGTTAGTACTGGTGTGGTATGGCAAGTTTGCTACACATTAGCTGAATGTTTGGGCGTGGGGTTTGTTTTTTTTTTTTGTTCGTTTTTTTTTTTTCCCCAGGTTTTGTATTTTATAATGCCCCTGTTAGTAGAGAGAGTTTGTGTTGCTGTTACTGACTTGATACTCAAATCAGTATGGGGATATGACCTAATTAAGCTCTACACCCATTGTTTGGGGTGAACAGGGGTATTCCTGTGGATGCAGGGTATATGTTTATATTTAACCCCGTGACTGTCAGTGCATTACACATATGAGCATTATCTGTCCAGATAGAATAAAGGGTGAGAACCCTGTCCTAAAGGGTTAAGGCAAGTATTCCTTCATGCTGTAATAGTGTACTGCCTATCTGTGATTCTGGGGTTTGGCATGTAGGAATCCTGCACTAGCAGGCAGTTTAGTTTGTAAATATTGGTTCCCTGTACTTACCAGGATCAGTCCAGACTGCTGGGTTATGCCTCCCCTCCAGCAGATGGAGTCAGAGAAAAGCTGAAAAGCACCCCCTAGATATACTGGTGTGCCACCTGCGATCCCTCAGTATTTTCTCTGACTCCAGCTTTCTGCCAAGCTGCAGTAAACTGGGGATATACAGGTTGGTGATCTTTTATAAGCTGTTGTGATCTGCATGGAGTGATTTCTTAGCAGGTTGCAGTAATGTGGATCTCATCTTTTTGTTTGTTTTTTTCAGGATCTAGATACCGCATCAGTAAGTGAAAATTCAGATGACACCTGGTTTGACCAGGATTCTGATTCGGACCAGTTCAGTGTTGAATTTGAGGTTGAGTCTATGTACTCCGAAGACTACAGTCCTAATGAAGAGGGACAAGAGCTGACAGATGAAGATGATGAGGCATGTGTGTGTGTATATATTACTGCGCAGTGCACCTTGCTGATCGGCCTGGTGCAATGTTTTGTGTGCAGCTATCAGATGGGAAGAAAGAAAGCCCAGGCCTCTGACCCTTTGCAAGGCTGAATAAAATATGTTTCTCTGCTGGGCTTGTGGCAGGGGCTCTGCCTTTTGTGGTGGAGGAAATGGTTGTAACACTCTTACTCTTGGTAGCAATAAATACATTTGCTCAGCTGAAGACATTTGTAACACAAGTTGAAGTGGGTAGTCCTAGTTGCTTTTGCTGCAGATACAATTTTGTTCATTGTATGGCTTATTCAGTCATGGCAGGGGTTCCACTGAGATGGGTAAACTTTAGGGGAGCCACACTTGAGGTGGAACCCTACTAGTTTGTCATTTTCAGCTTGCCTTTTCCCCTTCTGCCCACCGACTGTATACAGCCCAGGTGCTGCAGTGGTGCAGGATAGTGCTCATCCTTCAGGGACTACGGCATCTAGGCCAAGGAGGGAAGTGAACTTGTGCTATTTTTGTTTAGAGATGGGTTTTCTGCCAACAGGTTAGGACTGTTTAGCTTGGAGAAGAGTTAGCTGAGGGGGGGATATGATAGAGGTGTTTAAAATCATGAGAGGTCTAGAACGGGTAAATGTGAATCAGTTATTTACTCTTTCGGATAATAGAAGGACTAGGGGGCACTCCATGAAGTTAGCATGGGGCACATTTAAAACTAATCGGAGAACGTTATTTTTCACTCAACGCACAATTAAACTCTGAAATTTGTTGCCAGAGGATGTGGTTAGTGCAGTTAGTGTAGCTGTGTTTAAAAAAGGATTGGATAAGTTCTTGGAGGAGAAGTCCATTCCCTGGTCGTACCAGGATCAGTCCAGACTGTGGGTTATGTCCCCCTACCAGCAGATGGAGTCGGAGCAAAAACTGAGATGGCGGTCCCTCATAACTGGTGCGCCCTCTGTAAACCTTCAATATTTCTCTGACTCCAGCAGATGGCAGTTGCACCTTCGGTTCCCCAGTTCATTTAGAGGATAGTTTACAGAATTTCTTTATTCTTTGTTTTCCTCTAATTCTTTCCTTGGATGGATCATAGTTATAAAGTTTAAAAAAAAAAAAAAGCCTCAGTGTTCAGCTTCTCTGGAGACTTGCAGGCAGAACTTTGTTTTCAGTGACAGATCTGTCTTGTACATTCCGTCTTATGTTATTCTGTTGTTTTTAGGGTAAGTGTTTACTTATTTTTTATAGCCAATATTTCAGCTGCCTTAGGGGTGAATGTTGGTGGTCCAACCTCTCCCCCATGACCCCCTGCTACCCTGAGATGCCGTTTCTTCCTCGGGGCAGCCTAACAGTTGCAGAGACGCGCCATTCCTCTGACGAACGGGAGAGCAGGTCGTCTCTGACAGGTAGCAGCGCTGAATTTCTTGTTCCTGTGAGGAGCTGGGTGCAGGGGGAGGGGTGGTCCAGTCCCTTCCCCGTGGAGACCCCTGAGAAGTCTCATACCTCAGAGGTCTCATCAGAGAAGTAAACTCCCTCTGTCACTTTAACATCCCTGAGAAGCCTCATACCTCAGGGGTCTCATCAGAGACGTAAAATCCCTCGTTGTCACTTTAGGGTGTCTGGAGGGGAAAGGAAAAAGAGGAAAGGTTTTTACTTTTTATTAATCAGTACCCTGTACAAGGACCAGCAGCTTATGGGAAGGAGCGGAGAGCAGTTTTCTCTCCCTCCCGCTCGCAGCAGCCAGGCACAGAAGGACTTTGCCGTACCAGCGGCTCCTCACCCCCCCCCTCCCTCCCGATGCCTCGATTGCCATTTTGTATCCACATGTGGAGAGCCAGCCTGCTGCACCTGTTTCTTGGCCAGATGGGGGAAGGGAATTCTCATTTTCCTACTGATGTACTTTTATTACACCTAATTTAAGCCCTTTGCAACCGGCTGACCTAGAGCCTGCCTCTCCTCCCGATGCGGCCCCTCCCCCGGGGGGGGGACTTTAGAGACAGCAGGCCTTTTCTTCTAAGTTTGTGATTTTAATGCACAAAGCTTTTTTTTAGAAGCGGAGGCTGAATGGCAGGAGGAGGGACTTATACTAGCTAAGGTCCCCAGGCTATCAGGGGTGTTGGATCCCTCTAGGGGACAGTCAGGACGGACAGCTGTTAATAGCTCCTAATCTGCTGGACCCTGGGTCACAGGACCTTCTCCTTGGGGATGCAGACGGGGGACATTGATGGGTCCGCCCCAGACGAGTTGGACCAGATCATTAAATCGTTTGGAGAGAATAAGGTGCATAAATTGCCGGAAGATCGTCACTACACGGACCCGGTTCAGAGGCCAACGGCGTTGACGTCAGCCTAGACCAGTGCCTCACAGGACTCCCTCTTCGAGGTCGCAGTCCAGGTCTCATTCCTTTTGAGGCCAGAGACCGGCTCGGAACTCCTCTACACACGGAGCTTCTGCTACATCTACCCAATGAAACGTTGCTGGTCCACTTTTCAGTTCCCAGGATAGGAGGACATCTTTCCCTCTTCTATGAGGAGTGGATCAAAATCACCTCAGACCGCTGGGTCTTGGATATTCTACGGCATGGTTTCGCTTTAGAATTTGCTTGACCTCTCAAAGACAGGTTTGTCTTCTCTCCGTGCGGTCTCCTCAAACAGTGCGCAGTGCGACAAACACCGGATCGGCTCCTGGATTTGGGTGCCATTCTCCCGGTACCGGAACAAGGGTTCGGCCATTATTCCGTCTACTTCATAGTCCCCAAGATGGCCAACAGGACTCTCAAGATACCACACTTCAGGAAACCCTGCGCTCCGTGATTGCCGCGGTTCACCGGGGAGAGTTCCTCATGTTCTTGGACTCGACGGAGGCTTATCTTCCTATCCCTATCCTGTAGGAGCATCAGCACTTCCTCCGCTTCAAGATTTTAGGGCAGCATTTCCAGTTCCAGGCTCTGCCATTTGGCCTGGTGACCACTCCTCGCACCTTCACCAAAATTTTGGTGGGGGTGGCGGTGGCCCTACGGAGGGAAGGGATTCCGGTCCATCCCTATTTGGACGACTGGCTCATCCGGGCGAAGTCCACAGATTTGTACCAGCTCTCAGTGGAAAGAGTATTACTTCTCCTCCAGTCGTTAGGCTGCATCGTCAATTTTGCCAAGAGCAGCCTCACTCCGGCGCAGTCACTCGAATTTTTGGGAGCTCATTTTGGCACCAAAGTGGGCACAGTCTCTCTTTGTTTGGATCAGGCCCAATCTCTCCTCTCTCAGGTTCAGTGCTTTCGGAACCTCAGACTTCCCACTGCTTGGGGACTATCTCCAGGTGCTGGGCTTCATGGCCTCCACTATAGATGTAGTGCCTTGGGCGTTTCCCACATGCGTCCCTTGCAAAGAGCATTACTGTCCCGTTGGAAGTCGGTGTTTTGGGAATTTCAGACTCTTCTGCCACTTTCATCTCTATCCAAGGCAGCCTGACTTGGTGGCTCAACCTGGATCACTTGCTATGAGTGATGGACCTAGAAGTTCCACAGTGGGTGATCATTATGACAGACACCAGCCTCGCCGGCTGGGGGGCTGTGTGCGGACGCCAACCGACGCAGGGGCAGTGGACGCCAGTTCAGTCAGCGTGGCCCATCTGGAGACAAGAGCGGTTCGTCTGGCGCTGAAGTGCTTTCTGCCATTAGTCCAAGGCCAAGCAGTCCGAATCCTCTTAGACAACGCAACGACAGGGGCATACATCAACCTTCAGGGAGGGACAAGGAGTCTCCATGTCGCTCAGGAGACGAACAAGCTAATGCCGTGGGCGGAACTCCATTTGTCCCATCTGGTGGCATCTCACGTTGCAGGCGTACACAATGTTCAAGTGGACTTCTTAAGTCGCTAACGCTTAGATCCCGGGGAAAGAGAGCTGTCCCAGGAAGCAGTGTCACTCCTCTTCACGCGATGGGGGACTCCTCATCTCGATCTGATGGCCGCTCAAAGGAATGCGAAGGCTCCGCGCTTCTTCATTCGCAGAAGAAGAACAAGGCACAGAGGGTATCGATGCCTTAGTTCTCCCGTGGCTGCAGGACCTCCTGCTCTACGTTCTTCCGCCTTGGCCCCTGGTGGGAAAGGTGTTACGAAGAATAGTCACCAGGGGCCCATGATCCTGGTAGCTCCGGAATGGCCTCGACGGCCGTGGTTTGCAGACTTGGTCAACCCTAGCGGTGGACGGCCCACTTTGACTGAGAATATCTGCCAAACCTTCTCCGACAGGGCCCAGTATTTTTCGACTGGGGAGATCGCTTCTGTCTAGTGGCCTGGCTTTTGAGCGGCGCCGGCTGAGAAGAGGAGGGTACCCAGAGGCTAATATCTCAACTCTTCTCAAGGCTAGGAAGTCTTCCACCTCCATGTCCTATGTCCGGGTCTACACAACTTTCTCCACGTCATGCGACAATACCTAGATCTTATCTTTCTTGCAGCGAGGTCTGGAGATGGGATTAGCCTACAGTTCCCTCAGAGTACAGCTGGCAGCCCTTGGTGCCCTCCATCATCAAGATGGAACTACTCTTTCATCGCACCCTGACATAGTCCGGTCCTTACAGGGAGTAAAGCGTGTGAAGCCACCGATACGCCTCGTGGAGCTGGAATTTGGTCCTTCAAATTCTAGGCGGTCCACCGTTTGACCCTCTGAAGAGAGCTACCCTCAAGGACCTCACTCTCAGGACAGTATTCCTGGTGTCTATCTGTTCCGCTCGCAGAATTTCGGAGCTTCAAGCCTTGTCATGTAGAGAGCCTTATCTACGTTTCACAGATTCAGGGGTATCCTTGTGTACCGTACCATCTTTTCTACCAAAGGTGGTCTCGTTCTTTCATTTGAATCAGTTGGTGGAGCTGCCATCCTTCCAGGACAAGGATTCCAGAGAGCTTAGACGCCTCGATGTCAAGTGTGTCCTCCTTCGATGTCTGGAGGCTACCAATGCTTCCGTTTATTGGATCACCTCTTGTCCTCTGGAGTGGTCCCCAGAAGGGACACCAGGCTTCTAAAACCACCATTGTTCGCTGGCTAAAGGAAGCAATTTCTACAGCGTACGTTGGCGCTGGGCGTCCACCGCCAGACGGTATAAAGGCTCATTCTCTCCGAGCTCAAGCAGCCTCCTGGGCAGAAAGCCGAGCGGCCTCTCCGCAGGGGACTTGCAGAGCGGCTACCTGGAAGTCATTATACACATTCGCACGTCACTATCGCTTGAATCTTCAACCACCGATCATGGGCTCCTTTGGGGATCAGGTCATTCGAACTGGGCTATCAATGGCCCACCCTACCTAAGGAAGCTTTGGTACATCCCACAGTCTGGACTGATCCTGGTACGTATAGGGAAAATAAAATTATTCCTTACCTGCTAATTTTCGTTCCTGTAGTACCATGGATCAGTTCAGACGCCCACCCTACGGATTGTTGGGGGTTCTTTGAGATAATCTTTCAGCTCAACTGTGTAATTATGGGACTGATTAAGAGTTCAAGTTGCAAGTTTTTTGCTTAGACTTGTTTACATTTGATATTCAGTTTTGTATTGATCCATGATATTCAATTTATATTGATCCATCCAAGGTGTTTTCCCTTATTGCTTGGATATTCTTAATATGAAGGTTTACAGAGCATTCACCAGTTATGAGGGACCGCCCTCTCAGTTTTTGCTCTGACTCCATCTGCCAGTAGGGGGACATAACCCACGGTCTGGACTGATCCATGGTACTACAGGAACGAAAATTAGCAGGTAAGGAATAATTTTCTTTTACCTGCTATTAATTAAGTTGACTTAGAAAATAGCCACTGCTACTACTAGCAACAGTAACATGGAATAGACTTAGTTTTTGGGTACTTGTCAAGCTCTATGGCCTGGATTGGCCACTGTTGGAAACAGGATGCTGGGCTTGATGGACCCTTGGTCTGACCCAGCATGGCATGTTCTTATGTTCTTATACTGTAAATACATAAGTGCCATGCGGGTTAGACCAAGGTCCATCGAGCCCAGCATCGCAAAAAGTAGATGCAGTTTCTTGTTGCTCACTCCTTGCAGAAAGTATTGGGTTTCCCAGAGTCACCTAGTTAATAGTTTATGGAGTTTTCCTCCAGGAATTTGCCCAACCCCTTCTTAAATCCTGCTATGTTTGTTGCTGTGACCACATCCCCTGGCAACAAATTGCACAGCTTGTTTGTGCATTGAGTGAAAAAATACTTTAAAATTGGTTTTAATCTACCATCTGTTAGTTTCAAAGACTGTCCCCTATTCCTAATATAAATTGAAAGAGTAAATAACTTTTCCCTATTTCTCTTCCATCCCACTCATGACTTTATAAACCTCTGTCATAGCTCCCGTCAGTCATCTGTTCTCCAAGCTGACGTGCCCTAACCTGTCTAGCTGTTCATCCCCTTCACCATTTTTGTTGCTCTTCTCTGTATCACCTTATGGCCTTTCCCTTAGTAACTGATATAACATCTTCAGGATGAGCGGGAAGGTGACATGGAGAGCTTGGTACCACACACCCATCTTGTGTAATGTGAATTGTATGTGTGCACTGTTCGGTTAAGGCTTCATGTGCGTAAAACCCCTCTCTTAAATAATTGTGCTTGTCTCTCTAGGTATATCAAGTAACAATATACCAAGCAGAGGACAGCAATGTGGATTCCTTTGATGGTGATCCTGAAATTTCAGAGGCTGTAAGTAAACTCCACTGAGCTTCCCAGCTTGCTAGAACCTTTTTATACCTAGAATTCAATTTTTTTCACCCTTTCTGTATAGGTTTGTTCTGTATTAGCATCTTACTCACAGGCAATCAGATTAAGGGTTTGTTAGTATCAGCTGCCATGAAAGGATTTATTCGGGGGATATTAACACAGGCATACATCTGTTTTGACACAGTTTAAAAAATAATTTAAGTTTTCCTAGCATGTAGCCAGCTGGACTCAGGACCAATGGGTTCATGCTCCCCTGCCAGCAGATGGAGATGGAGTCAGGTTTCAAAGCTGATGTCACCCTAGGTACACCCCTGCAGTGGTGACCTCAGCCCTTCAGTATTTCTCCGGCTCCAGCAGATGCGGACATGCTTTCCCTATGGGGATCACCTTACCCTTTAGAAGAAGAAATTCTACTTTTAAATTGGAGAAAAGATTGAGCCCCGCTCTCCTGCGGTGATACCTAAAGGTCCCTCCCCCAGCTGAGAATTCCGGAGGTGATTTCCAAGATCCCTCAGAGGTGTGGCTTGGTCCGGTAGCCGGTTCCCAGTGTGGACTTTGCTGCTGAAGCAGCTGAAAGGCAGCAGGTGCAGGAAGCCGAGCACGGTGGTGACGGCCAAAGCCCTCTTCCCCTTGCAGCCGGAGACCGTCTTTGTACTTAGCTGAGCCCAGATACGTTTATAAAATAAAAAAAATTAAAAAAAGGATTTCCTCACAATTGAGAGTCATTGTAGGGTTTTCGGTAACATTTCCTCCAGTCTCCTTGCTTGCTACGCAGTACTGACGACATTCCCGATTCCGTTGGGGTTAGAGGAAGTGGGCTTTCCAAGTGAGTTCAGTGGCCTCCCGGTGGGCTAGGCCTCATTTTAGGCTTGGTCGGCACACCGCGTGGTAGGCAGCAGGGGTGCATTCTTGCGCACATTTTTGTGCCGGTATTGCCCACTATAGAGCTTCGGTTTGCACAGTGCATGTTGGCTCTGCGAATGCGCTGCGTGCATAACATCGCGGGCATACATACACGCACAACTTCCTAAGCGCAGAATGCAAGTAAAGCCGAGCGCACGGCCTGTGAATGTGCCTCTCTGTGGCCTGCGTAGGCGCCCAAAATCTGTGGGTGTAAAGTTTCAAGCGCAAGCCGTCTGAGCATGTAGTTACTGTCGCCAATGGATCCAGCAGCAAAGAAACATAAGCATCTTTCTCTCTGTGCTGCTTGTCATATTAGGCGGCCAGTCTGATCTGGATTCTTGCTTATGTCAGCACTGTGAGGAAGCCCATGGAGAGCTGGCCTCCCCAGACTTTGCTAAGCCCGGCTCCTCCCATTCAGAGGATGGGTCAGCCACAGCCTTAACCAGAAGTACCATGGATCTGAGTAACCCAGGGACAGGGTCATCCACGGAAGAAGGAAATTTAGCGGCATGTACCCCAGTACCTCCTGGCTAGGCATGGACTGGCCACCTTCTCTTGGGTGGAATTCTTTCAAGGTCTTCAAGCTTTCGTATGGGTGCAGAGGAGTGGCCTCAGTGGTGACATCCAGAAGACAACTATGGCTGCAGAATTGGTCAGCAGGCACAACCTTCAAGGCAAATCTCACAAAGATGCCCTTTAAAGGATCACTCCTCTTCAGAAGCAGAGAGGAAAAGCTGGCCAGTAAATGGGGAGAATCTCTAGTACCCCGGCTACCAGAAGATAAGAGAAAGCAGTTACAGCACTCCTCGCCCATGAGGGGTCGATCCAGGGGTTCCCAACGCTTTCACCCCTACAGAAACTCAAAATTTCAGAGGTCTCGGTCCTTTGGGAGGTCTCAGTCCTTTCGGAGTTGGCAGCCCAATAGAGGGTCAGGCTCTGGTTCAGGTTCATCCCAAACCCCCCAATGAAGTTTTGCCAACCTACCCTCTGAATGAGGAGATAGAAGAGGAACAGTCGACCCCCTATCAACGGTGGGTCGAGATCACTTCGGACAAATGGGACCTAGAGTTTATGTGAGAAGGATATGTGCTGGAATTTTGTAGCACTCCTGAGGACATACTGATATATCCTTGCCACTCCCAGCACAAGAAGCAGGCAGTGGAGCACCCTGTTAAGGCTCCTCAGGATGAGGGCTATAATCCCAGTACCTGCACCACAGGAAAATATGAGGCGTTATTCCATCTATTTCACCATACTCAAGAGGGAAGGCTCCTTTCGCCCCACCCTGGACCTCAAGAGCGTCAGCCAACATCTACGAGTAATTAATATCCACTTGGAATCCCTACACTCCATTATAATAGCCGTATAATAAGGAGAGTTCTTAACCTCCCTGGACTTATCCGAGGCCTACCTACATATTCCAATCCGGCAAGAACATAGTTTCCTATGCTTTGCAATACTGGGTTGCCATTATCAGTTCCTGGCACTGCTGTTTGTCCTGGCCACTGCCCCCAGAACATTTTCCAAGATTATGGTGGTCATAGCGGTAGCGGTGAGAAAAGAGGGAATCTGGTGCACCCATACTTGAACATCTGGTTGATCTGGGCAAAGTCCATGGAAGAGTGTCTCTGGGTGACCAACAGGGTGTCCTCCTTGCTTCAGGAACTCAGTTGGGTCGTATACCTGGACAAAAGCAGTCTCAAACCCTCCCAGTCCTTGGAATATCTGGGAGTCCGGTTTGACACCAAGCAGGGCAAGGTCTTCCGGCCACGCGGATAAGGAAGTTGATGTCCCAAGTGTGTCTGTTGATGAACACAATATGCCCAACAATGTAGAGCTATCTTCAAGTCATTGGTTTTTTGTCAGCAACCCTGGAAGTAGTGCCGTGGATGAGGGCACACATGCGACCACTTCCATGCTCCCTGCTGTCACGTTGGAACCCACTGTCTCAAGATTATTCGATTCGCCTCCACGTACCTATGGAAACATACTTTTGGCTCCAATGGTGGCTGCAGGAAGCTCATCTGAGCAGGGGTGTAACTGTCCCCTCCGAACTAGCTGGTACTCACAACAGACGCAAGCTTCTGGTGCCAGGGAGCTCACTGTCAGGAACTGACGGCCCAGGGGTGTTAGACCAAGGAAGAGGCCCTATGGAACACAAACTGCCTGAAAGCACAGGTAGTCGGATTGGTGTTTCTATAATTCGGCCACGTACTCCAAGGTCAAGCGGTCCGTGTAATTTCGGACAATGCAACAATGGTAGCCTACATCAATCGCCTAGGTGGAACCAAAAACCAGCAGGATAGATCTCCTTATGGAATGGGCGGAAATACATCTACAGATGATCTCAACCTTCCACGTCGCAGGAAATGACAACGTCAGAGCAGACCACCTAAGCAGGGAGAGTCTGGATCCAGGAGAGTGGGCATTGTCAGCCAAAGCCTTTCAGTTGGCAGTAGATCGCTGGGGTCTACCGTCCATCATCCTGCTGGCTGCATCTCACAATGCGAAGGTTCCCCATTCTTCAGTTGCAGAAGAGATCATTTGACCCTAGGATCAATGCTCTCGTTCAGACCTCACCGGAAGAGGAGCTGCAATATGTCTTCCCTCCATGGCCCGTCTTAGGCAGGGTCATTCGCAGAATTGAGCACCACAGGGGAGTAGTCCTGCTAGTAGCTCCAGATTGACCCAGGTGTCCGTGGTATGAGGACATGCGTGACTTCATATGGAGACCCCCCCATGTGCCTCCTAACGCACAGGGACCTGCTACAGCAGGGACCAGTCCTTCATGAGGATGCGACTCAATTCTGTGTTACGGTCTGGCCCTTGAAAGGCTCACCTGAAGAAGCGAGGATATTCGGCAGCAGTAATTGCCACCTTACTCTATGCGTGGAAGTTCTCTACGTCCCTAGCGTATATGTGGGTCTTGGAAGTATTTGAGGACTGGTGCGAGGAGCACAGTATTTCCCCCTTGGATGGTCAAATCACACTAATTCTAGAATTTTTGCAGGACGGCTTGAATAAAGGTTTGACCCTTAACTCCTTGAAGGTCCAGGTAGCGGCTCTCTCCTGTTTCGGCTCATTTGGACATGGCCCGTTTTCTGAAAGAGGTGAAGCACCTCTGGCCACCCCTGTTAGAGTTTTTGGTAGGGCCCTCCTTTCAGCCGCTGCGCAGTCTTTACTTGCATTTATTAACCCTGAAAATGGTGTTCCTGGTGGCTATACCCTTGGCACGTCGCATCTCTGAACTACAGGCATTAACGTGTCTGGAACCGTTCCTCCGGATGAATCCAGGAGTGTTACAGCTTCGTACCATTCCGTCCTTCTTGCCCAAGGTAGTCTTGGAGTTTCATTTGAATCAGTACATTTTGTTGCCATTCCTAGATAAGCACAAGGATGCAGAAGAATACCTCCGCCATTTGAATGTCAGTAGGCTTTTGTTGAGGTATCTGGAAGTTTCAGAACCGGTCCGAAAGACGGACTGCCTGTTTGTCCTTCACGATAGAAGGAAGCAGGGCGAAGCAGCTTCGCGGGCTACCATAGCTCACTGGATTAAGGAGGTGGTCACAGGAGCCTGTGTGGAGGCAGGAAAGCAATTACCCCTTCAGGTTAAAGCTCATTTCACTAGAGCTCAGGCAGTCTCATGGGCAGAAACTAGACTGCTGTCTCTCGTCGACATCTGCCGAGCGGCGACATGGTCCTCCTTATACACCTTCTCCATGTTCTATCACCTGGATGTTCAGGCCTAGGAGGGCGCAGCCTTTGCAAGAGCAGTGTTAACCGGATCGCAGGCAGCCACCCATCCTGATCGGGAGTAGCTTTTGTTTATCCCATTGGTCCAGAGTCCATCTGGCTACACACTAGGAAATGGAGAAATTACTTACCTGATAATTTCGATTTCCTTAGTGTAGACAGATGGACTCAGCATCCTGCCCACGGCTGCCCAAGAACAGTGCCAAGGATTCAACCGTGGAATGGATATCGATTTCAAGAGTTTATGGGTAAGCTGTCATCCAGTCCCTAGATCAGGGCATCTATAATCTTACTGGGGTTCAGTGTTTGGTTGAGTACAGTTACGGTTGTCCGTTTTTAATCAGGTTTTTTTCAATAGTATGTCCAGAGTGGCTTTTGAAGAGAATACTGAAGGGCTGAGGTCACTGCAGGGGTGTTTCTAGGATGACGTCAGCTTTGAAACCTGCTGACAGGGGAGCATAACCCATTGGTCCTTAGTCCATCTGTCTACACTAAGGAAAATGAAATTATCAGGTAAGTAATTTCTCCAACATGGGATGTGAAGCCACCATAGACACTCCATTTATGCCCACAGCCTGACCTACTAAATGTTCCTCATCCACACTTAGATGGCTTTTATTCTCCTCCCACAGCCCTGTATCCCAGATACATTTTCTTCTTCTCAGAATAGTGATAACTTTTGGCCGCCTGTTCTTGTGTGACATTCCCTTTATCTTCTGTGAGAGGGGAAAATGTAAAATGCATTTTTCTTCCCAAGGAAAGTTATATTCCATTCACATAGAATATTAAAAGGTGTCAGTACTGAGCCCTTTTATGCCACTTGTAAAGAGGCAGCATTACTGTCTATGCCAAAGATCACAGCATTCATCTTTATAACTGTTGCATGAGCCCTGGCTGCTCTCCTGTGGTCTTATATTCCTGTGGGTGAGCCATTAGCTTTTGGGGCACTTGCATCTCTCTGCTACCCAGAGATAGAGTGCTGCATTCTGATCCTTGGATCAGAAATTTGGTGATTAGCAGATCCAGGCCACTCTGGAAAACACAAAAGACAATTTAATGATAGGTTACAAATTTTAACTAATAGATCTGAAATTTCATTTTTTAGTTCCATCAGACCCCTGGGGTGTATACCATCTGGTCCAGGCGATTTACTACTCTTTAGTTTGTCAATCTGGCCAGGTTCACAGTGACTTGGTTCAGTTCATCTGACTCATCACCCTTGAAAACCATCTCCAGAACTGGTATCTTCCCAACATCCTCATTAGTAAACACAGAAACAAAGAATTCATTTAGTCTTTCTGCAATGGCCTAAGAGCCCCTTTAACCCTTTGGTCATCTAATGGTCCAGCCGATTCCCTTGCAGTTTTCCTGCTTTGTATATATTTACAGTTTTCATTATGAGTTTTTTCCTCTACGGCCAAAGTCATTTCAAATTCTCTCTTCGCCTGTCTTATCAATGTTTTACATTTAACTTGACAATGCTTATGCATTATCCTATTTTCTTCAGATGGATTCTTTCAATTTTTTAAGGATTTTTTTTAGCTAAAATAGCCTCTGTCACCTCACCTTTTAACCATGCCAGTAATCGTTTTGCCTTTCTTCCACCTTTCTTAATGCATAGAATAATTTTGGACTGTTCTAAGAAATGTCCAAGCCTGTTGTACACTTTTAACCTTTGCAGCTGCACCTTTGTTTTTTTTCTGTTTTCCTCATTTTATCAAAGTTTCCCTTTTGAAAACTGTGTTAGAGCTGTAGATTTACATATTGTCCCCCTTCCAGTTATTAGTTTAAATTTGATCATGTTATGATCACTATTGCCAAGTGGCCTCACTGCTGTTACCTCTTTCACCAAATCCTGCGTTCCACTAAGAATTAGATTCCTGCCTCTTATCCCATGACTTTGTAATTTCCTGAGGAGTTCTGTCATGGGGGACTTTGTCAAATGCCTTCTGAAAATCCAAATACCCTGTATCAGCCAGCTTACCTTTATCTACATATGTATTTATACCTTCAGATAATCTGAAAGACTGGTAAAACTTATTTGCTAAATCCATGTTGCTTTTCCCCATTAAGCTACATTGCATTCAGACTCCTTCACTTTTTCTACATTTGTTACTTTACAGACTTATTCTAAATTAGATAATTTGCATTTTCCCCTCCTCAGTCTACACCTAATACCCCATAATGACAAAGCAAAATCAGGTTTGTAGAAATTTGTGCAAATTAAAAATAAAAAACTGAAATATCACATTTGCATAAGTATTCAGACCCTTTGTTATGACATTCAAATTTGAGCTCAGTGCTTCCTGTTTCCATTGATCATCCTTCAGACGTTTCTCCAACTTGAGTGGAGTCCACCTGTGGTAAACTCAATTGATTGGACATGATTTGGAAAGGCAGACACTTGTCTATATAAGGTCCCACAGTTGGCTGCATGTCAGGGCAAAATCAAAGCCTTGAAGTCGAAGGAATTGTCTGCAGACATCCAGGACAGGATTGTGTCGAGGCACAGATCTGGGGAAGGGTATAAAACAATTGCTGCAGCATTGAATGTCCCAAAGAAAAGAGTGGTCTCTGTCATTCTTAAAGGGAAGAAGTTCTTAACCAGCAGGACCCTTCCTAGAGCTGGCTGCCCACCCAAACTGAGCAATTGGGGAGAAGGGCCTTGTTCAAGGAGGGGACCAAGAACACGATGGTCACTCTGACAGAGCTCCAGAGTTCCACTGCGGAGAAGGGAGAACCTTCCAGAAGGTCAACCATCTCCGCAGCACTCCAGCAATCTGGCCTTTATGATAGAGTGGCCAGACAGCAGCCACTCCTCAGTAAAAGGCACATAAAGGCCCACTTGGAGTTTACCAAAAGGCACTTAAAGGACTCTCAGAGCATGAGAAGCAAGATTCTGTGGTCTGATGAAACCAAGATTGAACTCTTTGGCCTGAATGCCAAGCGTCATGTCTGGAGGAAACCAGGCACCGCTCGTCACCTAGCAAATACCATCCCAGTGGGAAGCATGGTGGTGGCAGCATCATGCTGTGGGGATGATTTTCATCTGCAGGAACTGGGAGACTAGTCAGGACCACGGGTAATATGAACAGAGCAAAGTTCAGAAAGATCCTTGATGAAAACCTGCTCCGGAGCCTTCTGGACCTCAGACTGGGGCGATGATTCACCTTCCAACAAGACAATGAACCTAAGCACACAGCCAAGCAATGCAGGAGCGGCTTCAGCACAAGTCTGTGAATGTCCTTGAGTGGGCCAGCCAGAGCCCAGACCTGAACCCGATCAAACATCTCTGGAAAGACCTGAACACAGCTGTGCATAGACTCTCACCATCCAACCTGGCAGAGCTCGAGAGGATCTGCAGAAAGAATGGGAGAAAATCCCCAAATCCAGGTGTGCCAAGATTGTAGCGTCATGGAGGCTGCAATCGCTGCAAAAGAATGGGAGAAAATCCCCAAATCCAGGTGTGCCAAGATTGTAGCGTCATGGAGGCTGTAATCGCTACAAAAGAATGGGAGAAAATCCCCAAATCCAGCTGTGCCAAGATTGTAGCGTCATGGAGGCTGTAATCGTTGCAAAAGAATGGGAGAAAATCCCCAAATCCAGGTGTGCCAAGATTGTAGCGTCATGGAGGCTGCAATCGCTACAAAAGAATGGGAGAAAATCCCCAAATCCAGGTGTGCCAAGATTGTAGCGTCATGGAGGCTGTAAGCGCTGCAAAAGAATGGGAGAAAATCCCCAAATCCAGGTGTGCCAAGATTGTAGCATCATTGAGGCTGTAAGCGCTGCAAAAGAATGGGAGAAAATCCCCAAATCCAGGTGTGCCAAGATTGTAGCGTCATTGAGGCTGTAATTGCTACAAAAGAATGGGAGAAAATCCCCAAATCCAGCTGTGCCAAGATTGTAGCGTCATGGAGGCTGTAAGCGCTGCAAAAGAATGGGAGAAAATCCCCAAATCCAGGTGTGCCAAGATTGTAGAGTCACGGAGGCTGTAAGCGCTGCAAAAGAATGGGAGAAAATCCCCAAATCCAGCTGTGCCAAGATTGTAGCGTCATGGAGGCTGTAAGCGCTGCAAAAGAATGGGAGAAAATCCCCAAATCCAGGTGTGCCAAGATTGTAGCGTCATGGAGGCTGTAAGCGCTGCAAAAGAATGGGAGAAAATCCCCAAATCCAGCTGTGCCAAGATTGTAGCGTCATGGAGGCTGTAAGCGCTGCAAAAGAATGGGAAAAAATCCCCAAATCCAGGTGTGCCAAGATTGTAGAGTCACGGAGGCTGTAATCGCTACAAAAGAATGGGAGAAAATCCCGAAATCCAGGTGTGCCAAGATTGTAGCATCATGGAGGCTGTAAGCGCTGCAAAAGGGGCCTCAACAGGGCACTGAGTAAAGGGTCTGAATACTTATGGAAATGGGATATTTCAGGTTTGCACAAATTTCTACAAAGCTGATTTCACTTTGTCATTATGGGATATTGAGTGTAATTGAGGAGGGAAAATGCATATTCATTTTAGAATAAGGCTGTAGAGCAATAAAATGTGCAAAAAGCGAAGGGGTCTGAATTCTTTTTGAATGCACTGTGTGTGTGTCTATATGGCCAGTGATTGTTTTTAAGAATGACACATCTAGCATTTTGTCTGTCATCGACATCTGGCTCACCGGAAATGTTCCTTCTAATTTTTGAAAGGCTATGAGGGCAAAATTTCTTTTTCTTTTGTGCAACTTTTTATAAACTGAGTTCAAATTTGTGCATTATGAGCAGCTATAATGCAAATAATATTGGGAATTCTTGTGTGCACACAACCACTGTGCGTGTGCACAGCTTAGATGGAAGAGTGCTCGCCGTTCTATAGTTTCCCAGATCACCCCTAGAGAGAGGTTACACAACCACTAGCTTGTTTTATTGGACAAAGGAAAGCAGGTTAAATGTTGTACACTTAAAGGAGTCAGCTTCACTCTGTCGGGTTTTGAAAATCTAATCTTTATTTTCTGTAACAAAAACCAACAATGAGGTTTTTATCCTACCAGCAACACGATGAGCTAAGCTGTAGAGCCAGCCAGTGCTGGTGTTGCGCTGAGCACTGGTGTACTAGCAACCACATCCAGATACTTTACCTGGCTGCTGCCTGTTTGAGTTTATTTTTTATTTCTTATATGTTGGGGGAAGATGGGTTAACTCCCTTTCTAACACCGCATAAAGATGGAGACTTAAAATTATTATAGTGCTCCTACTCTCTCTATGCATTTTATTAACAGAATTAAGAGTTTGTCTCTCTCGCTGCAGGGCAGCTGCCCGATTTGTACATTTGGGGGAGGCTTTTTCTTAATGTGATCAATGAATTTGTGTTATCTGATGTTATATGTGAGAGAACCATGAGGTCTATAACTAAGAAAGGGGGAGGTGCTGGACTTGTTAACGTGTCCTGATTTTATGTCTTGTATGGTTTTGTTTGTTTAAATGTTTTTTTACTGTTTGTATGCGATTGTAATCCACCCAGAGCAGCACCTAGCTGAATGAGATGGAATTTAAATTTTTAAATAAATGTACTGACATGACTTGTGAAGAGGCAGTGAAACACTTTGGCATGTCACACAGGAAGTCGTCATTCTTGTTCTTCTACATTTTTTATTTTTGAGCATTATAAAATGACATTTGTGCTTCAACTTTGTGCTTGTTTTCCTAGACAGACAGACGCTGGAAGTTAGATAAAGAGATGCTGCAGAACTAGAAAAGACTAGGCTGCAAGGTTATAGAAAACATTCTTAGAAACGACCCAAGGCCGCTAATGCCACAAAATTCCAAGAAAACCAGTACATGCGAGACGAGGTTTAAGTAACTTGGAAAACGAGAGAAAACTATCATACAGCCATTCACGTTATTTGATTATGATAGAAATTATGACAATTATGTGTTCTAGTTTAGGGTTTGGAAGTGTAAAATCTGTTTAATGCTTTATCATCAGTAAAATCATTTGAGAGGGAGTTTATAGAGAAGCAGAATGCCATGCAAGGCATCAGCATAAAGGGACCTTATTTAAAATGTAAGGTTTGTATTTTATAGCATTTAATAAAAAAGCTTTTCTCTACAGCTGTTGGCTCTAAGCGTCTCTTTTCAGAGAACCACAACAGTTCCCATCGCTTATGAAATCATTGCCTTGTTACTTTATGTAATCCACCTTGAGCCTACCTTTAGGAAAGGTGGAGTATCAAATGCTTATAAAATACAAAAAATATACTGGAGCCTGAAATCCTAGCTCCACTGGTGCAAAAGCTCCATCCAATTGAGGTCCTGGGGAAGGCATTATGTAGTAATGTAGGAATACAGCAGATAAGGAGCTTCTGACCTGCCCAGTTGTCCCATCTACTGTGTCAGCTCAGACCATGCTCATAAACTCTTTGCTTTCTAACTGCTAGATGCGTGACAGTGTTGGTTTTAACCTCAAAATCTAGTTGTTTCCATAGTCCATACTAGGAAAAAATGGCAAAGATTCACTGTGTTTCTCTCCTACCTCCCACTGCAGGATTACTGGAAGTGCACAGAGTGCAATGAGATTAACCCTCCTCTTCCACGCCATTGCCCCAGATGCTGGGCGCTGCGCAAGGATTGGCTTCCCGATGAGAAAGGTGGCAAGTTAGGGGGCCAGAAATTAAAGCGCTCCGCCGAGCCAGATGCAGAAGAGGGCTTTGACGTTCCTGACTGTAAAAAACCCAAGACAGGGGATTGCAAAGAGCCAATTACTGAAGAGAATGAGGACACAGCAGCACAAAGCTTAGATTCCCAAGAAACGGAGGACTTCTCGCAGCCATCCACATCTGGCAGCATTATTTGTGGCAGTCAGGATTCCTGCAAAGAAACCGAGAAGGACGAGGCCCAGGACAGAGAGGAGAGCATGGAGTGCAGCCTTCCCCTCACCAGCACAGAGCCCTGTGTTATCTGTCAGAGTAGGCCCAAGAATGGCTGCATCGTTCATGGCAGGACTGGTCACCTCATGGCCTGCTTCACCTGTGCCAAGAAGCTAAAAAAGCGAAACAAGCCCTGTCCGGTTTGCAGGCAACCTATCCAGATGATAGTACTGACCTATTTTAGCTAGAACTGAAGCCCCGCCCCGATTGGAAGAGAGTTTATTTTTATATGGCTACTAAAATGCATGTTTGCTGTATGGCGTGGGTGCTTGGCTGTTGGGAGTATAGAATGAATAATTACACTCCAACACAAGCACTTTTTGCAGTCCACGGTGACTTTTCTTGGATCAGCACAAGAATTATCTGGACATGAAGGTACGCAGGAGCTTTTGGGACCACTCAGATGGTATCTGATCGATGTGGTCTCCAAAGCTTTTCCGGTTACTAGGCCTCTGCCCTCCAACGTTGAAGCTGAGTGGCCACCTTGTTCCAGTCGCTCTTTCTAAAGCTGTCTAGGGGGAAGTTTCATGAGTGTCTGCTTTCTGACCTGGATGAGGAGTATACCAGCACACTTTGGGCTATAAACTCACTAAATACAAAAGATTGGGGCCAATAGAATTGCTAAGCTGTAGTTTGCCCTGATTACCCTAAACTGCTGTATGAGGCTCCTACTTTAACCAATGATCTGATGCATTCTGGCGGTTTTTGTAAGGTATTAAACAGGTTTTTTTAGCAGGTATATAATTTCTGTAAACTGATCTAAAATCACATCTTTAAGTTTATAGCTCTCTGGTAGTGTGGGGGCCGTGGTAAAAATCCACATTAAAATATCAATCTTTTAATGCACTGATGATGCTGAATACGTAAAATAAAAGCCGCTATTCCTATATATTTAATATGTGTAAAATATCTTTAATTTATTTTCTTTATAACTTTATAGAATTATATAATCTCTAGGCAGTGGCTGTTTGTTTAATTTATTGAATTTGTGAATTAGTATGGGATAAGGAAAGAGTGGGGAGCTGCTGCTGGTTCCTTACCAGCGTAGTTCTGCCTTTACAGAGTGCATGGAGAGCAGAGCAGCTTGTAAGGCCAAGTCAAGGTTATGCCTCCAGGTCTCCCAAGGACTAACTTTCTTTCAGGTACAGCTAGAGTGGCGTAAAAGGTAGAAATCCTAGTTTAAAGGTTAGCTGATTGGTAGTTAGTGCTTTACATTCTGTCACATCTGAACAGTAATACTGCTGCAAGCTTTCTTCCACTGCCTGTCAGATTGGATCTGTGCTTTTAGTCAGAACACTGTGGAAGGATATTTAGGTTGGCAGAAAAACAAACAAACCATGAAAGGGGGAAATCCATGACACTTGTATTAGAGCTGAGTGTAGAGAGAGACATGCGACTCATCCCACTGCACTCCCCTAACACTACAGGGAATCTGTTGCTAACCACTGAAGCCTGTGACATACACCCAAAGTTGCAGTGTGCACAGCATGAAGCTGAAAGACAAGATGCTTTTTTTTTCAAAAGCGTTTTTTCCAGTTTTACCAAATCTGACCACCTCATCATGGACTTATCATTTCCTTTGGATACAGCAATAGAGGATGTGCTCACTATTTTCTGCAAGTACAGGTTTGGAAGTTGACTCTACTTTCTAGCAATTTTAGATTTACAAATCTGCGTCTGCCTTACTGAAGAATTTGATTGAAGGATGAAACTTTCAGGCACTAGTGTTTGCACCTTGTGCCTAACTGTTCTCTACCTACCTGCTTCCCTAATCAGCAAGAACAAAAGTAGTTAACGGAGAGAAATAAATTGTGTATGTATGTGTATATATAGATATATTTGTGTATGTTTAAAAGACAGCTTATAATATGTACACTTTCTAAAAATATATTTGTGCTGGAAGGTTGCAATGTTTTATTGTTCGTACTGTACAGAGGGTGAACAGTATGGTAAAGGTAGGGTGAGTACTTTTTGTTTTACTGACTTTTATATGTAAAAATGCAAATCATTAAATTCCAAGAACTGTACAGCTGTCGTTCCTCCTGTGTTCTAGAGCATAACTAGTAGAGATGGAGAATTGGGTGTAACCGTTATTATTGTGCAAAAGCTTAAAAAGGGCAATTTATTCATATGGGGGAAAAGACACAATGGGTTTTTTTTTAATTTTAATAAAGGCAAACATACAGGGATTAGAAAGAAAAGTGGTTTAAAGGGCTTTGCCGGTTGAGGAGAAGTGAGAAATGTGAAGGTTACTCACAGATACAAAGTATGTATAAAGATGTAAACATTTTCCATGACTAATCCTGGGTTAATTTACATATTTATAAACTATATAGCAGAGTGTCTGGAAAGAAGACCATTCAGAGTAAGAACCAAGCTTGAAAAAGCAGATCCTGAACTGCCCATCTCATCATCTATTGCCAGCTATGTGCTGGCCTGGCCCCCTCTAAGTGTGCCTTTGCCCCTATGACCGGCTTCTTTATCGGTGATATTCTGGGAGGAATGACGCTTCTGCTTTCTGTATTGTCTTGGGTGCATGTTGAAACAATGTTGACTGATGCATTAGTGTTAGAAATGAACAGATAAGTGGAAGGACCTTGTGTCTATCTGCAGTTTGACTCCAGCCCTCCCTTTGCAGGGTTAGCCTGGACTGATAGCTGCAGAGATTCCAGCACCCCAAGGACTGGAGAAATTCCAGTGCAACACATTCAGCTTTGGAGACTTTGTTTCTTTCAAAGATCAGATGTTAGAATTAGGTCCATTTTATTTTAATTTAGATAATGAAGCTGATATTTTACATTGTTGCCAATGAGAAAACTTACAGGAATTCTATGTAACCATCCAACCCCTGAATCCCAAGTTTTGGACTCTAAATTTGATTTTTGATTTTTTTTTTGGAGGGGGGGGAGTAAGAGCTGAGATGGTAAAGACCCTTTCCTCTTCATCTGGGCAAGCCAGTCCACACCAGTGAGTTGTGCACCAACCAGCAGGTGGAGACGGAGAACGACTCGCTAACGTCCCTCTCATACAGCTCACCACAGACATCAGCCAGCCAGCATTTCTCTGTCTCCAGCAGGTGATGGACATGCATCCTTGCTTGTAGACTTCAGCCTGCTAAGCTTGAACAGGCTGTTCTGACCTCCTTTGGTGATAGCGTCTGCTATCTCAGGACAGGAGTGAGGTGAAGGCTGGTGCCCTAGCCCCCTCCTGACTGAGGGGAGAGTGTGGTAGGATAAAGGAGCCTTGGCCTCAGCCCTGTTAAATTCTCTTCCTCTCTGTTTTGTCGTCCTTGCTTTCTACCCCTGTTTTCTCTGGTGTTCGGCTGAGGGTCATTAACTGGCTTCAGTGCAGTGAATAAAATTTATTTATTTTTTTAAAATCCACGTTGGCAGAGACAGCAGTGATCACGCACAAAGGAGGATCAGGAGTAACGTTGCGTTGGGCCGCATTGCGAGCAGGGACCAAAGTGCCAAAGCATTGTGAAACCACGCATCAGTTGCCATTTTGAGCTTGCAGCACTGCTGCTAAGGCACACACAGGGAAGAGATGGCGTCGAGAGAGTCATATGCAGGTAATTAGCCCCAAAAGATCACTAAGCATTTGCCAGAAATGTGTGGAGGCTCAAGGAGATGTCTCTGCAGGGGGATTTGTGCCTGCAGAGACTTCAGGAGCTCCAAGTTAACATGAGGATAGTATGGCAACTGCAACTCCGGAGAGGGGGGGAGACGTCTTCCCCGCCATCACTACTGCCAATTCCTATGGGGGTGAGCTTGGAAGAGGCTTTCCCTACTCAGGCAATGGATGTTTCCACTGTGACATGGGTGGGATTTTTTAAAGGTCTTCAGGCTTTTTGTAAAGGGCAGGAAGGGTCCAGGTGTACAATTCTGGTCGCCGCATCTCAAAAAAGATATAGTTGCAATGGTGAAGGTACAGAGAAGGGCAACCAAAATGATAAAGGGGATGGAACAGCTCCCCTATGAGGAAAGGCTAAAAAGGTTAGGGCTGTTCAGCTTGGAGAAGAGACGGCTGAGGGGGGATATGATAGAGGTGTTTAAGATTATAAGAGGTCTTGAACGAGTAGATGTGAATCAGTTATTTACACTTTCGGATAATTGAAGGACTAGGGGGCATTCCATGAAGTTAGCAAGTAACACATTTAAGACTAATTGGAGAAAACTCTTTTTCACTCAACGCACAATAAAGCTCTGGAATTTGTTGCCAGAGGATGTGGTTAGTGTAATTAGTGTAGCTGGGTTCAAAAAAGGTTTGGATAAGTTCTTGGAGGAGAAGTCCATTAATGGCTATTAATCAAGTTTACTTAGGGAATAGCACTGCTATTAATCAAGTTTAATTAGGGAATAGCCACTGCTATTAATTGCATCAGTAGCATGGGATATTCTTAGTGTTTGGGTAATTGCCAGGATCTTGTGCCCTGGTTTGGCCTCTGTTGGAAACAGGATGCTGGGCTTGATGAACCCTTGGTCTGACCCAGCATGGCAATTTCTTATGTTCTTAGGTGGAATCGGGAGTGCCCGCATCAGCAGCTTCCTCAGGATCGCAGAAGCAGTCAAAGGAGGCTTTGTCCCCTCCCAGACAGGTAAAACAGAGAAGGGGATGTGGTTAGTGTAGCTGGGTTTCAAAAAGGTTTGGATAAGTTCTTGTAGGAGAAGTCAATTAACTGCTATTAATCAAGTTGACTTAGGGAATAGCCTCTGCTATTACTGGCATCAGAAGCATGGGTTCTAGTTAGTGTTTGGGTACTTGACAGGTACTTGGAGCCTGGTTTGGCCACTGTTGGAAACAGGATGCTGAGCTTAATGGACCCTTGGTCTGACCCAGTATGGCAATTTATTATGTTTTATGTGCTGGGGGAGAAGGTGACAACACGGATCCTTTGTGAGATTCCTGGGAAGAGTTGGTATTCTCAATGGGAGATCCCGACAAATTTTTGGAAGAGGAGGAGATTCTCCCAGATGCAGAGCTGCACAGGACAATGTTTTGGCTCTTTCACAGAGACAAGATGTCAGGTTTGATTTTACAGCCTTGGTTGTGAGGAGGTCTTGTCTGCAGAGGCTTAGGATCTGAAGAAGAATCCTGTGATGGTTAGTTTGCGAAAGGTGTCCTGATTTTTCCTCTGCATGAGGCTGTTCAAGAATTGATTGATTTGGAATGGAGTTCTCCTGAGGCTAATTTTAAAGGGGATCGTTCATTAGCGGCTTTGTACCCTATGGATCCTAAAGCTAGGGAAAAGCTCCGGTTTCCCGAGGTGGACGACCTGGTCTGCGCGGTGAGAAAACATACCACTATTCCAGTGGATGAAGATGCAGCCTTAAAGGATACCCAGGACCCAGAAGATTGAGATGATTTTGAAATGGGCCTTTGAGACACTGGCCATGAATTTCCAAATCTCTGCTTGCTGTTCAGTTGCTGCAAGCACTTGGAATAGGTAGAGAATTTGGCCAAGAGCAATCTGTAGCATTCTCAGGGCAAGGTGTTTCTTCCAGAGTCCTGCATTCAGAAGGTCTGGGGGCAGGTCCGAGCACTGAGACTGACTGTCTCTCTATCGGTATGGTTGTACCTACAGTTGCTGGGATCAATGTCGCGGCAATGATAGAGGTTCCTTGGACATGCATATGCATCATCTGCAAAGGTCCCTTTTGGCCCGCTGGAATCCTCAGTCTCAGGAATACAAGATGCCATTGATCTTGCCGCCAGAGATGAGACAGTTGCTCTGCTGGTTCCGCTGGGAGCATCTGGAGAAAAGAATGGAGTTGGAGATTTCTGGTTGGTGGTCACTACAGATGCAAGTGTACAGGGTTGGGGAGCTTATTGTCAGGAGCTGGTGGTGTAAGGGCAGTGGTTTACCAAACAGGCATCTTTGGTCCATCAGCCGGCTGGAAGCCCGAGCAATTCGGCGAGCTTTCCGGCAGTTTGAACCCCAGTTGGAAGGAAAAGAGGTGAAAGTAATGTCAGACAACGTGACAGCAGTGGCCTACTTAAATCATCAAGGGGGGGACTCGAAGTCAACAAGTTTCTCAGGAAATGGATCTCCTTTTTCCGTGGGTGGAACTGCTTTTGCTAGCATTGTTGGCTTCTCATATAGTAGAGGCCAACAGCATGCAGGTGGATTATCTCAGTTGTCACAAGTTAGATCCAGAAGAATGAGAATTGGTCCCTGAAGTGTTTTGGCTCATTGTGGAACGATGGGGTTGGCCCTTTCTGGATCTAATGGTGAGCCACAAGAACGTGAAAGTGGATCGTTTTTACAGTCGGACCTGGGATGTTCTAGAACGCGGAGTGGATGTGTTGGTTCAGTCTTGGCCACGGGGAAAGTTGCTATATGCGTTTCTGCTGTGGCCCATGATCAGTCGGTTACTACAGAAGATAGCATGGCATCCAGGCTTGGGGGGGTGCTTATATCAGGGACTGGCATTTCACGACAATCCGGATCGATTTTGTCTTAGTTTGGCCTTTAAGAGGGCTCGACTGTTGAACCTGGGAGTATTTGGGTCCAGTGGTGGAAACTCTGTTGCGAGTGGTAAATTTTCCACTTCCTTGGCCTATATCTGGGTCTGGTGTGTCTTTGAACATTGGTGTCAGGACCATTTTTGCCTTCCTGCTTCAGCGTTTATACCTTTGATCCTAGAGTTCTTACAGGAAGGTCTGAGTAAAGGTTTAGCCTTGAACATGCTCAAGGTGCAGGTGCCTGCCAGAGCGTGTTATCGGAGAGGCCCCTCTCTTTGCATCTGAGGGGTGTGAAGCACCTTAGAGCCCCCCCCCCCCCTTGCATTTCCCAGTGCCTTTGTGGGATTTGAATCTGGTTCTTGACTTTTTGGCGGGTCTGACCTTTCATCCTCTGCGGGGTCTTTCCTTGCAGTTATTGACCCTGAAGACTGTGTTTCTAGATTTTGTAATTGCAAGCCTTGTCATGTAGAGCAGTGTTCTCCAACCTTGTCCTGGGGGCCCACCAGGACAGGATTGGGGACCAGTGATGTAGAGAACCCTTTTTGGTTATCGTGTCAGATAGGTCCAGTTAAGGACTGTACCTGCCTTTCTTCCAAAGGTGGTTTCAGATTTTCATTTGAATCAGTCTGTTTTTCTGCCATTCTTGAATAAGGGTTTGGATAGACAGGAATTCAGGAAATTACGACCTTTGAATGTGCTGCAGCAATTATTGTGGTATCTGAAGTTTACCAATGTCTTTTGTAAGAGAAATTGGCTCTTTCTCCTTCATCAGGGAGTGAAGAAGGGGGAGGCAGCCTTTCGTGCCATGATGGCTCGGTGGATTAAGGAAGTGGTGACAGCATATGTGGATGCTGGGAAACTTCTTCCAAAGCAGATAAGAGCGCATTTGACTCAGGTGCAGGTGGTTTCCTGGGTGGAATTGCATTTGCTTTTTCCAGCAGAGATCTGTAGAGCGGTGACATGGTCTTCCTTGCATATGTTTGCCAGATAGTAACAGATTTGGCTGCGCAGGAGGATTTGTCCGCTGCTTGGGCCTCACGTAGCCGCCTGCCCTTCTGGGGTGCAGCTTTAGTACATCTCACTGGTGTGGACGGACTTGCCTGGATGAAGAGGAAGGTGAAATTACTTCTTACCTGATAATTTTGTTTCCTCGAAGTAGTGCAAGCCAGTCCACCATCCCACCCTGGGCTGCCTTGAGGCGGCTGACTTTCTTCTGTTGGGTGAGATCCTTATTAAGGAACATATTATATGGGAAGGTTCTCTCAGGCGCATGGACTTGCGCGCCGTACGTGGTAAGTGGTTTTACGGTATTTGGTAATAGTTTTTTCCATTACTTCTGATTTTTCAGGGTTTACTTTTTAGCATGGATGAACAAAGCCCATTTACAATCTCAGGTGCTCTTTAAATTTAACTAGCAAGAAGCTGGATATTATCAATGTAAAAAAACCAGCCAAAGTCAAGGCTATGAATCAGGGTGGCCAGGACCAAAAGATACAAGCTAAAGAGTGTAGGTAATGGAACAGAACCCCCTCGACTGCCACGAGTGCAATGTTGAGGTTGCAATGATACTTGAGTTCCTGTTGAGCTGGTAGGTTCTACTCTTAAAGGAGTTGAACCAGCTGAGTGCAGACTTAAACGTGCCATTATCAATCAGGCATTTGCTCAGAAAATGGTGCTAAATAATATGAAAAGTTGAGCTTGTGTCCAAGTATACAACTACAGCTTTATCCTTGTCTAAATCCCTCTATCCCAAAAGCCTCCATGACTCTCTCCTAGCACCACTCCCTCCCCCTTGGGCACTGCTGTAGCCATCATCGTAGGATCTAGTCTCTTCTGCTTTGTAGTGCTAATGGTACAATTACTGTTGGTATACTTGGTGATTTTAGGAAGATGGGGCAGAGAGCTCAGAGGCTTGACTGAAAGGGAAACGACTGGTAATGGGGCTAGTCAGCTTATCATAAAGGAGCAGGACTGGTCATGACTTGCTCTTGAAATGCAGTGTACATACTAAAATATGTCACATTTATAGGCTGCTCCTCCCACAGAGGCTACAACGCAGTGAACAACATAAATACAGAAGCATCAACTATAAGATAAATCTAAAATCGTATCTCTGCTACTAGCGAAGTGCTGCGAGGCCTCATTGTCTCTCTTAAATCAGCTGTAGACAGGGAAACGCTTGTCCTCAGGTTGGCAGCACTGCTCCAGGAAGCAGCTGAGGCTGGATTCTGGCACTGAACAGCTGGATGGCCCTGGATTCTTCAGGAATTGATGTGTCTGATAATTTGGAGGTGAGTCAATGGTGCCCTCCCCCACTCCTAACAACATGTGAAAACCTGACATCCACCCACTCCTGCTAGCTGTAAATTATAGAGCTGGAGTCCCTGCAGTAAGGAAATGATGTGGGAGGTTGCTGGAGTTCCTCGCAGCATTTGTGCGTGCTCTTCCCTCACCTTTTCTGAAATCCTCTCCAGCCTGTTTCATTTCTATCTTGGGCTTTTGCTCTGCTTTGTAGACCTTCCCTAAGAAAGTTCTGCCATTCTTAGTGCGGCCTCACTGGCTGCCAGGGAATTGTCTTGTGATCTTGACTGTTTCTGAATTGTGACAAAGGGTGCTCCCTATGCCATACAAGCCAAGAGCCTGGAAGGAGGCCTGACTTAGCTTGACATCTGTGCTGGAAAAATGGGCTGTTAATTAGCAAATAAATGTTCAAAAGAATGCTTAGCACATTTTGGTGCAAATTCTTTTATAGACTATAGTTGGGGCCGGCTGTCTATGAAGTTTCCTGTCCCCCTACTTTATAAATATGGAGGTCGATTTTCAAAATTTGTGTAAATTGCCAGTCTGATGATCCATCGTCCCTGCAGGCAAAAGTACTTTTATCTGCCTTCAGTGGAGGTACTTCAGGGGGCAGGGTCAGACTGGGGGATGCTACAACATGTAGTTTTTGTATTTTCAAATCTATACATGCTCTCAGCATAAAAAGCTGGTGCACATTCCTGCAGCTCCTTATTTTTCCTTAGGGAGTTCTGAAAGGGAACGAATATGCATGGTGACAATGGTCCAACCTACCAAGTCGATCACAAACGGGCTGGGCTGCAAGCTGCAAACTCTTCAGTGCAGCAGGAACTGCATCTCGTTCATGCTGCTGACACAACAAGTGCATTTTGCACCAAATCAAAGACCTTTTTCTCATCCCACCCCCTACGCAAGGAATCCTCACTGCATGTTAAAATCAGCTTCACTATTGTATAGCAATCAATCTGACTTAAACTAGCTTCTCTAAGAAAATAGTGCACATCGTCACTGAGTCATGACGTGACTCAGTGACAGGTCTTGCCCTAGCCCAGTGTTTAACTGGAGCATGCAGCTCCTAATGGAATAATATCCATCCACCCACTATTAGTAAGATTCAAGCAACTTTCACGGCCTGACAATCAGAGTACAGAAGAGAGCCAGGAGGTTCCTAGGATCTGGTGCTGCTTTGTACTGTCCTGATCAGGCCTCGTGGTAAGAGATGGCCTAGTTTCCTACTAAGCAGTGCCTCTGCACCTGTATGGTACAGACTTGGGGGTATGGGGTTTGGTCCCATTTTGTATAGTTTGTGGTTCATAATGGGCCCCATTCCCGTAGATGAGAATTGGTTGAATTTTGCTATTGAATAATTTTAATTGAAACTGGCCAGGAGGTTTCGTTATTGCATAAATGTCTTTATAGCTAACTTACAGCTCCTAGGTGCACTTGGTGTCAGGCCCACCTATGCCTAGTCCTTCTTGGTTAAGTAGGTAAAATTTTAATTTTTTTAATTTTTGCTTTTTCTGGAAAATCCATAATTTATCTTTTCCTGATTCTCCTACAGTCCTCTGTCAGGTTTATGTTCTAGGGTAGGAGATAACATGACCATCGCCATACAGCAGGCAGTGGAGCTCGGAGTTATCGACTTTCAGTTATGTGGTTTATGGATGGGACAGAGATGGACTTCCTGGCTGCTGTCTCTTTACCTCACCACTGATAGAATTAAATCCATCACAGCTTTGCCTCCTGATTCCATTTTGTCATAGTTTGAGGTGGGGGGATGGTGCTAAATAGAACAAAATGCCCTTTGTAAGGCCATAAACATGCACGTATTTGGTGGTACTCAAGGAGGAATCCAGCACAGCTGTTTGTGAGGAAATGTAATAGTGGTGTTGAGGATGGTATAGAAATTTAGTAATCCTGCTGTTGGCATGGAGCTCTCTCAGATTAAGTGGTCGTGCTGTCTTTCATGTTTGGAGACGTATGTAATTAACCCTTCTGAACATGACCCAGGGCCGTGTCCAGAAAGTTGAATCAAGTTCCATAATTTGACTGGGCCTGTACATCTCGGTGGCTGTACAAGCTGCATTTTCATTCTTGTCTCTGGTAATGGCTTTGGTACTTCCTGAGGCTCTGATTTCAGCCTTGGCGGTGAGCAGGCTGGGCTGGAGCAGTACATAGGCAAGCTAAGGCTTTGGGGGAAGGGAAGACTCCTGCATGGGTTTTGGGTTGGACTAGCTGCAAGGCTGGCATGCTCAGCTGGTGCCCTTCAAGCTTTGCTGGTGTTGGCAGAGTGGTAATGAGCCCTGCTAGAGGCACGCGCCAACCTCCATGCGATTGGGTCCATGAGCCCTCTGCTCTGTTACAAGAATACAATACCCAAAGGCGGAGTGATACATGCGTAAGAGACATTCTTTCTCCTTATGTCTGAGCAGAGTTAGAACACTGTCAAGCAGAACATCTGATGGGAAGTTAGAAATACAGATTTAATCACAAATGGTCTGGCAATGAAGAGCTGACAGCATTTGCAAAAGTTGCCCAGCCTACAATGTGAAGGTGCTTGAAAGCTTGGTCTGTTATCAGAGCTGTGCGCTCTCATTTTAAATTAATTATGGAAGTGAGTGGCCCCCTCTGCAATGTCACCACATGCATTTAACTGTGGCCCCTGCTGTTAACCAGAAACAAATGCTGCTGTGACCTGCACATCATGCTCTTTCCGTGTTAGAGGTTGCTTATTGTGTATCATGGACTTTGTCTTGTGCGGATACAAGAGATTTGAGGGGAGGGGTGCCCACAGGCCCCTAGCTCAATAGTAAAAACATTCTTTATAGCAAAGTGCAATTTAATAAGGCCTTCAGAGGCTGAGGCTTTCTGGATGAAGCTATACATCCTCAGTTCCTGAACTCGTGGGGTCAAGAATCTCATACTGGGTTGTGTGGGTAGATCCCACGCAACCCAGTATGACTGCTCCTCGTGGAAGTAACCAACAGCACTCTTTGCAAAAAGGGAAGAACTTTCTTACTCAAATGCAAAAAACCCCTGCTCTATCATAGGATACCCTTTAAATATTGTCTCAACCTCTTTGGGTACACTGTGGGAGGCTGGATTTACAGTATATGCGCCCCCATCCCAGTATAGGGAAGGTTGGTCCCCTTTGAGAAACTCCAAGCTCTGTGTATAAAACTCTGCATAATCTTGGGGGAAAGAGGAGAAATGGTGGCAGCGGCAGCAGCAGACGACGATGTGGTATCCTGTCACCAAGCCCAGAATGAACCGTGACCAGGGCCAAGGTTAACCCAAGTTTACTCCATGTTGTGCTTTCCGTAACCTGTCATTTTACTCCACTGCTGTTTTGTAAAGCTTTCCCTTTCCTCTTCTCTACTTTAATCAGTATGTATATTATTTTGGCAACACATGTAAAATGGTGGGGCCAACATCATTATCTGAATCAATGTGGTGATGGGGAGGAGGGAATCTACCATTATCAACTGTCTCCTAGCACAAGATGGCTTGAGCCCAGCCTCCTCGATCAGGTCCCTTCCTTCCTCCACCACCACAGGTTTCTGGCTTGAAAAGGAAGCTGCTGGGACAGAGGGTCAGGGAGGGGAGACTGGGCTCACAGATCCCAAACTGCAGCTGATCCTCTGAAAGCTGGAGCCTGGCTGAGCAGGTTTGGGTCTCCCCTGGTGAGGAAGAGCTGCAGTTCTAGCAATTTGTGTTGTGGCTACGACCGATAAATTCTGCTGCAAGCAGAGCTGAGAGAAACCAATTTCCATACACAATCAGGATTGATTAGAGCATCTGCTTCTACTCTAAGTGATTGTCATTGCATCCTGAAAAGTTTTCTGCCACGAAGTAGGCTTTACAACAGCAGAAAATCTCATGCACAATTAGCCAGTGCCTACTAAATCTAAGATAGACTTTCATTAGTGCTTGCTAAGTTTTATAAATTGCTGTCCTTCAGAAAATCTCATAAATTTGTATTCCATGTGTGAGAATTAGCAATTATCTGCTCCTTTAGCAGCTTATCAGTTGCCAATATTAAACAAATCTTCATAGAGGATTACATGCCATTATCAAGGCTTCCCTGTATCCCTGTAAGAAAGCCTTAATTTAAAAAAAAAATCCCTCTGAACTCTTACTGATTTCAACCTCTATTGTTAATCTTTGTGTTGTTTACTGCCCTCCTAGTTTATTAAACCCTGATCTATCACCCCTGTTAGAAACTCTAGCCCCATTACCTGTGGACTTATCCCATACCATCTTAGCTGGTGACTTCAATCAACTCTAATGCTTCTCCTCCCACATCTCCTCCTTTCTCGAGGTAATGGCTGGTTTGGGCTGAGAGCAATTAATCAATAAACCCCCATAAAGATACACCATAGTCTTGACTTTGTCTTTTGTAACCCCCAGTTTCTATGCTTATCCTCTGTTAAATTAACTTTGGAACCAATCCCATGGTCCGATCATTTTTTAATGTGTCATGTAATATCAAATGCAAAAACTCTGATCTATAAAAGGAAAACATTTTCAAGAGGAGGAAAGTTAGCCCAGAACAATTCATAGTAGCTTTCCTCCGTAATATGCCTGCCATTACTAGTGACAATATCAACCGTACTGTTTCAGATTGAGGAATACCAATCATCATACGGTAGATTTTATTGCCCCCAAAAGACTTTGCATCCAGAGACACACAACAGCATTTTCCATTTAAAAAAAAGAGGCAGCACATTCAACCGAAGGAGCACATAACACAAAGCTTCCAACCGTCCCAAAGGATAACAAACAGCTCTACTGCCCCGAGGTGCCTCTGCAGGATAAAGGCAGTATAGGTTTAACTATAATGCAGGACAACCCACCCCTGTACAAAACCCCTACTTTACATATAATACAAAATAGGCTAAAAACAAATAGAGTAAGTTTAAGAAATGTAAACAGTACCATGATTTTATTTAAAAACAGCCAGCTTTGTGTCAAAATTGTCTTTAAAAAACCAACTGTAGTTTTGCACTGAAATTCCCTATAGTCCACTGCCTTATTAAAGCTTTTTTTTTTTAATTTATACAACCATTAACAATAGCGTGCCTAAAAAGATGAGGGTGAAAGCATTGAGCTGCACCGGTATGGCACCATTGTCAATGTCAGCCTTAGTCGCTACTGGACACAAGATGGTTTTTGTGGTAGGCACGGTGAGGAAGGCAGTGACGATGTCATATTTGAAGGCAGAGTATGGGTCATTGGCTGCGGGGATTTCCAGCTTCTGTGTTATTGATTTGTAGCCTGGTACTGTGACCTAAAATACAAGAGAACACCAAGAGGTTTACTGTCAAAACGTACAAAGGCTAGGGGACACACTGAAGTTACTAGGTAAAAAACTAAAGACAAGAGATACTCAAACTCCAGAATTCATTGCCAAAGGATGTGATGAAAGCTTTAGTGTAGCAGGATTTAAAAAAAAAAAGAGGTTTGGAAAAGTTCCTGGAGCCCATAAACCATTAAGATGGACTTGGGGGAAATTCACTGCTTATCCCTGCGATAAGCAGCCTGGAATCAGTCGAACTTTTGGGATCCTACCAGGTACTTGTGACCTGGATTAGCCACTCTTGGAAACAGGATACTTGGCTTGATGGACCCCAGTCTGACCAAAGTCTTGTGTTAAGAGAAAAGCAGCATTACTATGCATGTGAGCACCTGGCAGTTCGACCAACTCTTTAACCCAATTCCCAGCTAACGCTAGATCCATGAAAGAAAAATTCCCCTTTCAACTCTATTGCTCCCTCTGTTTTAAAAAGGAATTTTCAAAAGTTGTGCAGATAAAACTAGCACTCGCACATGTAAGACACTATAGATGTGGGTATGTGCTATTTTAAAAAACCTCAACATACACCCATAGATCAGGGTCCGTGAATAAATTTACATATGTAAAAAAGGGGTGGGCTGAGGTGCTCCAGGGAGAGGACAACATTTACGTAAGTTGCTATTTTATAAGCAATTTACACATGTAAATGTAGTACCTTGCTTGTGCATATTTACAATCACTTGCTCCAGCTATAGAGCAGGATTAAACAACTTAAAAGTGAAAATGACTGGGTGGGAGGACTTCAGGCTGAAGTGCCAGGAAGGTCTTTATGAGCAGCAGATGAGACTGGACAAGTTAGTAGACTTATTGGGAAAAATTAGTATTTAATTGCTGCACACATGTTATAAAATCCCCCGACTTATGCAAATAAAAGCCAACTTATGGGAGGTAAATGCATCTGAACGCAAGTTAAGATCTACTCGCTTATCCCTTTATAACTGGAAGTAAAATATTTCTGCACACTTATCCTGCTCAGTAGCAGCACTTATCCAGACACGTTCTGATTTATCTGGCTAAGTAGCAGCAAGGAGCAAGTTGGTTGGACAAGTCAGAAAAGACTGAAAATTGTTAGATGAATAAGTAGTGTTTTTAAGACTTATCCATCTAAGTAGCACTTCTCAGATTTCCTCAACCTTACTTAGCCAAGTCAGTCTGAAAAGTGCATCTTAGATGGACAAGTAGGCACTTTTCTGATTTATTCAGTACGGTGAACGGCTTTCACATCCACGTGGCATGTTTGCACAGATTGTATTCCTGCAGGTTACTGAAGCAACTTTGCATGTGCCCCTCTGGGTGTAGGGGTGCACCTGTGCAGCTTTGAAAGTTATGCTCTTATTGCTAAGTCTTTGTCAATTTTCTTCTTTAGATTGTCCCTTTTTATAAGTCCACATAACCAGTATTAAAAATATTCCAGAATTTGCTTTATACTTGTATCAATATTAACCAGAGCAGCCCTTTCACCCACATACACATCTCCAAAGGAGAAATTACTACTTACCTGATAATTTCTTTTCTTCTAAGGAAAGCAGACCCAAGTCCCACACGTGGGTTGTGCACCTCTACCAGCAGATGGAGATGGAGTAAAAGTTGATATCGTGGATATATAGCTCTGTCCTGACATCAGCCTGCCAGTATTCTCTGGAAAAGCCAAACTGATTATACTAAAAATGATTGATAATCAACCACTCATGCTCCCAACCAATAGGGAACACTGAGCTCAGTCAAAAGAACTTTCAGTAAACTGAGGAGCTGGTTAAGCCCCTTACCAGTCTTCAAACGAATAGCAGGAGCAGCATTCTGCAGCGTCTTCACCTAAAGGGAGAAGCAAAGGCAAACATTGGCAGCAGAGGGTGGGTTGTAGATTGGCCTGCCTTCCTTAGAGGAAGGTAAGTAGTAATTTCCTTCCTCTGCACTCAGGCAGGCCAATTCCCACAAGGATGTACCAAACCTACACCCAAACAGGGCAAGAGGCTGCTCACTGTCCATGCCATACTGCCCGTGCAAACGCAGCATCCTCCCGGGCCTGAACATCCAAGCATCATGCTTGGAAAAGGAGTGTAATTATCACATCGCCACTCAGCAAATCGACAGGAGAATTGAATTTCTGACCACGATACTGCCTGAGCCCTCATGGAATGCGATCTATTCTGCTTCAGCAAAGGGATCTCTGCATCCACATAGGTGGCCATGACTTCCTTAACCCAACAGGCTATAGTTACCTGCATCACCATTTCACCTTGTTTACTGCCACCAGGAAATCAGACTTCCGGACAGATTTAGTAACAATCAAGCATACAAGGTACACAAAAGAGTATATTCATTCATCTCTGGCCCTGTGCAATGTGGGCAGGGAAATGGATTGATTTAAATGAAACTCCAAAACCACTTGGCAAAAAGGAAGGCACAGTCCGAAGCAGAAAAGGCTCATGGTAAGGAGGAGTCCACAGCTTGGAAACCAGACGTGCAGATCAGATTGCCACTGGAAAAACAGGTCTTCAAAGTAGACAGCCGCAAGGAAAGGCCAGATAGTGGCTGAAAAGTCAGACCTGCCAAGAAATTCAGAACCAAATTAAGGTTCCACAGAAGCACTGGCAGTCGCAAGGGAGGACGAAGATGCTCAACTCCCTTCAAAAACAGACATCAGGATGAGAAGAGGCCCACCATTGACTCGCCTCCTATAACAAAATGAGGCGTCACTTGAATCTTCAAGGTGTTAAGGGCCAAACCTTCACGCAATCCTTCCTGTGATAATTCCAAAATAAATGGACTAATCATTTTGAGAGGCTGAGAACCACATTCTGCACAGCAGGCCTCAAATTCTCCAAGCTCTCACATAGGCCAGAGACAGAAAATTTCTTGGCCCTAAGGTGGAAATCACAGCAGGTGACGCTTCAACCTAGTTCTCAACGACCAAACCATAAGACAGAAATCGACCCAGATCTTTGTGAAGAATGAGTCCCTGCCACAACAGATCTTTCTGAGGCGGCAGTTGGAGGGGACTGCCCACCAGTCTGCAGATCAGCATACCACAGCCTCCGGGCCAATTCGGAGTCACCAACAGTAAGGTGTCTGCCTGATTTGCAATCTTCTGAATGATCCTGCCTATCAGAGACTAGGATGGGAAGGCAAAGTAGGCTGCCATGTGGCCACACCTGCCCAGCGTTTTTGGGTCCCTTCTAAGACTAAAAAACTGCCACACTTTTGCATTGTTGGAAGTCACCAGCAAGTCTAGGTATGGGCAGCCCTAGAGCTCCACAATGAGCTGAAAGGCTTCGTCTGCTAACTCCCACTCTCCTGGGTCCAAGCTCTTCCTGCAGAGAAAGTCGGTCCCTTACATTGTCCTTTCCGGCAATGCGGAAGGCAAATATTGTTCCTCCCATACCATGAGCACATCTATCTCCTCTGACACCTGGTGCTGCCCTGATTGATGTCCAACATGTGGACCATCTGAGCCTCTAAATGCTCAGCAAGACGCAAGCACGCCAGCCATATCGCCCATGCTTCCAATCAATTGATGCTCCACTGCTGTTCCTCAGCATTCCAGTAAGCTTGCACCATCACCACAACTGACCGTGAGCCCTCCAACACAGGAGGTTCGCATTCTTCGTGAGCACTAACCAATCCAGCATCTCCAAGGAAACAGCCTTCCAGAGATGATCTGCCTGCAACTTTCTGTGTCCAAGACCCATTTCATACTATAATATGTAAGTTACATGTGTGTATTGTTGTATTCAGTTTTGTCTCGTTTCTCACACATGATTAATAAACTATAATTGATAAAAAAAATACAGGAAACAGGATTAAATGATCAGTTTTCACAGTGGAAAAGGGTAAACAGTGGAGTGCCTCAGGGATCTGTACTTGGACTGGTGCTTTTCAATACATTTATAAATATGACGAGTGAGGTGATCAAATCTGAGAATGACAAAATTATGCAGAGTAGTTAAATCTCAAGCAGATTGTGAAACTGCAGGAGGATCATGTGAGGCTGGAAGATTGGGCATCAAAACGGCAGATGAAATTTAATGTGGATAAGTGCTAAGTGATGCACATAGGGAAAAATATGCCCTTGGTATAGTTACATGTTAGGTTCCACATGAGGAATTACCACCCAGGAAAGATCTAGGTATCATAGCGGATGATATTGAAATAGTTGGTTCAGTGTGCTGTGGCGGTCAAAAAAGCAAATGTTAAGAATTATTAGGCAGGGAATGACAAATAAAATGGTAGATATCATAATGCCTCTATCGCTCCATGGTGAAACCACACCTTGAATACTGTGTGCATTTCTGGTCACATCTCAAAAGATTAGTTGCACTGGAGAAGGTACAGAGAAGGGCGACCAAATTGATAAAGGGCATGGAACAGCTCCCCTATGAGGAAAGGCTAAAGAGGTTAGGGCTATTCAGCTTGGAGAAGAGACGGCTGAGGGGGGATATGATAGAGGTCTACAAAAATCATGAGAGGTCTATAACAGGTAAATGTGAATTGGTTATTTACTCTCTCAGATAAGCAGAAGGAGCAGGGTGCACTTCATGAAGTTAGCAAGTAGCACGTTTAAAACAAATCTGAGAAAATTTTCACTCAACATATAATTAAGCTCTGGAATTTGATGGCAGAGGATGTGGTTACGGTAGTCAGTGTAACTGGGTTTAAAAAGGTTTGGATAAGTTCCTAGAGGAGAACAAGCTGGGGAACTGGCAATGGCGTGAATAGTCTCCCCTTTTAAAATCCACGATGGCAGCGGGATTTGCGCACACATGCTCACGTTCAGCCTATTTTATAACGTGCACGTATTATAAAATAGCTGCGTCTCTGGCTGCGAGCCAGCACACATATGCACAAGTGTGCCACTTTCAAAGTCACCGTCTTACGGTTCACCCATGAATGTCCTTGCGATCTGCCTCAGAATATCTTGATGTTCCTGCTTTCTGATGAAACGCGAGAAAAGAAAATTATTACTTACCTGCTAATTTTCAGGGCATGAGGGAGCTCTTGGAGTTCACTACCCATCCCAGGGAATGTAGAAACCTGATTCCTCTACTCGCATCTGCTGGAGTCAGAAGATACTGAACTCCTGCAGAGGGGGTAGTAGTATATATGGATACGCCCCCTCAAAGCTTGTGCTGACTCCATCTGCTGGATTGGGGACATAACCCACTGTCTGGACTGATCCAGGTACGTACAGGGAACACCTTTATTATGTGCAAAGCCCTGAATTATGGAAGGTACTATCACAAAAGCTCACTACAAGATGTCAGGAAGTTAAGGGTCTTTAGTTAGAAAGCGACGGGCCATTTTTGTCCTCGTATTGGTTATATTTCTATTCATTTTTATATCTCATAGCTCCTTTGAGACCAGTCAGGTGCATCCAAGTTTGGATAATTGAGATTAAGGCCCTGTTCTAATCTAGCTTTTTAGTTACAGGCCAGCTAGGTGGATCAAGGTCTGGTTATTTGACTAAACTGCAAGAGAGTCTAAGGTTTAGTTTTATGTATTGAATTGACTACAAAGCTAGCTTAGTTTACTTATTTAACCTCCAGCATGTTTGGCATTTAATCTATGTTACTCTTCCTCCTAAGTTTATTTGTAAAGCACTGCCGCTATTCGCTATGTTTTCTTAGCGCTGCTGCGAAATATTGTTGACTGTAAACTGATGTGATGTTACTAAATGAATGTCGGTATATAAAAACTTCAAATAAATAAAATTGTGTATTTTCACACAAAATTTACAAGGAGCAAACAGACTGGCCAAATGCAGCTATTAGACTTCATGCCCCACAGCGCAATCTATGATCTGCCCCAAAATCTTACTAAGTATTCCTTCGGTGCAATCAGCACACCTCTGTCAAGTAAGATCGAGCAATTTCATTGGCAGGCCCCAAAATATGGAACTCACTCCCTTGTTGAATTATGGTTACAATCAAATATAAATTTTTAGAAAGGAAGTAAAAACCTGGTTATTTATGAAGGTATATCAGGATCCCACATAATAGCAGCCTGCTTGTACTTTGCACATTAATTTCACCTTTGTGTGTTTTGTTTTATTGTTTTTTGATTTTTATGTATTTTTACCATTTTATTTTTAATCTTTCACCTTTTATTATTTTTATGTTTCCAATGCTTTTATCTGTTTACTAGATATTTGTCTCATTTAATGTTGTAATAATGTGAACTGTTGTGATGGTCCCACCGAATGACGATATATAAAATCAATAAAAAAAAAATAAATATTTTAGTTTGTTTTGAGCCAATGTGTCATGCTTAGTTACTTTTATGAATCTAAGTATTTTATGTTTAATTATGTCTATGTAAACTGCTTAGGAAGTATGTGGTCTATATATTTTTAATGAATACATTTATTGCTGCTTACAAACAGGAACAGCATATTGTTTGTGCGAAGAAATATTTCAAAGCTACAGCAATAGCCGTAATTAAACATTGGCAGGTTTTATCATGTCACCAGGTTTTTAAAAACCCTCCATTCACTCCTTATAAACGGGGACATGACTTCAGAGACAAAGCGCTCTTGCAGTCTTATCTCCCATTAGACATTGCAAGTTCAAGGAAATTTAAACATTCCCCCTGCAAAAACTGCTCGTTTTGCACCAGACTTTTTACAAGCGATGGTGGGATTAATCCGGTCATTGGGCACAAATACATGTATCGGACAGACACTGACTAATTCATCTTATATTAATCATAACCCTGCCCATTATATGGGGGCTGCACCAAGCATCCCATCAGATCGAGACTGACTGAACACAAAAGTTACCCAAACACTTCAAGCACACAAGTTTTTTTTCAGACTTGCGATGGACTATAATTGAACAATCTCCAATCTCCACGAGGAGGTGACCTGTTTTACTCAAGAGAACAGTTTTGGATCTTTAATTTGTAAAGAGTGTCCCCCATTTGGATGAATGCAGAGATAGATTGGTAGTTCCGTGTTCTGACATTGGAGCTTTTTGATTGGTCATGTTATGTACATCGGGATGTTAACATTTCCATTCTAGCTGTATGTTTGGAGACAACATCCAAAGTGTTTTGATCAGCATTTGGACTGCAGCCCCTGAAGGTGACTGGTTCAGGACACGGGTCTATGCCAGGCTGGCATAGACCCGTGAATTGCAACCATTTTTGGCGATGCCTGAAAGTCAGTGAGGTCTTGGGATCTAGATACAAGAACCAGTCTGATGTTATGAACTTTATTTGTAATATCAAAAAGTTAAAATCCTATTGAAATATTTAAATTAATGATATGGGACAAAGGATTAAAATGTTAAGCCTTAGAAATGCCATTTCCTTGAGCTATTGTTTGGCTATTTATGACTCTCCCAAGCCTGTCTTCTAATGTGCAAATATAGATACAAGGAATTGGAATTTGTTTGGTTGTCAAACTATCAAATACAATGAAGAATGGAAACAATAAGATGTCTATATTCAAAGGGGTTTATCCAGATAACTTCTGCCCTATCTGGACAAACCCTGAGGTTTAGATACCTGGTCCCTGTAACTGGATACATTTTATCTGGGTAAGTCATTAACCAGATAACTCCGATTTCTGGATACATTTTAACGTACCCAATATCTAAGCCGGGACATCCCTCAGGAGCAGGGTTATAGTTATCCAGGTACATGGGGACCTGGCTCGTTTTACCTTAAATCAGCTATAGTGTAAACAGCAAACCCCCACCGGTTAACAGAAAAAAAAAATCCCCGCGGTCCTGTTACCCTCATCCCCCACCCAATGAATGAAACTCCCAAATTGTGAAAAAAAAAGTTTGCAGGTCACGAGGAGCCCACCCTAACCCAAGCGATTTCTCAAAAACATATCATCCCCCCCCACCCCCTGCAACCACAGACCAAGCCCTGCCACCCCACGCTGCTGGGACTGCAGTACAACTGCACCCCCTGCTGGAGGAGGAGGATTACTGCAATCCTTTTTGGGAGATGCCGAGTGGGACAGAAGGTTAGAGATGAGGGGGGCCCAGAGGATTTTATTTATTTATTAAAGTTACAGGGGGAGGGGAGGGCTCCTCATGCCAACAGGCGTCCAACAGCTTTGCAGTTGCTTGGGAAATCAGTGCAATGTCCGTCAGTTACAGCCATTTTGTGGGGTTGGATCAGAATAAGCCGTTAGGATTTTTTTTTTTATTATATTTTTCTGTCATTCAGCTAGCTATATTTTAGCAGGTTTAAACCGAAAGTTACCTGGGTAACTTGATCTTAAGTTACGCAGATAAAGTTACCAAGAACACTGTAACCAGGTATTTTCGGAAGGAGACATCACCCGCAGTTATTCAGATAACTTTACCGCTCGCCAGATTACTGAACATGGAGTGCACCTCGCCTGCACGCGTCACGGCTGTAAGGCAGATTGGCTTCCCCTTTTCAAAAACTCCAAAATGTAAAACTTCATCACTTAACAGGCAAATCCTATTCTTGATAACGTGCCATTTGCTCAGCAGCATCCCCCCTTCCACCTCCTGGTAACACTACCAACACCTCCTCAGCAGAATACACATGGGACCAAAATCATTGCCCACTGGTGTTCTGGCTCATCCTTGGCCACGCATTAAAGTGTTAGGACACAGACGAGTGGGCAGTTTCATGCCCAGGTCACGGCTGCAGTTGCCCGTTGCTGGCAGAGGTGAGGGTCCGAGTTGCTGCAGGAGCTGGGGTGACCCTCGACCCCTCCAGAACAGGTCTTGTTCTCACACCTCCCTGCTTGTCTGCACCCACGGAGGCCTCTCTCAAAAAAACACACACATTTCATTCACTAAGCAATGCAAAGAAAGAAAAACAAATTTAGTTTAGCAATGCACGATGCTTACGTTCAACGTGTAAGTCCCAGGCAGGAGGAGAAGGTAATATTCTCCATTCTGATTGGTCCTGTAAGGGCAGATGTGAGATCTTCCTTCTACCTCCACTATTGCATTGGCAATGGGATTTTGCAGCAGGTCGAACACCTGTCCCTTTACACCTATCAAGCGACGGGAGAGAAGTGAGACTGGAGCATTGTCAGCAAACGGCGCATTACCCCTCACCCATAGCTATCAGTGGGAAACCAAAATCGTGCTCCTGAACAGGAGCACGGGGCATGCACCAGACTCTGCTTAGAGTCTCCTCGCCCATGAGGACAGAGCTCAAGCGTAATACGGAAGGAAAGGAACAGCAGAGAGCCCTCCCCGTCGACCACAGAGCAGCAGGAAAGGTAAGGCACTCTCACCCGTGGGGGCAGGAGGTAATAAAGATGGGAAAACCGAGGACTATAAGCTTCCCTGGAGGGCTTCAGAGGGTCGGAAAGATGCAAGCTATGGTTAAAGTATGTACTTAGGCACAACTGGGAGACCTCCTGGAGGGTCAGACAGGTCAAGGGGCCTAGGGAGCAGGGCTCTGCTTCAGGCTAGAACCAGAGACTTAGCTGCTGGCTTTAGGTTTAATGCTGGAAGGCTGCGGGCACAAAATCCCAGGCAAAGTGGAGTTTAATGAAGCCACTTCAACAGTCTGTGTGATTTCTGTTCTTAATCCCGCCTCCCAAAATCATCCCAGGGCTGGAGGGAAGATCCTAATAGATCTGTGTTCTCACTTCATGCACAGCCGTTTCCCTCCTAAAGGTTTGGGCTGTCAGACCAGCATTTATGGGCCTCATCTCACAACAGGCACTTTACTGACACTGCACCCAGGCATTTCCCGTTCTTTCAGCTGCTGAGCCAGAGCGAGAAGTTACAGGTTGGTCTCACCCCCCCCCCCCCCCCCGATCTGACCAGGAAACGCAGCGGCCGGCCCATGCTAACCCACCCTCCTGACTGCACAGTAAATGGCAGGAAAGGGCGGGCGCTACTTATCCACCCCTTTGTACGCAGGACAAACCAGATTTGGGCTTCTTTTCGTACGATAGGAAACCTGGAAGATGCCGGGCCAAGAGGAAACCAGGGCTGGCCCCAGGGGTGCAGAGGACTGATCCTCACACGAAGGAGCAGAAGTCCTGTGCCCCGTGGTGGTTTTATCGAGGATGCCCAGGCCCCCTCTCTCCATGGCTATCAGAGCTTCTCTCCCAGTCAATGTCTAAAAGCAAAATGCAGCAGCAGCAGCAGCTGGACATGAAGTGCACAGGTCTCTTCCCTTTCTGGAGATGAAAGGGACACCCGATGAGCAATGGATGTCCCAAGCCCTGCTCCTGATGGGATCAATACTGGGCCACTTAATGATTTTAGGTTGCAGTCCCCACTCCCTTTTCACTTCAGAAATTTTAGGATCCCCGCCCCCCAAAAATAGTTTTTTTTGAATTGCAGTAATTCAAACTACGTCACATTTTGCACTCGACTTGGAGGCTCTGCCCCTTGTTTGACCACCCGTTTAGGGAGTAACCTATACATATTCACAAAAAGAAATCTGAGCGCCTCTCCCCCAGCTGCAGCTGCCCCTACCAAGAACTGCGCATTCAAACCCTGCTGCCCTGCCTCCCTCCCCAGTCACCCAGGCCCCATCAGGTTACCTGCCCTCTGCTTAACCAGGGGGAAACATTAGGAACAGCTCCTTATCTAACCCCGGAAGAGCCAAGGACAACAGGCTCTCAAGCTCTAATGGAGGCTCCTAATCTGCTCACGCCCGGAATTGGACTATCCCAGGAGGGCTTAGAAAGCTAAAACTACTACTACAAATAGAGGTTCAGAAGGGTAATTTTAATGGGAAAAAAAGTCCTTAAACAGGTGCACGGCAACCCCTACCTCAGCTGCAGACTCCTCCCCGTGCTCCTGGCCACAAGCCCGCCTACGTCTACACCTAAGCAACTGCACCTTGCAAGCAGCAGAGCCAGCCTTCTCTGGCACCCATCTGACTAGCCCCTAACCTGAGAGTTTCAAGACGACCACTGAAGACGTGGCTCCCTGCGGCAGCTTTTGCACCACAAACCATGCTCCCTGCTCGTTACGGTTCTGCAGGGATTCGTTCCTTCAGGGGCCTCCTAGCACATTAAACCTGGAGTTAAAGGCGCTCTCTATTGCTCTCTTTCAACACCTTACACCCTAAAGTATCTGATGATTCCCCCCATTCACTTGCTGTTCTTACAACAGATCCCCATAAAGACTTCTGCTCCTTTTATTTCCTTAAGATGCTAAGAATAGAAATGTTGACCTGTTCTAACAGGCTTTGAGCTCTCTAGTTGGAAAAGCATGGTGACGAAAGATTAAAAAGAGATGATGGACTTTGCTACGCACCCAGGTGAACCTGCTTCATGTATTCGATTAACGAGTCCCTGTTGTCAGCCCAGAAGTCTGGTAGCTCACTTGCAGGTGGATATTTACAGCACGAAAGTTCAAGAGTAATCTCAAAGCACTGGCCCCAGACGTAGTTATAGTCCTGCATCCCTCCTGCGGAATCAAGGACATCGTCAGTGCAGTGTCAGGCTCAGGGACGCCAGCGAGGCCAATGCACAAATCTGGAGCATCTTCAACTGCGCTGCAACGAGATTTGAAAGAGAAACCACCAGAGCCCAAACAGTGAAAAAAAAAATCTACGAGGACATTAACTGCAAGCCACATTTCTTTGCAGGATAGGGCAGTGCGGGTACTGGGGCAGAACGGGTCAGGGTTGAGGATTAGTACCAGTAAAAGTAGCTGGGTTTTTTTTCCGTTCCAGTGACTTCTTCTGGCAAGCAACTCCTTGTGCTTCTTAGCCAAAGCTTCAATTGCAAAAGTAACCATACCCCGAATTCAGCCATCGCTAAAGGGAAGAGAAGCTCCTGGAGGTGCCCTCTTTCTGGGTCCTGTTTTCAGAATCCTCTTTACCCACTCCCAGGCACTATGAACCTCATCTGGGCTGCTGCTGTACTCATCGTGAACACATCCCCTTTTCCCCCCCATGCAGACAAAATGCAATGAACTGAAGAAGAGACTAGGGGAAGGTGGGGGGATTTAAAAGAGTGTGCACAGCTCATTTCAAACAAAGTAAATTCATAAGACAAAGTTTAATTGATTAAAAAATAGGTAACGAGAATAAGATCAAAAGGGGATGCACTAGTACCTAACGGTACCTCTGGAGTACCCAGCTGGACCGGGAGCTGTCTGCTTACCTTGCACTGGGTACCAGGAGTATCCATTTGTAACGCCATCGTTGAACTTGAAGTTGTCGCAGCTGTCAGAATGGGACATGTTGGGGTTGTTGAGGGAGTAGGTTTTAGCGAGGTGGAGGAACACATCCTGATCTGGAGAAACACCTTTGGCAGCTGCAGCTGTACATTAGAAAAGGGGAATATTTAGACTGTGAAATGCAGGCGGTTCCAAGTCTTTCAAGCTCCTGCGGAAAACTGCGCGGCAGGAAGCCAAGCGGGCACCTCCGAACTTGCTGTCCATCTCCTTCCAGAGGGTGTGAAAATAAAATCCCTCTCCCACCCATCCAAAGCATTTCCCGGACCAAACAATATGTAGAGCAGACACCGAAAAGTTAAGCTTTGTGCACATTCGTGCTGGTTGGCATTTTGTGCCTCCGACAGACATCACAATCTCAAAACGTTTCCTCTTTGCTGCAGCCGATTAACTATGGCCTTGCAGCATCCTCGTGCTCTGAGCTTCCGACTGAATTGGATCCGCAGGGCACAGCACCTTGACCTTCGTAAGTATGTGGGAGGTTTTACTCCCCTGCAAACTCAGCCCAGCCAGGGGGAGGTGATCACGAACTGCTGCTCCCTCTGCAACCCAGCTAATGCGGACCCCCTAAAGTCCGGCCGCTAATGCTCACTGTTCAGCAACGGCCAAGGCTCATTCTCCCCCTCCCTGCCTCCGCAGCTTCCCTAGCCCCAGCCAACTCGGGAAACGGAAGTCTTAATGTCACAGCAACCCAGCATTATGGTACGAACTGCCCTTAGATCTTGGAGGGGGTGGGTCAGGGGGGCTCTTTCAGGCAGTGGGTGTGGAGTAGCCACCTAATGGTTACAGCCGCGGGCTGGAAGCCAGGGTTCAGATTCCACTGCCGCTCCTTGTGACCTTGGGCAGGTCACTTCACCCTCCATTGCCTCGGATACAGACAGATTAAGCCCTTTGGGGATAGGGAAATACCTGCAGTACCTGAATACCGAATATAAGTTACCTACATAAGGAAATGAAGTACCTGCGAACTTTTAATCAAGTTTTAGGTTGTGTTGGAGGCGTGAGCTGAGGTAGAGGGGGATTTGAGCTAAGACTGGTGCTGATGAGTGGAGGAGTAGGACTGGGGCTGATTACATACTTTGTGCATGTGAGTTTAGATGGTTTTATGCATCCTAATGTTTTGTTCTAGTGCGGTGCCTCACCTTGATACTTTGTCTAAAGGCCAATTAAGTATTGACAAATACTCGAGGCCTAACCCAGACCCCTCCGAGTGACAGTGTGCAGCACTCACCATTCAGCCAGCCCCTGATAGTGCTATGGAGATGACATACGGAGGGGCTTATGGCCAAGGATGGGACTTCAGCCTCCATCACCTGTTTACAGCTTTCTTAACCTACCATTTGAGAGAGACTTACAAGAGCCCTGAGCACAGTTACTAGAGAATAAAAGGGATCAGCATGGAACAGAGGGAACCTCACAGTTGAGTAATCTCTAGCCATGCAAAGATTCCCAAACTGCTGTCCAGTCCTGCCGAGTATCTGTGTGCAGTTTTTTGGAGTCCCTCCAAGTGGTGTCCCTCCAAGATCAGTCCTTGGATCGGTTCTTTTCAACACTTTCAGAAGGATTGTTGGGGAAAGGTTTGTATTATTTTTGCTGATTCAGGATGGACAGCCAGGAAGGTGGGAAAAACATGCGGCGGGATCTAGTGAAGCTCGAGGAATGATCTAGGGTCTGGCAGCTAACACTGAATGCTAAAAAAAATGCAGAGTAATGCATTTAGGATGTAAAAAAAATCCAAGGGAGAGGTAAGTGCTGGAGATGAAATGAAGCAAAGGAAGAGCAGATCTGGGGTAATTGTATCAGATATTAATGCGGCCAGATGGTAAATAAATAAATATGGATAAAGCAACAGCAAAAGCTAGAAAGAGGTTTGGCTGCGGGGGGGCTGAAAGATAAGGAAGTAGTTTGTGCAGACCAGATGCATCTTTGGGTCCTTATTGGCCGTTATATTCTAAATAAGGAATGAGAAAAGCTTGGTAGAGCAGAGCAAAAGGGAGGAGACTGCTGGCAGGTGATGAGGAGGGTTACTTTTTACAGTGACATGAGGGCTGATTGCACTGCTCCCCCAAGAAAGTGAAGAGCTACTGCATGAATGTCTCCCACCCGTCTATGTCCAGGGCAGGCAGAGGGGTATTAGCTGGGCCTTAGAGGCAACTGCCTGAGGCATGTACCCCCCCCCCCCCCCCCCAAAGCTGGTGGCAAGCCAGACCCCCGACGCCTCTGCAGACAGTGCTGCAGCTCCAGCCCTAGGGAAAGCATTCCAGAGCAGTGCTAACTGGACAGCGGCTCGCTCGGACTGCACACCCATTGACCGCCATTAGCCCTGCCCTCTGCTTAACTCAGGATTTTAGGGGAACCATGAAGCATTTTTGCTCCTCCAGAAACAAAAACTGCCCACATGCCAGGCAAAGGAAGCCCTGTGCCTGTGGTGCTCTCACCTTCGTTGCTGTTATCATAGGGGTAGCTGGCCACTAGCACCCCTCCGTGGATGTTAGCAGAAAGCACAAAGCTTTCACTCGCCACCCAGTCCATCACCGCTCGAGTCTCTGGCTGGATTTCAGCCGCGTTGGTTTCAAAGGCATCAGGGAAGTTCCTGTTCAGATCAAACTGGTTCTTATTGAACCTGCAAAAAAAAAGCACACAGACATGTCTTTACAATGCACGGCTGAAGTGGCCATGTCAACTGTGCCTCCCATGAGTCAGTCTACCCTTAAAATCAAGAAGAGTCTACAGTAAGTGCCCGGCAGCACAGAGGGAGACGCTATCCTGCACCATCCCATCTCCTGGTGCTGCAAAAGCAACCTCCGCAGGGACAACCTTGACAAAAGGTGGGTGGCGCCTTCTACACGCCCGAGTCCTCTAACGCTCACTCCTCAAACTGGTGCCAACCGCCTCAACATTGAAACCTTACCACTTAGCGGGCATCACGTGCCAGAATGGCTCACAGCTTCTCTGTATGCCCTGAATAAAGGGTCATGAGGGGGCAAGTCCCTCGAAATTCAGAAACGGCACCATGACAGGACTGTTTTACTCCTCAAAACATCCTCTTAAACCAGCCAGCGTTTCTAACCCTGAAGTTACTTCTACCGCTGGGATCTTTCATCAGCTGATCTGTTTCCTAACGGAATATATATATCTTTTCAAATGAAATGCATGGCCTTCCTCACCTTCCAATGGAGAAAATGCAGTCGGGAATGCTGGCTTCAAAGCCATCTGGATTCATGGAGGGCATGATGTGAATCCGGGTGCTGTTGATCATCTGCCCGACCTCGGCATCGCGTTTGTAGTTTGTTACCAAGTACTCGACCAAATGCAGTAACATCTCTCTGCCAACCACCTGCAAGAACCACACGTGACATCTCATCTGGCGGGGCTTGCACGAGGCTCCTGCAGCACTTGTACTATAAACGGGCAACATTACAGGTTTACTGCAGGCAGCCAGGAGGCTGTTCCAGCACAAGCTCTCTGCAGGTCTCTGGTCAGTTCGGTTCTGACAACATTTCGACTTGTATAACAAGGAAAACAGAACCCAACAGCTGAAATCTTTTAGGGGTGTCTGCATTTAGAGCAGATAAGCTTAGCTGGAAGAACTAGGAAGGACATTGCCGTTGGGAGTTTTTTTGCTCTGTAGTAGACGTGTTGAAAGAGGTCCTGGCAAGGCGAGTGCAGCGGATGCCGGAGAGGAAAGCAGAGTGAAACCCGGAGGGAAGTTAGACTCCACTGCCGCATTTCACTTGCACACTTTTCCTTCCGCACCACAGTGGAGAATAAAAATAAAACAAGTATAAATTATTGTGCAAGAGGAATTCTCTCAGTCCATGCCCAGAAATTGAAATATGCTCGCCCAGAACTTTTTTTTTTTTTAAACAGCTTTGATCACTTTTCAATTTTTCTTTTCTACTTCTATGGTACTAACAGATGAAAATTTAAGCAATAGGATGGGCTGCAGGGTCCATGAAAACCCTACAACTAAGTAAACTTACATCACTGCAGTGTGATTCACCAGGTCCTAACGTTTCTGTATTTACACACAAATCAAGGAAAAACAAAGGAACAAAAAGCAAGCAACCTTACTACAAAACATTTAAAGTCTAACATTGGAATAAAAGGTGTCCTGAAGAAAGTGTATGGAAAGCATCTTATTCCAAAAGCAAAAAAATCTTTGAGTTAACGTCTCAGACAGAGGCAGGAAGCCTGGAGACCAGGCCCGTGCTAGTGTAGGGCTTGCTGCTGTACGACAGAGGCAGGAAGCCTGGAGACCAGGCCCGTGCTAGTGTAGGGCTTGCTGCTGTACGACGGAGGCAGGAAGCCTGGAGACCAGGCCCGTGCTAGTGTAGGGCTTGCTGCTGTACGACGGAGGCAGGAAGCCTGGAGACCAGGCCCGTGCTAGTGTAGGGCTTGCTGCTGTACGACGGAGGCAGGAAGCCTGGAGACCAGACCCATGCTAGTGTAGGGCTTGCTGCTGTACGACGGAGGCAGGAAGCCTGGAGACCAGACCCATGCTAGTGTAGGGCTTGCTGCTGTACGACGGAGGCAGGAAGCCTGGAGACCAGACCCGTGCTAGTGTAGGGCTTGCTGCTGTACGACGGAGGCAGGAAGCCTGGAGACCAGGCCCGTGCTAGTGTAGGGCTTGCTGCTGTACGACAGAGGCAGGAAGCCTGGAGGCCAGGCCCGTGCTAGTGTAGGGCTTGCTGCTGTACGACAGAGGCATTTTGAAGATTTGGCAGGTTTTGGGGAAAAAGCTTTAGGTCTCAGTAAAGGCATCTGAATTACAGGAAAACCAATGGCTGCCCCCCTTAGGACTAAGGTGAGCAGATTTAGGTTGTCCAGCATGTGCAAGTCACCCTGATCTGAATATATCAGGAGCTCACTGGGACTCAACGCCTGGGGCCGCTGCTCTGGTTCCTGATAACCCCAGGGGCTCACACGGAGGTTCTTCAGCACAGCGTAACTTGTAAAACCGGATTTGGACCGGGCCATCTCTGCAGCAAAAGCAGAAGGCAGAGAGACCAAGGGGCGGAATAAAGGGACCACCCTCCAAAAAATGTTTAAAAAAGCTCATTTTCAAACCTTCCAGAATGGCCATGACTGTACACAGGAAGTTGGCCAAATATATTCATAAGCAACAGAGTAAGCTAATAGCAACCGCACTGCCGTACCCAAGACCTCAACCACTGAATGTCTTGCCAGCTGGAGGGATAGATCCATAGGAGTTCATCTCCCTCATCGTGGGGGCATCCGATTTCTACCCTACTATGGGAGAAGGCAGTCTGCTCTTTCCTGTGATAGCTACAGAGTCAGAACATTAACCCCCCCCCCCTCTCAATATTAACACCCGTGATTTCCAGCACACTTAGGTGGATGTAGGCAATGACATAAAAACATAAGATTTGCTATACTAGGTCAGGATCCTGTTTCCAACTATGGCCAGATCACAAGAACTTGGCAGGATCCCAAGAGGTAGATAGATTACAAGCTGCTTATCCCAGGGATAAGCAGTGGATTTCGACAACTAATGGTTTATGGACTTCAACTTATCCAAACTTTTTAAATGCAGCTACACTAAGCTTTCACCACTTCCTCTGGCAATGAATTCCAGAGCTTAATTATCTGGTGAGTAAAAAATTTTAATTACTTTTAAGTGTATCACCTACTAGATTGTAGGTTTGTACTCTTTGAAAGAGTAAACAGATGAGTTTACTCATTCTACCCCACTCATTTTATAGACCTCTAATCAGATTTCCCTTCTCTTCTCCAAGCTGAAGAGACCTAACCTCTTTAGCCTTTCCTCATAGGGAATCATTCCGGCCACCCTTCTCTGTACCTGTTCTAATTCTATTATATCTTTGAGATGTGGTGACCAGAACTGAACCCCAATACTCAAGATGAGGTCACACCATGGAGCGATACAGAGGCATTATGATATTCTCCATTCTTTTCCTAATAATCCCTAGCATACTATTTGCTTTCTTGGCTGCTGCTGCTGCACACTGAGCAGAAGATTAACATTTTCAACAATGTTACCTAGATCCTTTTTCCTGAATGGAGATCCTAATGTGGAACCTTGCATTGTGTACCTATAATTTGGGTTACTCTTCCCTAAGTGCATCACTTTGCATGCCTAGTCTCCCAGTTTTGCAAGATCCTTTTGCAATTTCTCCCAATCCTCTTGTGATTTAGCTTGGAATAATTGTCTCATCAGCAAATTTAATAACCTCACTTGTTCCCATTTCCAGATGGTTTATAAATATTAAAAAGCAATGGTCCCAAAAAAAGATTGATGGGGCCATTGGGAAAATTTACCATTTAGCCCTATCTTTTAACTATTTGGCAGTCCACAATAGGACACCACCCCCTATCCCACTGACTTTGTCATATACTTTCTGGAAGTCCAGATACACTATATCAACTGACTCACCTATATCCACGTTTATTTACTCCCACCAAAAAATGTAGCAAACTGGTGAGGCAAGACTTTCCTTGGCGGAATCCATGTTGGCTTTATCCCATTAAACTATGCCTATGTTCAGCAATTTTGTACGTCAGAGACTCACTTGTCTGTAGTTTCCTGATCACCTCCACTCCTCAGGTACAATAGATGATAAAGATAGTTTACAAATTTCCAACAGGTTCACAATTTCATTTCTCAGTTCTTTCAGCACTCTGGGATGTATGCCATCTGGTCCAGGTGATTTTTTTTTTTTTTAGTTTGTCAATTTGTCCTATTACATCTTCCAGGTACACAGATTTGTTTCAGTTCTGCTGAATCACCTTTGAATATCATTTCTGGCATGGGTATCTTACATTTTTCTCAGTGAAGACCAAAGCAAATAATTCATTTAATCTCTCTGCTATGGCTCCGTCATTCCTAAGTGCCCTTTTACCCCTTAATTAGCTAATGGTCAAAGTGACTCCCTCATAGGCTTTATATCTCAAATGTACCTGCAAAAGTTGAGTTTTTGCTTCCACGGCAAACTTTTCAAATTCTCTATCTTCTTTATCAATGCTTTGCATCTGGCCTGCCAGTGCTTATGCTGTTTGCTGGTGGTTTTTTTTTTTTTTATTTGGATCCCTTTCCAGTTCTTGAAAGATGTTTAGCTCTTATAGCCTCTCACTTCACCTTCTGCCCCTTTAGAGAACAGATGCAACCTACCTCGTCTCCATGCATGTTAGCAACATATTTGAACTCCGGTATCCCAACTGTATGTTCTGTTGGAAACCTTCCAAGAACAAGAACCCACAGGTCTCTCCCTTAAAGAGAAAAAAAAAAAAAAAAGGAGGTAGTTTAAAAAAAAATGTTCTCAGAAACTTCAGTAACTGCACAAGACTTTATGAAGCATGCACGAAGCCCTCTTCCCTGCACACTTCTGACTCCTGTCCTGCCTCTCAAGCATCCATTAGATGCAACATTTTTTTGACCCAGTACTTTCCCTTCCTGCCCCCTTTTGAGCTTTCAGCTCAATCAGAACCAGGGCTGATCTGGCAAGGAATGTGCACAACTTATTTATTTATGTTTTTTCTATACCGATATTGGTACATACCTTCACACTGGGTTTACAATGTTTCATAATTAAAATCATAAAATACAATAAAATGTTTAAACCAATCACACAGCTGTATCAGATTTATACTTAAAATATAAAAGAAATATAAGAAATAAAATACTACACGTAAAACGTAAATAATCAAGCTTGATAGTTCACTTGGATGCAGCTCCATCACTGCTCTCTACATTAATGGTGGGGGTGGAAGGGAAATAGAACCTAATGTTACTAAGAGCCAAGAGAAACATATGTATGAGGAAAAAAAGTGTGAAGCTTGCTGGGCAGACTGGATGGGCCGTTTGGTAGTCTTCTGCTGTCATTTCTATGTTTCTATCTCATTAAAATATGCCTATTATCATTAAAATATGCCTATTTTCTCCAAGTTCATTTTCCTGTTCCATGTAAGACACACTTAAGTCACTCCAATGTTATATGTAAACCGAAGTGATTAGCAACATTGTTGCTAGAACTTCGGTATATAAAAAATGTTAAATAAAATAAATAAATTTTAACAAAATAATTAACAGAAAGCCTCCACATAGGAAAAACAAAGAAAATTACTGGCTGACTTCTACTTGAAATGCTTGTACATACATCCACGTTTTTAGTGCTTTCTTAAATTCTTTTAAATCTCTCTGGAGCCTTAATTCAACGGGTAAATTCCATAGACCTGGACCAGCTAATGAAACAGTCCTTTCCCTGACAGAGGTAAGTTTGGCAGTAGCGATAGAAGGAGTTGTAAGAAGTCCTTTACCCACTGAATGCAGTTTTTGCTGAGGGGTGTATGCGTATAACTGCATTCACCCAGTCTACTTGTTCTGCATAGATTGCTTTATGTATCAAACAAAGTCTTAAATTTAATTCTATATTCGACTGGAAGCCAATGTAATGCGGAAAGGACAGGGCTGATATGATCTCTTTTGTTAGTATCGGAAAGAAGCCTGGCAGCGGAATTCTGCAAAACTTGCAATGGTCTAAGTGATGACTGTGGAAGACCAAGCAGTAAAGAATTGCAATGGTCTATATTGGTGAATAGCAACGCTTGGAGAACAGTTCTAAACTCATCATGGTTCAGTAAGCCTTTTAAGCGCCTAAGAATTAATTTATGATAACCTTCCTGGATCTTTGTAGAAATGTTTTTTAGTGTAAATTCGGGGTCAAGCCACACGCCTAGGTCTCTAATTTTATTCCCTAAAGAAATGGAAACATTTTCCATGTTGAAAACTTTGCATTGATCAGATGGAGTTAGTTTACATTCTAACAATTTCTGTTTTTTCACAGTTGGGTCTGGAACATCCAACATTCGTTTCTTTTGGCTTAAAAGTTCAAGTTATCTGGGGATTCCCTTCCCTCCCCTGCAATTTTCTATCTGCTGCCAACTTAGTCAAATCATTGCAGCCACAGTCTTTAGTCAGGGGCATGCACCAGGACTCCTAGACCCCAGTAATCCTGGGTCCTAAGCTCAGCCACCAGGTGTCACTGTTGCATAATAAAAACATTCGTTTCTTTTGGCTTAAAAGTTCAAATGTTGGATGTTCCAGACCCAACGAAACAGCTACAGAGTGCTCCAGGCTCAGGGTAGGGATCTATAAGCCTAGTTGTAATCACAGATTAGGCCTCTCAGAGGGAGAATGGTCATTAGAAAGCAGGCTCCAGGAGAACAGCCCTTTCCAGATGCTAATCAACCACTGGGACTCATATCCCAAATATTGAACTAAAATGTTTGAGGCTAGAAATATGACCAGATCTTGAAACTGGGACTTTCTGCAGGAATTGTGTTTGCTGACCAGGAAACTTTTCAACTACGTCTCAGAGGTACAAGTAGATAAAGGACTCAATTCTCAGGCTTTGGTCTTACAGAAAAAGATTTCAGGCAAAGTTTTCATGATTGCCAAATATTGCATTGTATGTAAAAAAAATTCTCAAGGAGGCCCTGCCTAACTTGTGAAACCACACACTATATTCAAATTTTTAAATCACCCACTCTGACATCTATTGATATCTATCTTTTCAGATGTATGGCATCATTCTGCCAATCAACATGGGAGGACATCATAGATCATTAACGATGCTCATAAAGGTCACTAGAAGTTTATTGCAGTTTCAGAGCTAATAGTGTCAGCATAAAGCCAGGTCAGCAGTCCCGACAGCTCGTATTTCATGAAGACTGCATCGGGAGGGAACCTGGCAAGACAGTAAATATAGTTTATAAAATGGACATGAAGCATCTGAAACAGGCAGAACAGTATGAAAAGAATCATCAACTTACCATGGTCAATTGTGCATTTAACAGATGCAAGAGTTAAATCTAAAGAGAGCATATCAAGTTACATTAACATTGGATGTGCTCACATTTGACTCACCAATAAAAGCACAGATAAAAAGCTTGCCCAAAATTACTAAGATTAACATTAAATAACTGCCATGTTTCTATCTGAAACAAGAAACAGTAAAATGTTACAATTGGGCACACAGTCAGTTTAAGACTCAAAGCTTACCGTCTCTCAAAAATTGGCAGTCTGGCTGACACTGACAAGCTTGCAGAAGCAGAAGAAATTAATGTAATAGTTTTAAAGAGAAAACGATGCGAAACGAAGGTCACATGGACTAGACCACCCATTTCATGTCATGGGGGAACCCCTAGACTAATGAAGACCAGCATTTGGTCCTCTTTAGTCTAGGGGTCGTGACCTCATTGGTGATTAATCTGTCTTTATTAGTTATATCCGAATCAGAGTGGACTCTTAAGGGCCTTTCATCCCTTCATAATATGATCTTTTGAAATCCGCCTGTTTTCAACAGTTTCTCAGAACTTTGAAGATTAATTTTTCTCTAACAGGACCTCTGTGCCTGATCCATCGTAAGTCCACATGGACGCCAATGGACTCCGCAGATCCGTTGACATATTTTGAGAGACTATTTGATTTACAACATTGAGAAAGAGGTCGCATTTGTTTCAGAATTTTACTAGAATGGACCATCAGGCTTTAAGATCTTTGTATGAGTCTTTCATAGTAAAACCTGCAAATAAGGGTGAAGGAATTACATTGATGCATCTAACCCCACGTCAATTGCCAAACATCGCAAACATCCTGAATAAATCACACTGGGCCAAGTCCCAATTGAACTTAAACAAGCCATTATAAATCCCATCCTCAAAAAATCAGACTTAGACACCACTGATCCAGCTAACTACCGCCCAGTGTCAAACCTCCCATTCCTCTCCAAAATACTTGAAAAAATAATAAACTTACAAACTACATAGACCACCACAATTTTCTTGCATCATCCCAGTTTGGTTTCCGTAAACACCATAGCACAGAAACCCTACTTATCTCACTCTCTGAAACCACACTCAAAGCCCTGGACAGAGGACAATCCTACATACTCGCACTACTAGATATTTCGGCGGCATTTGATACAGTCAATCACAACATACTCAAACGCCTCAAGGAAATTGGCATCTCGGACACTGCCCTTCTCTGGTTCCAGTCTTACCTTCACGACAGGAGTTACAGAGTAAAAATCGGTCGCAGTGAATCCAAACCAGTCAGGCTATCACATCATCCCTTTCCTCAACCCTCTTTAATATCTACCTCATTCCCCTCTGCCTACTGCTCTCCAAATTGGGTTTCCAGCACTTCATTTATGCTGATGACGTGCAGATCCTCATACCTATAACCGACTCTATCCCTAACGCAATGAAGATTTGGAACTCTGCCCTGTCTGAAACAAGCTACTCTGACAACTTTCTGGCACTCAACACTAACAAAACCGAACTACTCATCATTTCTCCCCCCAACATTCCCACACTCACCCTTTCTTCCCCTCCCACCCAATTTGTCCGCAGCCTAGGCATATGGATAGATAACCACTTTAACCTCAAAAAATTTCATATCTACCACGATAAAGAGCAGATTCTTCAAACTCCACACATTGAAGAGAATCAAACCACTATTACACACCTCTGACTTCCGAACTGTACTGCAGGCCATGATCCTATCCAAATTGGACTACTGCAACGCTATCCTCATAGGCCTTCCAAAAAACACCCTTCAACCATTGCAGCTCCTACAGAACGCCGCCGCCCGCATTCTCAAACACTCACCGTCATGACCATATCACCCCAGTCCTTCAATCCCTACACTGGCTTCCAATAACATTTATTTATTTATTTTTAATTTTTATATACCGAAGTTCTTGTGGGAATTACAAATCACTCCGGTTTACATAAAACGATGAACTGCCCAACAGCGGATGGGGGCTTTACATAGAACTGTAGAACATAAGGAACAATAAAACCGGATGTCAATTTAACATAGTAATAATAAATATAATATAATATAATATGTACATACAATTTAACTATTTAACGTAGTAGAGATGACCTGTCAAATCTACCATATAGATACAATAAGAGTAATATAGTGAACTTATGGATTCAAAAATTGATTGAGCAGTTGTGGAGTCCTGATAGTAGGAATTGGTGAGATGTCGATAATTTAGGGATACTATTATTTAGGAAGTCCTCTTGTCTAAGTATCATTGAGAATCTGGGAAGGCTTGTTGGAAAAGCCAGGTCTTCAGTCTTTTTTTTTTTTTTTATAACATCCAGAATAATCTACAAATAATGTTATTTATAACATCCAGAATAATCTACAAATCCCTTACACTCATACACAAAGCCATTCACAACCAAAACATGCACTGGTTCCCTGAAAATCTCCATCTCCACATCCCAACTAGACCAACCAGAAAGCAGCATCAAGCCAAACTCCTGACACCCTCCCCCAAAATCATCAAACACACCACAATCAGAGAAAGATCAATCATAGCAGGCACCTCCCACTGGAACAAAATGCCACCCCACTTACGCCAGGAACCTTGCCATAAAAGATTCAAACAGAATCTTAAAACCTGGCTCTTCAAACTAGCATACCCTGACTAACCGAGTATCCCAAAGATACGCCCTTTTAGACTGACACGCCTCTATCCCTCTTAATAATTCCCCGACCCCCCCCCCATCTCATCCCTGCCTCATACATCCCTGTTCCCACTCCTACCACCCTCCCCTCTTCCTTCTACCTCTCACTCACCGTTTACACCCTGCCACCCTGTTAATAGTTAAAATTTCCCTTTTCCTTTTCTCTCCTTTAGAGTTATTTATTTAACCATCTCTCCTCGAGTTATATTTTAACCATTCTTCTCAAGTTGATTTAGTTATCTGTCTCGTTACTATACTTTAAATTATTGTAAAGCTTGTTGCTATGTTACGTTACATTGTGAACCGAGGTGATGTTTCTAACGTGCCCCGGTATATAAAAAATCTTTAAATAAAATAAATAAACTAAATATATGTCTTAGGTACTTACTATCTACTGAAGGCTTCTTACAGTTCTAATCCTGTTTACAGATAAACAGACTCTGCACTCAGGTTAAAAGCATTTATTGGTATGCAAAATAAGAGTATCGGGAAGGGCCTGACAGTCACCGAGGTCCTTGTTTTCTGCTTTCACATTAGCTGCTTACATAGAAAATTTTTGTTTGCCAGTTTCTCAATATCATGACAGTTGATTCTGTTTTCTTTTGAGCCTAGCCCACAATCATTGCCCCAATATTATCATCTTTTCTGTTCCCACAGGTTCTCTCTGAGTTTGACCCACCTGGCATCAGTGGTTTCAGCATCATGAGTCTTGTCATATCCCTTTTGTCTGGTTATCAGATCTCCCCGCTAGCAACATCTCTTTTCCTGATATGGATCATGAGCACCACAGCTGCAGTTCTATGCATTATTTCTGCTAGAGTCGTCTCTTGCTCTGCAGATATACACTGCCTTTGTCAGAGGACCCTACGAGCGGGTTAAGGAAGCAAATTTCTGATTTAATCTTACAAGCATTGGATGCTCACCTGATTACACCACGAGAAGCTCAGTTTCTGATAGAACCACATCCCTGTATACCTGCATTCTATGTTCTTCTAAAAGGTACATAAGTCATTGGGTGACACCCCTGGGTTGACCTATTGTTTCCAGTATAGGCTTCCTCTTGGAACCTTTGTCTATTTGTTGACTATTTTAAGACCTTTGATTCCTTTAGTTTGCTCATATGCACATGTTCAGGATGTTTTATTACTCTGATTAACCAGCTACCAGTTTTTCAATCCTGTATTCTGTTTCTTACCATGGATTTTGAATCTCTGTACAGGGTGAGGCTATTACTATTGTTCACTCCAAACATGGCCTGTACAGATGTTCTGCCACCCTTGATACCATCTCTTGTGGCTTTCACTCGCATTGCATTGACAATTTCTTTTAATGGTACCATAATACCAACAGATCAAAAGGTACAGGGCCACCATGGCTACAGACGTTGCTTGCTTGTCACCAATTTTGAGACCAGGGTTCTGTATCCATAGACCTCTTGGCCCTTCATTAAGGTATGGCTGAGATATTGACATTTTTAATTTGGAAAGGCACTGAAGTACAGTTCTAAATGTTTTTAAATTAAATTCATATAATTAACATCTTCATTTTTCAGCTGCTATCCATCCTTCTAGTGTATGTTTCCTGGATATCAGAGTCTCAAACAATGGACAGTTTTTAACATCCATCTATAGAAAACCAGACAGGAATACTCTATTAGAGTATGGGAGTTATTCATGGCATTTAAGGGATACTTCCTACTAGACAATTCTTCCATATATACCACCTCTGACTACATGTAGCAAATATATTTCTCAAGCACACATGTCCCAGAACCTCTTGCAACATGGTTATCTGGCATTTAAAACGTGTACTATGAGAATCGCAATTTACTGTTTATGAAATCCCATTACTGATGACGTGGTGACTTGTGTCATGCCTTATTTCCCAGCTAGTCAACATATGTGCCATCATCTGCCTATTTACAACCTCGCCCAGTTTTCCGGAAACATGTTTGCTTTGCCATTAAGCAGGGTCAATCTACACAACCTATTAGTCTGATGTACTGCACCCCCTCTAGTCCTTAGAGGAGTCATGCTTCCTGTGGCCAGTGTTAGGCTTGCTCACATTTTCTAACCATGACTGAATTCCAACATCCGATTTCTCAGAAGTATTATCCTTTACGGTTCAGGTCCAATTGTTCCACATTTGAGGTTGTTTATATCACATGTCCATATCCACTTTTCTGTATTGGCAAAAATTTTAGATCAAGTTCATACATTTGTCTTTCAGCACTGCTCTTGCCTACAGCTACAAGAAAAAAAGGCTCCTTTTTTCCTCTATCTGCCAGGATGCCGACCCCTGTTGGAGAGGTTGTGGGGAGATTGACAATCCCACGTGTGCTGAAAGGTACCAAAGTGCTCAATTTTTTTGGTCGCAAGTCACCCAAGCCCTTGCGGACATTCTGGGATATCTTATTTTTGTTGGGCCCAGCTTGGGGCTCCTCGGCAGATGGGTGGGATCGACTGTGCCACGTAAGCACCGGCCACTGGTTGACAGCTTTTACTAGCTGCTCGTTTTAAGATTGCAAAATTCTGGAAAACTAGTCTGCACTTGGATTACTGGTGGGCCCAAGTTAAAGACCTGGCTGACATAGAACAGCTCAGATACAATCAATTAAATGCTCCCTCCAAATTCTTAACTTTCTGGGGACCTTATCTGGAGTTTTGTAAACAATGATTTTCCATGTAACTACCATCTCGTTCCCTTTCATTATGGTACTTTGACAATTGCTTCCCCTTCAATAGGGGTTAGTAGCCCTCTCTGAAAGATGATCGGCTGAGCGTACTCCACAGGGGTTCCCCCGATGTCAACATGAGTGGTCTTATCTTGTCGTTGCATGTCAATAGTTTCAAAGACTTTTTGCCTGCACACAGATGCAGTTGGTTCTCGTTAAGTCTAGGGGTTCCCCCATGTCATGAAATGGATGTCTGGTCCTCAAAATGACAACTTACATCAAGTGACCTTCGTTTTGCCGTCTTTTTAAAACTACATTTCTTCTGCTTCTGCAAGCTTTGTATTAGCCAGACTGCTGATTTTTAAGAGATTGCGTCTTGGACTGTGTGCGCCCGATTGTAGAATTTTATTGTAACTGTCTCTCCTATTTCAGATAAAAACATTGCAGTTATTTGTTAAAAAGCTTACCCAAAATTAGTAAGGTTATCTAGGGAATATTAATATGCAATGTTCTTAATGTTTTGATTGTGATAAGTGCATTATTTTGTAAAACCGTATTTTAAGTTCAATGTTACTGGCACTTTATCAAAATATTATGTGCCTTTTGTAAACCACTGTGAAGGAATTGCTCTAAACGATGGTATAGAAAATTCACTAAATAAATAAATATCTATACTCTTGGTAAGTTAAACGTGAGTACATCCAGTGTTAGTGTAAATTCATATGCTTTTCTTTAGATTTAAACCTTGTCTGTTAAATTTATTTTATTTAAAAACTCTTCTATACCGTCGTTAAGTTAGCTAACCATCACAACGGTTTACATATAGGCACGATAAAAAATATTGAGTGGTATAGGTTACAAATTAATCATGTGCCATCATAGTACGGTAACAGTAAAGTACAATAAGCTATTTGTTTAAATTGAGTTTATCTGTTTGGTAGGAAGTTGTTTAAGCGGTTCAAATTTAACATTAAAGTGCACTTGTAGGTTTTAAAAAACAAACTGTTTTATTGGTGCAACCTTATCAATCGTTTTCTCCTTCTCTTTGTCTTTATTGAAAGCTTGTTTGAAGAGCCAGGTTTTCAGATTAGTTTTGAATATTTTCAGATTTCTCTGCAGCCTTATTTCGAGGGGCATGGTGTTCCATAGCACGGGGCCAACCAGTGACAGTGCTCTTTCCCTTACTTGAGTGAATGCACATAATGGACCACAGTGTCTTACTTTTTGGTAAGCTGATCATTTTTTTTCACACCGTTCTGCCTGTTATAGATGCTTCATGTCCATTTTAGACTATTCTAAATATATTTACTGTCTTGCCAGGTGTTGTCCCCACCCCACACAGTCTTCACGAAACATGGCCCGAGTCGGGGGACCACTGACCTTTGTGCATGAGTTTCTGGCTTTCTCTTGAAACTGCAATAAGCTTCCAGTGAACTTTATGGACATTGTTAAAGATCTATGTCCCTCCTTTCGTATTGATTTATTCCTCGATGCTTGGATTCTTTGCCAGTTTTACTCATTCTGTCAATGCCATTAATATCTACAAATGGGTAGAGGAAACCCACTGAGCATTGTCCAAAATGGATATCTGCTTGACTTAAGTAAAAAATGCTTGCCCACACTATAATATCTACATTGCCTTATTTACATATGTTCAGAACCACTTACATGGTTCTCCTCCATAAAACTGAAAAAAAATATAGTGTAGTTCCAAACATTTATAAAAGGATGTCAATAATTGTCACAAGTGGAAGTTTGAAAAGTTAAGATGCGTTTTTCACACACTGTGGTTAGCAGCAGAAAGTCCAATATACAATTCGCACAGCAGAAGCTGGTTTTAGGATACCAACTGTGTGAACTGCCATACTGGATTAGTTGAAGTGCTCTTCTCATCCAGCAAGCAGATACAGGAATGAACTTAGCCAGAGCAGAAGGGATACCCATGCTAACCTATAAAACAAGATATCACTCACAACATTCAAGCTTCTGTCACTACACACAAGAACTCATTTCTCTTCCACACTTACCCTCCAGAACACTATCCTGAGGATCAGAGCCACATGTATGTATATAAGTGGCTCTGACTTTCTATGGGCACCATGCCACGATCCAAGAAACGTGCCGACTATATCCCCTATCAGATGTGTGTAGTGTGAAGGAAGAGTTGCATGATCTGTGTACTAGAGAAATGACTGAATGCTTTAGTGTTACATAGTGCAAGGCACTAAGCTTGGAGATCTAGCATGCATGATAAAATGTAGATGTATGACAGTCCTGTATGTATCTTGTGTGTAAGTCTTGTCTGATCTCTTCTCTTAAGAGTATGCACTCCTGTTGATATCTGTTTTTGGTACGTGCCTACCAGGCATCATGAGGACCTCCAGAAGGAAGGATAAAGTTCGCCTCAAGGATTGACAGGAAGAGATGGACAGTGCTGCCAGAAGTTTCCCTGGGAACAACTTGGACAGGAAAGAGCTGCAGATGACTGTCTCAAGGGAAAGATTAACAGAATTCAATTCTTATTGCAGTTCTGGTCACTTGTGCTTTTGCTTATTATTCTGCAGATTGAGTCCAATTATTGGAGGAGACCGATGCCAGGATATGGGATATTTCCGTATGCATCTAGAAATTGTGATTAGTACTTGTGATTGAGGGATTGACCCATGAGTGTTGCATGCTTATAAGTTTGACATCTGGGATTAAAAAGAAATGGAGACTGCTCAATAACAGAAGACCTCCGTACATTTGCTCCGAGTCAGCATAGTCCTACTGGACTGAGACTGGGAACAGATTAATGATTTGCACTGTTTCTATTGCTGTGAATGGAATGTTCAAGAACGGGGGCAGATTCCCGATGACGACCGGCCCGGGGATTCGCCGCCCAGGCCGGCCCCGGAGATAGAGCCACGCTCGGCAGACCACGCGACTAGAGCGGCCAAGCCCACCGGGGGATGCCCGATCCCCCCCGATAGGCCAATCCGCCCCCGTTCCAAGAACTAGTCTCATTTGAATTTTGTGATCCTTCCTTTAAAATCTGAGAGTGTACAGATATATTTTGGGAGCCTCAAGGCCTGCGTGGAATGATTCATACAGAAACCAAAAGATGTTGCATTGATCCACACTGGTAGGGGGGGGTCTTGAAAACATGGGTTTCCTCACCTGTGGGGAAGAGCTCCTCTCATAGCACCTGAGAGAAGGGCCACGTTTCATAACACTAAGCATGGCTCTGGGTGCACTGTGCCACGATGTGCTGTGTAGCAAGCTATTACTTTGGCTAGGTCACTGCAGCACAGGAATGCATACAGCGTGCAGAACACAAGTGGGAGTACGTGCTGTGTGCCTGAATAAGGAAGAGACAGGCAGTTAAAGCGGTTCTAAAAAGGGGAAACACTTTGAAGTAGTGTAAATAAAATAAGAGATGGTTTGCATGTGGCTGATATCTTACTGGTTAGACTCTTAAAGCATGTGAGTGTCATCACGCTAGCTGGAAAAAAAACACCTCTTAAAAAAACACCTTAGCTAGTATTTAAAAAAAGGCTAAGGCTGGTAAAAATTTTCTAGAGGTATCTGACAGTAAAAGTTAGGTTTTTAAAAAAAAAAAATGAAAGTGTCAAATTCAATCCCATAGCAAGTAATGGGAGCTGCACAGCTGAGGGCCTGCTCCAGATTCATGCAGGAGGAGTCAGATCCGAGATCTGCAGGAAGCAAGGAAAACGGTCTTTATGGAGCTGGACATGGGGAGCTGCTGCTAATGGTGCCTCTTCCGCCCGTGCAACTCAATCTTTTCTTCAGGCTGTGATGTGAGATTTGGCATAAAGGAAAATAAGCGATTATCTCCCTTTGCAACTATTGCTATTTGGCAAAAACCAAACTTATTTTCTTCTATGTACGTCTCAGAGATAAAAGGACCTGAGCAAACAACTTGTCCCAAGGCACAGGTCAGTGATCCCCGTCTGTGAGCCAGAAAAAGAACGATAAACTGACTAGCCCCAAAGCTGAGAAAGCCTTGAACTCGTGGCCGAGGACATCTGAAGAACAGACCAACGATTTGAAACTCCTCCCTGATGTGTTTCATAAGAAACGTTGCAGAACTCACCTCCAGCTCGTCAAGAATCCAATGCAGAACTTTTGAGGAACTGCACCAACAGACGAGGCCCGTCATCTGATCCTACCAGGGCAGCCCAAAACTAGGTTACAGTACAAAGTGCACCCAGCTTAGATACCAATCTGCTAAATATCTCCAAATAAAGCAGCCTGGAAAGATGTTTGAATTGCATTGCACATTTCCCCATGCACAGGTTCTGCTTCAGTCTACTCACGGCAGATCGGGGTGAAGTTTGGTGGGAGGGGTAAAGTGCACCAGAACACACACAGGGAAGGGGGTCCCACAGCCACAGACAGTGGGACGGTGCCTTTAAAGAGCATTGGTGCACAATGGCAGGGCAGCTTGAAACACTTGTCCTTCCTCTTACACCCAGCATCAGGGCTGCCCAGGGTGAGGCAGTGCATGGCATCATCTGTTCATTCACAGCAGGAGGCGGAGCTACGCCACAAACCTTCAGGACCTGCTCTCCAGGTGATGCACAGAGGACGGGTCTCCCAGGGCTACTGCCCAAGAGGGAAGGGTTAGGTCGGCCATCATAGTTGGTGATTCAGTTATTAGGAATGTAGATAGCTGTGGGGCTAATAAGAGGACAGACTGGTAACGGGCCTGCTTGGTGCGAAGGTGGCAGGCCGTGCTGGGGAGGAGCCGGCTGTCGTGGTACATGTAGGCACCAATGACAAGAGGAAAATGTGGGAGGGAGGTTCCAGAAGCCAAATTTAGGATTTCAGGTAGAAAACAAATCCAGAACCTCCAGGGTTGCATTCTCTGAAATGCTCCCCTTTCCATGTGCAGGTCCCCAGAGGCAGGCAGAGCCCCTGAAGATTCAAAACCTGGTGTCGGGCACTTTTATGGGCTAGAATAAGATATCCTCTCCTGCTGTTCCCCATCAATCTTTTGAATTTTGAGCACTTCAGCCATTGAACTTAAAGTGCACACCTTTACCTATTTATGGGATTTTACCGTTTTTAAAGTTTAGCAAAAAATATTTTCAAAAAAAACTGAGACCAATTATATACTTAAGGAACATTCTTATGAACACTAAGCATTCCTGATGTATATTGGAACAGCAATTTAGCAAAATGTTGACGTCTCTATATGATGGTCTAGTAAGGTGTGACCTGGCTTTCTATTTTTTTGGTACCCTGGCCTACATGTAGAGTTCTGATATTTACCTGGGTTTTTTGGCCTTTAGTGAAACGTTTCTGGTTTAACAGAGCAAAGCATTTTTGTTACGAAGATTATATAAACCCCTGCATTTAACTCAAAGTTAGCTCGTACTTGTCAAATGCAATGCCAGTTAAAACTACCCCAGTTTAAAACAGTAAATTTAGCCAGTTTATTTTACGCTGATTCTGCTGCAACCCACAGTACTATAAAATACATGCAAAAAGAATAAGGGAGACCAAAGATTAAAGGCAATAAAACTAGCAAGCTGCTACTTGAAGCAGCTCAGAGCCGGCTTGGCTTCATGACTTTGGTATGTGGTCCGTTTACTCCCCCCTCTCGCTCCGGCACTGGCTCCAGTCGCTGCAGTGCATGATCTCACTCTGTCTCCTGTCACTTCTCTAGTGCTTGTTCTTTCACTGCGTGTTTTTGTTCCTGTTCTTTTCCAATCTCTTCTCCCTCCTTCAAGTCCTCACCCCCCCCCCCCCCCCTCCTGTTCCCTGTTCCCCCACCAGGCTGCCCAGTGTTTTTACACTGGGCAGCCTGGTGTCCTCAGCCGAGAAAGGGAAATAGCCATATGGATGCAAGACAAGCAGAGAGCAATGGGGAAGGCTTACTCCAGTCTGATGGCCTTTTCTCTGCAGGTTTCTAGAACAGCAGCCGAGTACCCACCTACCACATCAATTTAATGCAGAAGATCCCTAGACTAGAGGGAAAGCAGCAGCAGCCTTGACGACAATAGGAAGGGAAAGTGGGTGGATCTAGTTATCTGCCTCAAGAACATAAGAGTTGCCATAGTGGGTCAGACCAAAGGTCCACTAAGTCCAGAATGTTTCCGACAATGGCCAATCCAGGTCACAGGTACCTAGCACGATCCCAATGGATAGATTCCAGGCTGCTTATTGCAGGGATAAGAAATGGATTTCCCCAAGTCCATCTTAATGGTTTATGAACTTTTCTTCTAGGAAAGTGTCCAAACCTTTTGTAAACCCATCTACACTAACAACCTTCAGCGGGGAATTCCAGAGTGTGTTGAATAAAATATTTTCCGCTATCTTAAATGTGTCACCTAGTAATACTGCATGTCCCCTAGTCTTTGTACTCTTGAAAAAAACACATTTGTATTTATCTGTTCTACTCCACTCATTTTATAGACCCCTCAGCCGTCTTCTCCAAGCTGAAGAGCCCTAACCTCTTTAGCCTTTCCTCATAGGGGAATCATTCCATCCTTTTATTTTGTGGCCCTTCTCTTCAACTTCAAGAAATGGCTGAGAAGAGACATGATAGAACAGGGATGGGCAAATCCAGTCCTCGAGGGCCGCAAACCGGTCGGGTTTTCAGGATATCCCTAATGAATATGCACGAGAGATTTGCATGCACTCTGCTCAGTCATATGTAAATCTTTTTCATGCATATTCATTAGGGATATCCTGAAAACCCAACCGGTTTGCAGCCCTCGAGGACTGGAATTGCCCACCCCTGTGATAGAAGGATGGAATGGTTCTTTACCCTTTCACATACTTAAACAAGGAGACACGGCATGAAACTAGGAACGAGCAGATTCAAAGCAAATTCCATTCAGTGCACAATCAAGCTGTGGAATCTGTTGCTAGAGGATGTGATCAAGGAGACAAGAATAGTGGCATTTAAGAGAGGTTTGGGCAGGTTCCTGAAGGAAAAGTCCATAATGCATTAGCCAGGCAGACTACAGAAAGCCATTGCGATCCCTGGGAGTAACAGGAATTAAATCTTTATGGGATCTGCTGGGATCTAGATTGGCCACTGTCAGAGGATACTGGGCTTGGACTCTGATCTAACCCAGAATGGCAATTCTTATGTTATGATCCAGGAGTTGAAAAATCAGGACTGGATCAGAATTGCTGTTGGATTGGTTTGAGAGGTAGGCTTAAGCTATAAGAGATTGCAGAAAGGAAGATAAGACAATATCCCAAAAACATTAAGGGAAATTAATCAGGAATGCAAAAATTCAACCAGAAGAAAACCTAGCAAATATGGTAAAATGGGGACAAGACCTTATTTAGTAATAGAAGGGAGTGTAAAAGTGGCATTGGGAGACAGAGGAGGAATTGTAGATGCTGAGGAAAAAGCAAAACTGCTTAAATATTTCTGGTCGGAGTTCACTGCGAAGGGCCTGGAGCAGGACCATATAAAACATCAGATTGGAAAGGAGGTGAGCCACAATAGATTTTCAGAACAGTTTGTGAGGATCTAACTAAACTTAAAGAAGATAAGGAGATGGGGCTGGATGGGATACATCCGAGGGAAGTACGGGAACTTAGAGATGACCTGGCAGCTCCGCTGGTTGACCTTTCCAATGCCTCTGGAGTAGCTGTGGAGGACTGGAGATGGATGATATGGTTCCCTAGTCATTAAAGTGGAAGGTAGGTTAGTCTGACCTCTGGTGAGCAAATTAATGAAATCGCTGCTAAAACTGAGGATAGATAGCGCAATGTTTGGAATCCAGTGGATTGCAAGATCCGAGGCAGCACGGATTTACTAGAGATAAATCTTGTCAGATGAATCTTTGATTGGGTGACTAGAGAGTGATCGAGGGAGAGCACTAGATGTAGTGAATTTAGGTTTCAGTAAGGCCTTTGCCACTGTTCCACACAGGAGAAATTGAGTGCTACTGGTATGGATCCTAATGACTGACTGGGGAAGTGACAAAGGGTAGTGGTAGACGAGTTCTGAGAAGGGGGATGTTACTAGTGGTGTGCCTCAGGGATCAGTTCTTGGACTGGTTCTTTAACATTTATGTGAGCAACATAAGGATTTTCGGGAAAAGTTTGCCTTTTTGCCAATGATATCAAAATCTATAGCAGGCTGGACAACAAGAGTAGAAAACATGAGAGTTCTCTAGCAAAGCTCAAGGAATGGTCTAGGATCTGGCAGCTAAGATTTAATGCTAACAAGTGCAGCGTAATACATTTAGGATGCAAAAACCCAAAGGAAAGGTACAGTACTGGAGGTGAAATTCTCATCACAAAGGAAAAGAACTGGGGTAATTGTATTAGATGACCTTAAAGTGTCCAAACAGATGGATAAAGTGATGGTAAAAGCCAGAAAGCTGCTTATTTATTTATTTTTAATTTTTATATACCGAAGTTCTTGTAAGAACTACAAATCACTCCGGTTTACATGAAACGATAAACTGCCCAACAGAGAGAGGGGCTTTACATAGAACCGTAGAACAGATGGAACAATATAACTGGATGTTAATTTAACATAGTAATAAATACATATTAAAGTTTAACATCATAATAAATAAGTATTATATATACAGTTTAACTATTTAACGTAGAAATAATGACATATTAACGCTGCAAAATAGATACAATAAAATATGATGAACTTTTGGAATCAAAGATTGTTGTACAGTTGCAGAATCCTGATAGTAGGACTTGGTGCGGTGTCCATAATTTGGGGATACTTCATATTTAGGAAGTCTTTCCGTCTAAGTTGAATTGAGAGTCTGGGAAGGCTTGTTGGAAAAGCCAGGTCTTCAGTCTTTTTTTGAACTCTTGATGACTGGGTTCTAGTCTTAGATCTGGGGGGAGCGAGTTCCACTGGTGAGGGCCTGCTGAAGATAGTGCTCGTTTGCTCAATGATGATTTTAATTGTGGGGCATGCAGTGTTCCTTTGTAAGCGCTTCTAATTGGTCTAGAAGATGTGTGCGGTTGGAGTTGAGAGCTTAACATAATAGGAGCTAGATTGTTTGTCGCTTTGTGGACGATTGAGAGTACCTTATAGAGTATCCTGTGTTTAATAGGAAGCCAATGTAGGTTACGAAGGATTGGGGTGATATGGTCTTTTGTTAGAGCTTGTGAGAATTCTAGCAGCGGAATTCTGTACCATCTGTAATGGTTTGATGGTGTTGATGGGTAGACCTAGCAGAAGGGAGTTGCAATAGTCGAGCTTAGATAATATGATGGATTGCAGTACTAGCCTGAAGTCGGAGAAGTAAAGGAGGGGTTTAAGTTTTTTGAGGACTTGCAATTTGTAAAAGCAGTCCTTTGTGGTAGTGTTTACGAACTTTTTTAGGTTTAGATGGTTGTCTAGCCAGGCTCCAAGGTCTCTGACGTCCGGTGAGAACATGCTATTTGCGTTTGGTGGAGAGAGGCTAGAAGAGATTGTAAGGGGATCCTGGGAGACTGAGCATTTTGGTTTTATTGGCATTCAATACTAAGTTGAGGCTTGAGAGTAAGTCTTTAATAGGTTGTAGGCATTCGTTCCAGTATATGATGGTTTTTTGAAGGGATTCTGTAATCGGGAGAAGGATTTGTATGTCGTCAGCATAGAGGTAATGGGTAAGCTTGAGGTTTGAGAGTAGGTGGCAGAGGGAGGAGGTAGATATTGAAGAGGGTGGGTGAAAGTGAGGATCCTTGCGGGACTCCTTGCTCTGTAAGGATTGGATGCGATTCTTTGTTTATCCTGACTTTGTAGAATCTGTTGCTTAAGAAGGAATGAAACCATCTGAGAGCTGTGCCTTTGATCCCTATATTGGCTAGTTGGTCTATAAGTATAGTGTGTTTTACCGTATCAAACGCAGCAGAAAGATCAAGAAGAACAAGCAGATAAGATTGTTTTTTCTCCAAGTTAACGAGGATGGTGTCAGTGAGAGATAGTAAGAGAGATTCGGTGTTTAGGCGTTTTCGGAAACCATATTGAGCTGGGGATAGAATGTTATGATCTTCCAGATATTCTGACAGTTGCTTGTTGACAATTTTTTCCATCAGTTTGGCGATGAGTGGTAAGTTTGCGATAGGTCGGAAGTTAGCTGGGTCTGATGGAGAGGCGTTTGGTTTCTTTAGTAGTGGTTTGAGGATTGCCAATTTTAACTGGTTAGGAACTAAACCTTGAGAAAGGGATGTGTTGATTTCTGCAATTGGTTTTGAGATGGTGTTTGGTATGGTGATGAGGAGATTTGTTGGTAATGGGTCTGATGGGTGGGAGGATGGTTTGAGTTTGAGTGTATTTTCAATCTCCAGTGAAGAAGTGAGCTCGAATGAATCCATGCTTGTGTTTTGTTGAGGCAAGGCTATGAGTTGGTGTGTTAGGGTGAGGCTGTTGGTTGTGATTGAATGGGTAAGGTTGGTGACCATTCCTCTCACTATGCTTGGCTGCATAGTGAGAGGAATGGTCAGCAGAAAAAGGGAGGTGACACTGCCCCTGTATAGGTCCCTGGTGAGACCTCACTGGGAATACTGAGTACAGTTCTGGAGACCCCACCTTCCAAAGGATATAAACAGGATGGAGTCACTCCAGAGGGGGCTACTAAAATGGGCAGTGGTCTTCATTCTAAAGCTTATGCGGATAGACTTAAAGATCTAAACATGTACACCCTAGAGCAGGGGTGCTTAAACCAGTCCTATGGGCCCCCCCCCCCCAACCAGATGAGTTTTCAAGATATCCCTAATGAATATGCATGCGACTTACCTTGAAAACCCAACTGGCTGGGGGGGGTCTGTAAGACCGGTTTGAGCACCCCTGCCTTAGAAGAAAAAAAGACGAGAATTAGGAGGCTCTAGAACGAGGGGTCATAAGATGAGGGTGAACGGGGTAGACTCAGGAGTAATCTTAGGAAATATTTCTTTACAGAGAGGGTCCTGGATGTAGAACAGCCTCCCAATGGAGATGGTGAACACAAAACAGTATCTGAAATCAAGAAAGCATGAGACAAGCGCAAGGGATCTCTGAGGAAGTGATGGGAAGTATAATGCTAAATTGGGCAGATGGACAGTCTGGATGGGGGCCATGCAGTCTGCCATGTTTGTTTCTATGATTCTTGTTAATTATATGGAGCAGGGCCAGGTTTAGGAATAGGGAACAGGCACATGCCTGGAGCACCAGATTCTGAAAATACCCCAAAACTGGGACTTCCCTGGCTGCTGATGGTGAAAATCACCACCTTGTCATTTGCATAGGGGGGGGTTCTATAAATTTAAATCCAACCCTGGTATGTAGGTTACATCAGGCCTAAGGGGTGGGACTATGGGCAGCAATGCTTCTAGGAACACTGAACACCCCCCAGTCAATCTCTTCAAAAGAACTAGGAATGATGAATATTCACACTGGCGAATCCATGTACAAAGCGGGAGGCACTGGATTCGGATAACCAACACAGGCCCTGAGACTTACGGTCTGGAAAACTAATGCACAGTCATAAGGGAAAAGCATAGAACGGCTTTTACGCCCAAGTCCATAAGGAAAACAAAGCATCACTGAATTTTCAAGGCGGCTCATTATCCAGTAAGAGAAACTTGGGGTAACTTGTACAGCATGGCAAATACCATCATAAGGAGCTTGCTAGGCAGACTATGAGCATTGGTCCTTTTCTGCCGACATTACCATGTTACTATAAATAAAATGGTGTCAGCCTGCATAGTTTCACGTGGCGGGATTGCCCATTTATTCAAGCATTTTGGGGAGAGGTTCAGGAAATAAGATGAGTAACTACATTCATTTCCCTTGCTACTTTGTTTGCTGGGAAGATGGGGGAGTGATTTAGATATTGCTTTACTAAAAAGAAATTAATACAAGATGTATGTGCAGCACTAATTATTTCATATCTATGGAAAACCAATCCCGTGCTTACTCATTGGAAATTTGTATTAACTGAAATTGTGGAGATGAACATAATCTCCTTTACATTCCATAATAAAAAATGAGAGCATACATTTGGCAGATACTAGCAATGGAGATGCTCCTGTATAGCACCTGAGCTAGATATAGATTTGACTTCCTTGAAGTCTGCTGAATACCATAGATGTTTGTTTAGAGGATGACAGCATAATCTGGTTCTTATGAATACTATATTTGTATTACCAAGGTCTTGTGTTAATGCCATGTTTGACTTTAAATAAAGATATAAACAATGGCATCAGCCAGGCCCAGGTTTGCCCCATTTTGATTAGAAGAAATTTCTCAGGTCTCAGTCTGCCAGAACTTCTAAAGCATGGCAGGAGTGACAGATTGCCCCTTATTTCCTGAAGAACAAGAAAGCTAAGAGGATTCAGAAGGAAATGGAGAGATTGGAGGCAGCCCAGGATGATGTTGGCAGCAGCAGCATTTTAGAACAAAGTTAAAAAACAAACAGGAAATTGAGTTTCTGCTCCATTTCGTTTCAGATGGAATGCTCAGTCATCTCATAGATACACTGCAATGCCAGAGGAGGAGTTTTTCCAGATACTTCTCAGGCTTGTAAGTATTGAGATATTTAAATTTAGTAACCCAGACATTTGTCATCTTCTGGCTCTTGTTGGGATCTGGGCCTCAAGAATGGACTTCCTGGATTTCCTGAGACAGCAAGTGCTGAGCAGCTGTGAGCTGTTCTAGGCAGAAATCAGACTCTTTTGGAGGGGAAATATCCTAATTTTCTTGTTTTTTTTGGATGTTCAGATTTGTGAATTGGTGGAGAAGGAAGTACACACTGGAGTAGTCCAAGCTCCAGGCAGTGCTTTACTCCTGAGGGAATTCTATGCAATTTCATGTGACCCCTATCAAGTTTCTATAGAGTGCTATATTATATGGGGAACTTTCCAGCAACAGTGCCCAGGAAGGTATAGATGAGAGTGAGTGGAGTCCTTCCCCACAAAGGGGATGGATTTTGGAGGTGGTATAAAAATATAGCTCCCTGAGTCAGAGGGAGGAGTCAAGTCTGTTGAAAGGAATTCTACAGAGAACTGAGGAGCTCTGGGCTGATGTGGTAGGTACTGAGAGCACCGAGACTCATTCCAGTAAGGGCTAAGGGCCAGCTCAGAAGACAAGGACCCCGGGCCAACAGGGAAACCATCAGCCCGGGGAAGCCTGTCGTCATTTGTACCAACCACCGACATTGTTGTCGGAAGTGATCACATTATCAAATTTGACTTATCTAGAGGGAGCCCAACTAAAGAAATCTACTGCAACAGTACTTACCTTTCAAAAAGGTGGCTCAAAATTAGGAAAATGGTTAGGGAAGAACTGAAAGGAGCAACTGCAGAGATTAAGAGTTTAGCTCAGGCATGGACATTCTTTAAAAATCCTGACCAGATGTACTCCACGCATTAGAAAAGCTGGAAGGAAGGTTAAACAACTTCCGGCATGTTTAAAAGGTGAGGCGAGGCTATAATATCTAAAACTGTCTTTCAAGAAATGGAATGAAGAAAACAGGTAACACCATAAGCACTGGTAAGTCCGATGCACAGCATGGATAAGGAAGGCAAAGAATTTGAAAAGAAGCTTGCCGTGGAAGCAAAAACTCAAAACCTTCAGGTACGGGGCATGGCAATGTCATCCTGAGCAGACAATCCAAAGCCTTGCTCTCTAGAAGAAAGCATTTTATAAAATAACTGCTTTGAACTGTGGCTGATTCAAAATAGATTCAGGTATATGTGGATATTAATGGAAATTTCGTTAAAGAGACAACACAGCCGAAAGATCTGAAAAATTGGGTATGGATAAAAATGCTAGCATGGAGAAGATGGTGCCAGAAATAGGTCCGGCTGTAGAGGACCTGTTTGAAACAGCTCACGTGCGCTGTTACAGCTGCAGTGTGATTACAGTAGGTAGAACCCTATAATACTAAAGCTTGCAGATCATGACTGCCAGGATGCCTTTGATGGGACACTGGCCGAACTGAAAGAAAAAAAAACTTCTTGAGGAAAAGCTTGACGAATTGGAAAATCAAACAGTACAAGGTGATGCATTGCTAAAATTCTGTGAACCGTGGCTCCCTGAAGTGCTGAGTATGTGTAGCAGAAAGCTATTTTAGCAGAGCGAGCACATTGACTGGGCATGGGTGGCCCAGATCAGGCATGGCCAAGGCAGGTAATTGTCAAATATCTTAACTACACTGATAAATACTGGCTGCATATCAGAAAATGGAGTTGAGATATGGAAAATAAGTTGCTCATTTGCTGATTTCTCTGCTAAGGTCCTTGGCATCTGAGGGAATTTACCATGTATTGCATGCAGCTTTTTCATAAGGGGGTAAAGCTTGCATTGTAATTTCCTGCCAGACTAAAGGTTTTCTATGAAGGAGAAACTTGAATTTGTCACTGGCATGGAAGCAAAACGTTTTGTACAAGTGCTGCCTTAGTATTGAGCATTTCAGCTGCCAAAACTTAATGTCCACTGAACCCATTTGACATTTCTTGTGAGTGTAGTACTCAGATTAATATCTAAGCCCAATGACTGAAATGGCAGGGTTCAGCTGTTCATGGCTGCTTGTAAGACCAGGGCAATTGCTTGTCGATATGTTACTCTTCAATTTTTTAAGATAGTTAAAATGCAGCCTCTTGACTATGTTCCATGTTTTGGGAGTTCTATTGTGCATGGATCAATCTGAACAGCGAGTAGAGATCTTCGTGCACCTGAGGCCTCACATGGAATTAAAGCCATGGCTCTCAGTTTTGCCCAATGACCGTATACCTAGCGATTCAGCCAGTGTATGCAGTGGCTTTAACCTGCTACTGTACTGGATGCAATATGTTTCTTTAGATGTATGTATACTGTGCATTTGTTATGGAAGATTTGGCATTCCTAGAAGTCTGATGGCTCCGGGATATCCTGGGATTTGAGCAGGGCGTGGTGCTTTGGTGTAGAGGAAAGAAACCACCGTTGAGCTGAAGCAGCAGATATGTTCAAACCTGAGACTTGGGATTGTTCCTTTGTTTTAGTTTGGGATAAACAGGAGGGTGGATGGGGTAAAAGTTTGGGGTATCTGATGTATATGGTTTGGTATGAATGGAACGGGAATATGTGGACTGAAGGAGTCATGTTCCATTGGTGGACAACAGGTGCTGGGCGGCCTGCGGACAAATGCAAATGGGTATAGGGCAGGGATGGTGAACTCCAGTCCTCAAGGGCCACAAACAGGCCAGGTTTTCACGATATCCACAATGAGCACGCATGAGAAAAACTTGCATCCAGTGGAGGCAGTGCATGCAGATCTCTCTCATGCCAAAGGCAGGCGTTAATTTCTGAAAAGTAAAATGTGCGGCTTGGCTGCACATTTTACTTTCTGGATCGCGAGAGAATGACGCTCATTTGCACGTGGCGGGCGCTATTAGTTTCGAGGGGGTTGGCCACGCATTTTCCACATGCTATTTACCCCTTACTGCATAAGGGATAAAAATAGCTCATCGAAAACGCGTGGCCAAACGGGGGCTAACCGTGCGCTCAGCCTACTGCATCGGCCCGTGAATGTTGGACTTCGTTTTCCTTTTGATAGGCAAATGAATACAATTAAAGACAGAAAACCAGTACTGCCTTCTTGCAGGAAACTCATCTAGAAAATGCTAACTTTAAAAGGCACCGTTTGCATCTTTCATTAAGGCAAATAAAAGGTTAATAAAAATCTGCCATTTGAATTTGAGAAGCAAATTACAGGCCTGGAGGGAGATTTACCCCAAAAAGTACTCCTGCCACCATAAAAGCCCTATTTGCTAATATTCATGCACCAAATCAATACTCCAAGCTCTTTACTTCCTTGATAACCAAGGGCCTCATTTTCTAAAGTATCGCAGGCCTGCGATACTTTAGAAAATCACGCTAATGGGGGGCGGGGTCGACGGGGGCAGACCTGCGCTAGCAGGCAGCGATCACACCGCCGCGGTACGATGGCTGCCGGTTTCGCACCCAATAGCACCACCATAGGTGTAGTTATTGGGCACGAAATAGGATGTGAAAAGGCACCTTACCTTTTTGCCGTCCGCGGTGTCTTCGCGGAGTCGGCCCCGGTGACACCCCGACTCCTCCTCTTCCGGAGCAGACTCAGCCCCGATTTAGGTAGCGCAGGCGTGCGATAGCTTTAGAAAATGAGGCCCTAAAATTTCATGGGAGAGTTATACACTCATTGTAGGAGGTGATTTTAATAGATTGTCAACCTCCTATTTTTTAAAAATAGAATGCAGTCCTTTTTAAACCTGCAGATGAGAATTTTTCCTGATGTTGCGAAAGCAATGCAAGAGAAAAGGCAATTTTTATTGCTTAGACCATTGGCTCTAGAAATAGGAGCTTCTTGTTAAAATTCCCTTATAAGGATACAAAATACCTGTTTTTTTATTCCATCACAACTGATTCATTTTCTAACAGGTCTATCCAGTACCGAGCGGTAGGAAGAGCTGCGTTAGTGCCTGCGGCACCCGCGGTTGCTGCACGCACAGTGCAGCTCACCTACCGCTCGATCCTGAACACTAATTTTATTTAAATGTAAACCACGTCCGTGAAGCCTTAGGCCCGCGCAACCCATTTTACTGGATAGAGCGCCTATACAGTATCCTGGGTGCGCGGGCCTAAGGCTTCACGCCACGCTGGTATCTGTCATTTCAAATGTCATTTGAATTGACAGATACCAGGGAGGAGGGGAGAAGAGATGACAGCGGCGAAGCAAAAAAAAAGCAAAAAAACCAAAAGCAAAAAGTAAGTCACTTCGCCGCTTCACTCTTCCCTCCTCCCGGAGCAGGACGCGAAAAGCAGCCTTGCTCCGGGAGGAGGGAAGCGGCGAAGCGACTTGCTTTTGGTTTTTGCGCTTTTTTTTTTTTTTTGCTTCGCCGCTGTCAGTGTCTCCCCTACTCCCGGAGCAGGGCGCAAAAAGCAGCCTTGCTCCGGGAGGAGGAGAGACACTGACAGCGGCGAAGCAAAAAAAAAACCTAAAGCAATTTTGGTTTTTTTCCAAAAGTGAGTCGCTTTTGGACGCCTGCACAACTTACTTTTTTGCAGCCATCAGCAGGAACACGATCGTAGCTCCTCCCCGACGAAGATGGCCGCCTGCACGGGGGAAAGCGTGCAATTGGCCGCTGAAGACGTGACGTCACGACGTTTGGCGTCATGGGATGTGACGCCACGTCTTGAGCGGCCAATTGCACGCTTTCCCCCGTGCAGGCGGCCATCTTCGTCGGGGAGGAGCTACGATCGTGTTCCTGCTGATGGCTGCAAAAAAGTAAGTTGTGCAGGCGTCCAAAAGCGACTTACTTTTGGGATCTTGACAGATCCCAAAAGTGAGTCGCTTTTGGAAAAAAACCAAAATTGCTTTAGGTTTTTTTTCGCTTCGCCGCTAGTGTCTATTCTCCCCTCCTCCCGGAGCAAGGCTGAAAAAGCAGCTCCGGGAGGAGGGGAGAACTGCAGCGGCGAAGCAACTTACTTGCACGGGGGAAAGCGGTCTCCGTGGCAGCCCCAGTCCGGAAAGCGGTCTCCATGGCAGCCCCAGTCCGGACATCGGAGGGGGGCTGCAACGTTTTTTTCGCTTTTTTTTTTTGGCTTCGGGAGCAGGGGAGAGGACTGGGGCTGCCACAGAGACCAGCATCCATGATCGCGGCCGGGGCAGGTGAGCGGGGGCTGGGGGAAAGCTTGCCACCTACCCTTACCCCTGCCTCTACCGCAGGGATCAGGATAGGCGGTAAGTTTGCAGGTTAAACGCGCGACAAAACGGCAGGGAAAACTAGCGATAGTCGGGGCGCGGGTTACGGGATGCTAGGGAATAGCTAATTCGCTCATTTGCATGCAATATACATGCCACATGCGGAAGGGGTTGCCCGGGGAATTTAGGACACGGTAGGAGTAGGTTAAAGGGGATTCGGGATCGCAGGAAGGGCTAACGCGGCCGGAAAGTGAGTAAAAAGCAGCTTAGGAGCAGGGTAAACGCAGCCGCACTTTACAGGATAGACCTGTAAGTAAAAAAAAGGAGCAGGAAAACGAGAAAGGAGAAATTAAGTCTGGTCTATAAAACTCTCCAGAGTAAGGCTGTGATTATCCCTCAAAAAAGTAAGAGCCCAACTGTTAGCAGTAGCATACGGTTTCTTTATATTGAAAGATTGGATTCCCTCTATGTTTAGGACTTATTCTTGAAATTGTAATATTTAATTTTATTTTGAAAGAATTGTATTTCTTGATTATGTTAATCAATTTCAATATTCAGTGTCAAGTAATTTCCTTGATGTATAAATGAATGCATAAATAAAACATTTATAAAAAAGATTGTCAACCTTCTAAAATGCCTAAAAAAGTCAGAGAGATACGGACATCTGCTTTCTATGTGAAGAGCTATAGTTAGTGGCACCACACATCCTCTCATATAGAAGATAAATATTTTCTCATGTCCATAGCATTTATTCTAGGATAGACTAAACATTTGGTTTCACAGGATTCAAAAGTGAGAGATAGTAAGGGGTCCCTTTTTCTGATTAGGATAGATTTGGTCCTTTTAGAGGATAGAGCGAGGGTTCCTTGGTGATGGATGTCTGTGCCTCTCTACCATGATAAAGATTTTGTAAACTTTCACAGAGCACAGTGGGAAGAGTTCCAGTGGTTGAAGTCTACACAAGAAGTTGACCCTATTATGTATGGGAATGCTGCTAAAGCAGTATTATGGGGACAAATCATTGCACATCAAGTGCAAAAACATCAAAAGCATTGGTGGGTCTTAAATGGTTAGATGTGCAACAGCTCATCACAGATTGTAGGCAACAGATAAATGCAACTCATACAGAATTGGATTTCCTTCTGGACTTTAAGATTAAACAAAACTTACTTTATTTCCTGTATAAATTAAATTACTTGCTAATTTGGTAAAAAAATTGCTTACAAACTTGTTAAATTATCCTTTCAAAATAAAGACTACAAAGGCACAGCAAAAGTAGAGGTTTTTGAAGTTTGTTTTTTTTTTTAAACACATACTAAAGGCACATTCAATTGCAGATCAGTGGGAATTTTCAGGGTTTACAGATTCCAGAGGTTTCTTTGCTTGATAAGGTTTTGGAAGCACCTATTCAAGAAGCCAAACTCAGGGAGGCTATTTTATTATAATTAGGGAAATCACCAGGACCTGATGGTTTCAGAGGTGAATGCTATAAAATTAAAAAACATCCTTACCCTGTTAGAAATGTTCCTATCAGCACAGGAAAGAGGCCCATTTGAAGAGGGACATAATTTGGCTGTTTTGCTGCCAAAACCTGGCAAGGATCCTGTTGATCTGGACTCAATCAGAATATCAAAATTTTGGTATCTGTTCTAGCATGTCAAATTCAGATGATACATATGCTCGTGTCCTCTGACCAAACTGGTTTTATTAAGAGGCAGGCACGCCTCTTCCAATTTATTGAAAGCAATTCTAATTGTTGCAAAAAAACGGTCATTAGAAAGCTTAGTCACCAAGAAGGCTTTTAATAGGGTGGAGTGGTCCCATTTATGGTCAGTTCTGAAATACAATTTGAGAACAGTTTGAGATGGGTACAACTAACAAGCTCATCCATTGGCTCAAGTTTGTTAATGGTGTGAGATTGCACAGGAAAGGTTACCCCTTGTCACTATTACTTTAGAGCCTTTGGCTAGCAAATTATGGAATATGATCAGCTTTAGGGGTATTTCGTATAAATGAAAGCAAATCTAAGTTAGCTTATTTGCGGATATGCTTCTGTTTAAGTAATCCCAGAGAAAGCATTCCGGAAATTAATATAAATCTGTTTTGCATGTTTTCAGGTTTAAAATAAGTTACAGTAAACCTGAGACATTTCCTCTGAACCCCAAATTAGCAGAAAGATGGTACAGACCTTATCCTTTGAAATGGAGTTTAGAAGCTATGAAATATCTGGGAATTTGGCTTATTCAATGGAGAAGTTACCTACCTGATAATTTCGTGTGTAGACAGATGGATTCAGGACCAATGGGTTTATGCCAGCTGGAGCCAGCTGACCTCAGATTATACACAACCCTGCAGTGACCCCAGCCTGCCAAGTATTCTCTTCAAAAGCAACTGTGGCCAGACTAGCAAAAAAACTTGATTAAAAACAGGTAACCAGAATTGTACTCAACCAACCATAAAAGCTGAAATCACATAAGATTCTAGGTACCCCAAGCTAGGGACTGGATAAACATTTACCAGTAATCCCTCGAGACCCAGAGCCCCACAGAACTACTGGCACATTCATACAGCAGCCAAGGGCGGGAAGCTAAGTCCATCTGTCTACACCAAGGAAAACAAAATTGACCTAGCACCTGAACCAGAAACACCCGGCTGTTTCACCGTCTGGGAAATCAAGGCCGGCAGTTCATCTCTATGAAAGAGCCACAACATGGTTTGATACAGTTCCAGCCCTGGAGGAATTCCCCATCTTCCAGGGAATCAGGATCGACCTCATCAGTGCCATCTGGATTCCTGTCGGGAACCCCCGCAGAGAGCAGAGGCGAGCCCCGGCACTTAAGCAAAGGACTGGAAGAGGAAGGAGCCACCAGCTGAGGGTCCGACTGGACAGAAATGGGGGAAGTGGAGGACTGCGCCTGAAGAAAGGCTCGTAAGCCCTGAAAAAATTCCACCCAAGAAAAAGCCCAGAAGGAACTGGAGCTGGTCCCACAGAACCGCCCTCACCAGCGGAGCCAGTAAAGGGGAAACCCGAAATCCGGCATCCCCAAGTCAAGGCCATGACCAACCCATCGTCAGGATGGGAAGAGCCAGGCTTAGCAAAATCGAAGACAGACAACTCTCCCTGAGCATCCGAGCAGCGCTGACAGGTTAGAAGCCAGGTCAGGCTGAGAAGCCCTAATATGGCAGGCTACACAAATAGGAAGACGCTTAGGCTTCTTGCTTACAGGTACCTTCGCTGCGGTAAACATGCATAGGAACGGCTCGCGCTCAAAAATGAATTGCGCCCAAAAAAATAAGCGCGGCAAGGTGCACATAACCTGTGCGTTAAGTTACGCACACAAGTTTGTGTGCATAAAAAGCAAGCCCAAAAACCAGGCGCACATGCGCAGAGGCAACGCTGCGCACACCGGCCTATACAGGGCAGCAAAACATGCACAAGAGCACGCGAAAACCGTCACTGAGGCCTACCACACGGCGTGCAAGAAAACATCCTAAGTGTGGGGCCTAACCCACTGGGAGGTCACAACCCGCCAGGCTGTCCAGTTCCCAAATTATAACCACACAATGCAAGATTCCACATTAGGAGTCACCATTCAAAAAAAGGATCTGTGTCTCATCGCTGATAATAAATTGAAATCTTCTGTTCTGTGTGCAACAGCCAAGAAAGCAAACAGAATGCTAGGGATTATTAGGAAAGGAATGGAGAATAAAATATGCCTCCAATTGCTCCATGGTGCATCCTCATGATTGTGTGCTGTTCTAGTCACCACATCTCAAAGCTATAACAGAATTAGAAAGAGTATAGAGAACAGCAACCAAATGATAAAAGGGATGGAACAATTTCCTATGAGGAAGGGCTAAAAAGGACTCTTCAGCTTGGAGGAGAGGTGGCTGAGGGGAGATACAATAGATGTCCAACACAAGTGGAATGGAACAAGTAAAGGAAAATTGGTTCTTACCTGCTAATTTTCTTTCCTGTAGTACCACAGATCAGAAGAAACCTGTAACCTTCTTCAGGATCTGAAATAGAGCGGACTCTCGAGGAATTGAATGAAGAACCCCCTTCTATGGGAGGGCATCTGGACTGATCCGTGGTACTAAAGGGATGAAAATTAGCAGGTAAGAACCAATTTTCCTTTCCCTGTACGTACGCGGATCAGTCCAAACCATGGGATGTACCAAAGCTTCCCTATTTGGAATGGGACATTGGGAGTCCCGCTGGAAGGATGCTGCTCCCAAAGCTGTTGACATCTGTTGCCTGGACGTCTAAATGGTAATGCTTGGCAAAGGTATGCAGAGACTTCCAAGGTTGCTGACCTACAATCTTCTTCTGGCAAGACTGACAGCCCAGGAAGCAGCCTGAGACTGAATCGAATTCGCCTTCAAACCGTCAGGCACAGGCCTACCTGGGGCTACTACCCGGTGATTACTACCCTTACTCAATAAGCCTTCACACGGTTAATGCAACTCCAACATTGCTCTCTGCTTCAACGGCAAGGGGAAATGTGGAAAAGAGGATTTGCATTCAGACAACCAACAAGGACTGAACTACACAGTCTGGGGAAACAAATAAGTGTGGGGGTAGCTTGCTTATTGCGTCAGTTACTACCCTAAACCAATTAAGCCTGATAAGAACATAACATAAGAACATGTCATATTGGGTCAGACCAAGGGTCCATCAAGCCCAGCATCCTGTTTCCAACAGTGGCCAATCCAGGCCATAAGAACCTGGCAAGTACCCAAACACTAAGTCTATCCCTTGCTACTGTTGCTAATAGACAGGCCGATTCAGTAAAAACGCGCGAGAGCGGACGAATGCCCACTCTCCCGGCGCACGCCGGTGCACGCGATATAGTATGCAAATGAGGTGGTGCGGTAGAAACAGGCAAAAGGAGGCGCTAGGGACACTAGCACCTCCCTAGCGCCTACTTTTAGCTCGGAGCGGCGGCTGTCAGCGGGTTTACAGCCGACACTCAATTTTACTGGCGTCTTTGAGCCCGCTGACAGACACAGGCTCGGAAACCGGACGCCAGCAAAATTGAGCATCCGTTTTCGGCCTGACAGCCGCAGGCCGAATTCAAGTTTTGTTTTTTTTTTTTTTACTTTTACTCTTCGGGACTTCTGACTTAATATCGCCAAGATATTAAGTCGGAGGGTGCACAGAAAAGCAGTTTTTACTAGAGATGTGAATCGTGCGATCGATCGTCTTAACGATCGATTTCGGCTGGGAGGGGGAGGGAATCGGATCGCAGTTTGGGTTTTTAAAATATCGTGTAAATCGAAAACTGGCACACTAAAACATCCCTAAAACCTACCCCGACCCTTTAAAATAAATCCACCACCCTCCCGAACCCCCCCAAAATGCCTTAAATTACCTGGGGTCCAGAGGAAGGGTCCCAGTGTGATCTTTCCCTCTCGGACCTCCTTGCGTTGTAGAAATGGCGCCGGCGCTACCTTTGACCTGTCATATGACAGGTGAAACGTAGCGCCCATTTTGTTTTTTTGTCCCCTGACGTCAGGAGATTAGGAGATCGTTCCGGACCCCCGCTGGACTTTTGGCAAGTCTTCTGGGGGTCAGGAGGCCCCCCCAAGCTGGCCAAAAGTCCCTGGGGGTCCAGGAGCGATCTCCTAATCTCCTGACGTCAGGGGACAAAAAAACAAAATGGGCGCTACGTTTCACCTGTCATATGACAGGTCAAAGGTAGCGCCGGCGCCATTTCTACAACGCAAGGAGGTCCGAGAGGGAAAGATCACACCGGGACCCTTCCTCTGGACCCCAGGTAATTTAAGGCATTTTCGGGGGGTGAGGGAGGGTGAGGGATTTATTTTAAAGGGTCGGGGTGGGTTTTAGGGTTGTTTTAGTGTGCCAGTTTTCCCGCCCTCCCCCTTCCCCTCCCCCCGATTTACGATTTTTTGACGATAAATCGGGGGAATTGTTATTGTATCTCGGCTCTAACGATTTTTGACGATTTAAAATATATCGGACGATATTTTAAATCGTCAAAAAACAATTCACATCCCTAGTTTTTACTGCTTTTCTGTGCACTTTCCCGGTGCCGGAAGGAATTACCACCTACCTTTGTGTCTGCGCTAATTTCTGAAAGCAAAATGTGCGGCTTGGCTGCACATTTTACTTTCTGTACCCCGCGCGCATACCTAATAGGGCCATCAACATGCATTTGCATGTTGAGGGCGCTATTAGGTGCCACAGGTTGGACGTGCATTTTCCTCCCCTTACTGAATAAGGGGTAAGGGAAAACGCGAATCCAAGAGCAGGCTAACAGTGCGCACTGTACTGTATCGGCCTGAGAGGTAGCTATTCTCTAAGTCAACTTAGTAGCAGGTAATGGACTTCTCCAAGAACTTATCCAATCCTTTTTTAAACACAGCTACACTAACTGCACTAACCACATCCTCTGGCAACAAATTCCAGAGTTTAATTGTGCTTTGAGTGAAAAAACTTTCTCCGATTAGTTTTAAATGCGCGAAATGCTAACTTCAAAGAGTGTAAATAACAGATTCACATCTACCCGTTCTAGACCTCTCATGATTTTATTTATTTATTTAGCAGTTTTTTATACCAACCTTCATAGTAGATAACCATATCGGATCGGTTTACATTTTAACAAAGGGTAAAACTGAGGTAACAATTCTGGTAAATAATAGATAACAGGAAAAGGAATAAGTCAAAGTTACAATCAACAAGGTATGAAAAACTTGGAGGCTTAAAGACAAGCTGGAAGGAAGATAGAGGCAGGTAGAATAAATATAACATGATACGAATAATTTAACGGGTTAGAGCATATGCTTTAACCAGGAAATGCCAGTGTCCATTGTTCAGGAGGAAGTGTGTCAAAGTCCTTGTAAGAAGTGAGGCTCAAACTAGTGATTATCCGGTGGATCTGGGAAGGCTTGGTGAAAGCCACGTCTTTAGTCTTTTTCTGAAGGTTAAGAGGCAGGGTTCCAATCTGAGATTTGCTGGGATATTGTTCCAGATAGCTGGGCCTGCAATTGAAAAAGCTCTGTCTTTGGTCGTAGAGAGGCGAGTGGCTTTAGTAGGGGGAAATTTCAGAGTGCCTTTGTGGATATCTCTCGTTGGTCTGTTAGAGGAGTGGAGTTTGAAAGGGATATCCAGGTCGAGTTGGAGTTGCTGATGGATGGTTTTGTGTATTAGGGTAATAGATTTGTACAGGATTCTGAAATTTACTGGTAACCAATGTAGGTTTCTGAGGACGGGGGAGATGTGTTCACCGCGGCTGGTGTTGGTCAGCAGTCTCGCTGCCGCATTTTGTAACATCTGCAGTGGTTTGGTGGTAGATTTAGGGAGGCCTAGAAAGAGGGCACTGCAGTAATCTATTTTGGCGAACAGAAGAGCCTGGAGGACTGTCCTGAAGTCTTGGAAAAATAAGAGTGGTCTCAGTCGTTTCAAAACCTGTAGTCTAAAGAAACTGTCTTTGGTAGTTGTGTTGACCATTTTTTTAAGGTTTAGACGATTGTCTATTATTACCCCAAGGTCTCTAACGTGCGTACAGGTGATGTGAGCATTGTGCGGTGAAGGTGGAGGAAGATTGTTTTCATTTGAAGAGATGAAGAGAAGTTCCGTCTTTGAGGCATTGAGGACCAAGTTTAAGCTGTTGAGTAGATTAGTAATGGATAGAAGACAGTTATTCCAGTAGGTGAGAGCTTTTGAGATGGATTCTGTTATTGGGATTAGAATCTGTACATCATCTGCGTACAGATAGTGAATTAGGTTGAGGTCTGTCAGTAGTTGGCAGAGGGGGAGGAGGTATATATTAAAGAGGGTTGGAGATAACGAGGATCCTTGTGGTACGCCAAGGGAAGATTTTGTTAGAGGTGACTCCTTGTTATTGATTTTGACTTTAAAAGTCCTATTGCTGAGAAAGGACCTGAACCAGTTGTGGGCTGATCCGGAGATGCCGATATCCTCAAGGCGATCCAGGAGGATGGTGTGGTTGACTGTGTCGAATGCCGCCGAAATGTCTAACAGAACTAATAAGAAGGAATGTCCTTTGTCTAATCCCATTATAATATGGTCTGTAAGCGAAATGAGGAGGGTCTCCGTGTTGCGTGATTTCCGGAAGCCATATTGCGAGGGGTATAGGATCTTATGGTCCTCTAGATATTCTGAAAGCTGGGTGTTTACCAGTTTCTCTGTAAGTTTGGCAACGAATGGTAGATTGGAGATGGGTCTAAAGTTGGCTAGTACATTAGGGTCTAGATTGTGTTTCTTGAGGAGGGGCTTAAGAGAAGCAGTTTTTAGGCTGTCTGGGTAGCTTCCTTGAGTTAGAAGGCTGTTAATAATATTTGTTAGAGGTCCTGAGATTGTGTCTGGAATAAGCAGCAGGAGTCTTGATGGGATATTATCGGCCGGATGACTAGATGGTTTCTGTCTTTTTAGAATGGATTCAATCTCTTTGGTGGAGATTAATTCGAAGCTGTCCAACTTAGGTTTAGCGAACAAATTGAAATTCTCATCTGATTTGAGAGGTGTTGTATTAGGAGGAAGGAGGGCGAGAGTATTTAGGATCTTCAGTTGAAAAAATGAGGAGAGTTCATTAGCCTTGGATAGAGCTTGTTCGTCTGGAATAGGTGGCGGGGTTGATTTAGTTATTTGTGTTACGTAAGCAAATAGGGCCTGGGCGTCATACTGGTAGTGGTGTATTTTGTTGGCGTAATATTCCTTTTTTTTTTGTAGTATGCAGGTCCTATAGCGATGTAAGAAACCCTTGTATGCTGAAAGGGTAGTTGAGTTGGGGGTTTTTCGCCATCTATTTTCTTTATGGCGTAAGTCCTGTTTCATCTGTTTTAGTTCGGTGCTGAACCAAGGTTGATTCCCCCTTTTTTTTGGATTGATTGTTTTGGAGGTTATTGGGCACCATTTGTTTGCGACTGCTTCAGTAATTGTTTGCCAGGAAGATAGGGCTGAGTCGGGATTAGACAGGTCCAGGTTGGAGAGTTCCTTGGAGAGCTGCTCGCTGAGTATATCAGATGGACATGATTTCCTGAATTGAATGGTGGAAAGGTGCGGAGAGGTGTGAGTCTGTTTGTATGTGGAGAAGGATGATTCTATCAAGAAATGATCTGACCAAGGGATTGGGGTACATGTGGGATCAACCGTGCATGTGAATTTAGAGTTAATGAATATTAAATCCAGGATGTGACCAGCTTTGTGTGTGGGGCTGTTGATAGTCTGAGAGAATCCCATAGCAGTGAGGGTGGTGAGGAAGGCTTCGCAGTTCGCGGTATAGCGTCTGTATGGAGGTTGAAATCACCCATAATCATAGTTGGTAGGTCTAAGTTAATATGTTTTGCTATGGATTCTATGAGGGGTGAAGGGTCGGTTTCTAAAACTCCAGGAGGAGCGTAGACTAACAAAATTTGTAGAAGTTTTGACTTGACTAATCCTAGTTCCAATTTGGATTCAGTCTTGATGGTGTGAGCGGTCAGTCTGAGTTCTTTCTTGGAGGCTAGAAGAAGTCCGCCTCCTCTTTTTTTGTGTCTATGGAAGGTGAAGATGTCATATAACTGGATAGGTAGTTGGTTGGTTAAGGCAATGTCTGAGTTTTTTAACCAGGTTTCTGTGATGGCACAGATGTCTGGGTTGGAGTCCAGGAGGTAATCATTGAGGATGTGTGTCTTTTTAGTTAAAGATTGTGCATTGAGGAGTGTTACTGAGAGTAGCGTGAGGCCTAGAAGTTGGTTCAAAGGAGACGTCATGATTGGAATAATTCTTTTTTGTAAGACGTTTGTGGAGTTAGGTAAGGAGATTCTCCTCTGGTTGTAGATGATTGGGATGTTGTGTGTGAACATGATGAATGATGTTCCGGAAGAGGTTTAGTCTGAGCAATATTTTGATTGTGACTGGATACAACTGGTGAGAGTCTGTATGAAGAAGAGATGTCTGTGGACGGATGAAAGAAGGTGTTTGTCTGAATGAAGGGCGGTTTGGATGATTGTTGAAAGGAAGTCTATAAGCTTGTTGGATTGATTGGAGGAGTGCTCAGTCCTCCTTAGGTGTGGGTGGTTGTTTGATCAAGTGGTGGTAGAGCTCCACTTCTGGAGGTCACTAAGTTTGAGTGCTAAAGTTGAGTGCTGGGGTGAAATGCTGGGGCGAATCTTGGTTGAGAGCTGATGTTGAGTGCTGAGATTTGTATGAATGTTTAAAGCTTGCTGGAGAGGCTGGATGAATGCTGGACGCTTGTTGAAGAGGCTGGATGAATGCTGGACGCTTGAAAGAGGGGCTGGGTGAATGCTGGACGCTTGTTGAAGAGGCTGGGTGAATGCTGGACGCTTGTTGAAGAGGCTGGATGAATGCTGGACGCTTGAAAGAGGGGCTGGGTGAATGCTGGACGCTTGAAAGAGGGGCTGGGTGAATGCTGGACGCTTGTTGAAGAGGCTGGATGAATGCTGGACGCTTGAAAGAGTGGCTGGGTGAATGCTGGACGCTTGAAAGAGGGGCTGGATGAATGCTGGAGAGCTTGCTCTATCATATCCCCCCTCAGTCTTCTCCAAGCTGAAAAGTCCTAACCTCTTTAATCTTTCCTCATAGGGGAGCTGTTCCATTCCCCTTATTTTGGTCGCCCTTCTCTGTACCTTGTCCATCGCAACTATATCTTTTTTGAGATGCGGCAACCAGAATTGTACACAGTATTCAAGGTGGGGTCTCACCATGGAGCGATACAGAGGCATTATGACATTTTCCGTTTTATTCATCATTCCTTTTCTAATAATTCCCAACATTCTGTTTGCTTTTTTGACTGCCGCAGCACACTGAACCGACGATTTCAATGTGTTATCCACTATGACACCTAGATCTCTTTCTTGGGTAGTAGCACCTAATATGGAACCTAACATTGTGTAATTATAGCATGGGTTATTTTTCCCTATATGCATCACCTTGCACTTATCCACATTAAATTTCATCTGCCATTTGGATGCCCAATTTTCCAGTCTCACAAGGTCTTCCTGCAATTTATCACAATCTGCTTGTGATTTAACTACTCTGAACAATTTTGTGTCATCTGCAAATTTGATTCTCACTCGTATTTCTTTCCAGATCATTTATAAATATGTTGAAAAGTAAGGGTCCCCAATACAGATCCCTGAGGCACTCCACTGTCCACTCCCTTCCACTGAGAAAATTGTCCATTTAATCCTACTGTTTCCTGTCTTTTAACCAGTTTACAATCCACGAAAGGACATCGCCACCTATCCCATGACTTTTTACTTTTCCTAGAAGCCTCTCATCAGGAACTTTGTCAAACGCCTTCTGAAAATCCAAGTATACTATATCTACCGGTTCACCTTTACCACATGTTTATTAACTCCTTCAAAAAAGTGAAACAGATTTGTGAGGCAAGACTTGCCCTGGGTAAAGCCATGCTGACTTTGTTCCATTAAACCATGTCTTTCTATATGTTCTGTGATTTTGATGTTTAGAACACTTTCCACTATTTTTCCTGGCACTGAAGTCAGGCTAACCGGTCTGTAGTTTCCCGGATCGCCCCTGGAGCCCTTTTTAAATATTGGGGTTACATTTGCTATCCTCCAGTCTTCAGGTACAATGGATGATTTTAATGATAAGTTATAAATTTTTACTAATAGGTCTGAAATTTCATTTTTTAGTTCCTTCAGAACTCTGGGGTGTATACCATCCTGTCCGGGTGCTTTACTACTCTTCAGTTTGTCAATCAGGCCTACCACATCTAGGTTCACCGTGATTTGATTCAGTCCATCTGAATCATTACCCATGAAAACCTTCTCCATTACGGGTACCTCCCCAACATCCTCTTCAGTAAATACAGAAACAAAGAAATCATTTAATCTTTCCGCGATGGCCTTATCTTCTCTAAGTGCCCCTTTAACCCCTCGATCATCTAACGGTCCAGCTGACTCCCCCTCACAGACTTTCTGCTTCGGATATATTTAAAAAGGTTTTTACTGTGAGTTTTTGCCTCTACAGCCAACTTCTTTTCAATTTCTCTCTTAGCCTGTCTTATCAATGTCTTACATTTAACTTGCCAATGTTTATGCTTTATGCTATTTTCTTCTGTTGGATCCTTCTTCCAATTTTTGAATGAAGATCTTTTGGCTAAAATAGCTTCTTTCACCTCCCCTTTTAACCATGCCGGTAATCGTTTTGCCTTCTTTCCACCTTTCTTAATGTGTGGAATACATCTGGACTGTGCTTCTAGAATGGTATTTTTTAACAATGACCACGCCTCTTGGACATTTTTTACTTTTGTAGCTGCTTTCAGATTTTTTCTAACAATTTTTCTCATTTTATCAAAGTTTCCCTTTTGAAAGTTTAGCACGAGAGCCTTGGATTTGCACACTGTTCCTCTTTGTCATTAAGTCAAATTTGATCATATTATGATCACTATTGCCAAGCGGCCCCACCACCATTACCTCTCTCACCAAGTCCTGTGCTCCACTGAGAATTAGATCTAAAATTGCTCCCTCTCTCGTCGGTTCCTGAACCAATTGCTCCATAAAGCTATCATTTATTCCATCCAGGAACGTTATCTCTCTAGCGTGACCCAATGATACATTTACCCAGAAGCCTGACTTGTGAACTACTCCTGGAATCCTGGCAGAAGTCTGCACCAAAAACTTAGGACATGCTGCATCGTCAGATTAAACTTTCCGATCTGAATTTTAAATTACCAAACACAATAAAACTATTGTTCTAATAAGACACTATGCGGAATTTAGAAATTGTGCGCAGAATGCCCCCCCGGGAGTCGTGTGTCCTGCAAGCTGGGGATATTATACACTCAGGGAGAGCAGCTGCGTGACTGGAGAGAGGATTCCCCCCCCCCCTTCATATCCAGAGAAGCAGCAGAAATCAACAGCTTGATTCATGTACTGAAGGAAGAGGGAGCCCCTAAAGAGTATTCCACTAGGGATCTAACAGAAGCTTGAAATGGGAGAGGGGGGGGGGGGGTTAAGAGTGAAAAAATGTTTGATGCCCATTTAAATTTGTTCCCAGCCAGGAAGAAAGGCCTAGTCATAGTCTGACCAGCACAGGCTGAGGCTGCCCTGCTGTGCTTACATCAAGCCCTAGACGTGACAGGAGGTGGGTGACTGCTGTAAAAGGATGTGGCTGTGACTTAAGACACTTAATGCTGGCCACCCCCATTGTTACCACTTTAAATAATTCATTTCCTGCCTGGCTTACCTTTCTAGTTTCTTGCAGAAGTGAAGTGAGGGGTATTTGGAAAACAAATCATAAAATTGCCCTTTGAACTGAAAGGGATTTCTTTAACCTGCAAGCTTTCTAAATATTTTAGACCACAATCCCTCAAATCCATAGCCTTTAAGGTTCATGCAGGATGTGAAACAGGTAGTTTGAATAGCACATTGTGAAAAAAAAAAAAATCAAATTTCTAGACAAAATGTGAGCCCAAATCAATGACTCCCAACAAAGTGTAAGAGCCCAGGGGCACCTGCCATAGCTATTTCCCCAGGAGAGCACAAATTAGACTGCTGCCCAATAAAATTAAAATACCAAAATAGAAAAAAAATGCTACCCCTTGCAAGTCTGCAAATCTCTCACACACAATGTGACACTGCAAGTCTCTGGAGACACCCCCCCCCCCCCCAGTGGCCGTCTAAAACCATGTAACCCCCCTTTTTCCTTGGCGTCACCTTCAGAGAGGTGGTGAATTACACTTCCGCAGCTCTGGGAAGTGTCAGGGTCCTCCAGGGATCACCAGCGGGGAACCAAATCAGTTTCTGGCAGGCCCAAGGGAAGACTTACCCAACAGAGTCCAATGTCAACAATAGTCTGTCCCAAATAAAGAATTCATTGAAAAGTTCAAAGGTAAAAATTCTACACTGGAGAAATCTTCAGTTGAAACACAGGATACAGCCAAAGAAACCCCACAAGATCAGAAGAAGCCACCGTCAAATACTTTTCAGGCAGAAGTTACACAAAAGTCCCACTTAGCGCCAAGGTACCCTGTGCAGCCTGGGTCAGCTTCTGCCCTGGAGACTTCCCAGCAAGCAGAGTGCCACCTCGACCTTCAGGGTCCTCCTCCTGGATGCCTATAGGAATCTTCTCAGCTGCTTCACAAGCAGCTACAATCCCTTGTCTCAGGATTACACTCCCAAATGCCCCCCCTAAGGAAGAGCATCTTAAATAACCTTCATCACCCTCTTGAGAGGACGTGTACCTCCTACCTGTATTACCAAAAAAAAAGCTAATCACCTCATCCACCTGCAGTCTCCCAAATCCCCTTTTCCCTCTCCCTAACAGGACGGCCATATGCCGAGCGCACCGCCCTGTAGCACCAGCACTCTGTCCTCTGGATGACCGTGGAGAGCATGAACCCTCCGAGCGAGCGCACTCCTTAATGAGCCTGAAAGGCTGGAACCCGGCACAAGTTTGTACCAAACTGCTTGGTGACCCGAGTCAGAGTTACACTCACAAACCCAAGGAGCCAAGCGGTGAAGGCACCACAGCCATCACACAGGAACCCTGAAACAGAGGGAGGGCAGAGCGTAAACAATGCCAGGGAAGGCTTTTACTGTCCAGTGTAAGCACACGGGAAGTGAGAGCATTTTATGCGCAAGGCTAAATAAAAGTCAAACAAGTCATAGGCAAACTTTTTTATTGGTAAGGTATTACATCGCCATCTAGTTTTTGATGGAGAGACTCCCTTCAGCAGGGCAATCCCGAAGTATAAAAAGCACATTTCTAGTGTTTATGATTGAAACTGGGAGTGCAGTGCAGCTGGGCTAATTCCAGAGATTTTTGGTTGGTTTATTTCTGTATATACACACACGCAGATGTAATTATACATATTCATCTCACCATATCGTCTCACCACGGTGTTCCACGTTAAACTCTTGGCTGCCAGGCTCTCTCCTCCCCAGCCTGCCCTGTCCCACAGCCACATCTGTTCAGCTGGAGGACAGAGCCCCACATAGAGCAAAGGGGATCCAAAGACAAGCCCCCCCACAGCAAGGCCATCATCTCATTTAGGAAGTCCACAGCACAGGTAAACCCTTCAGCATTACCGGAGACTTTAAAATTACTTTAAAATGTAAGCTCTTTGGGATATGGACTCTGCTTGAAAAATGTTGTAAGCTGCCTTGAGCAAGCATTGAAAAGAGGTCGGTACAAGTTATTGTATTATTTAAAAAGTCACTTAATCTCCGGGTGCTCAGATGGGAAGGTCTTTAAAGAAGTGATCTAGTAAGGGAGGGGGGGGGGAGAAGCAAGAAAGCTAGGGCTCAAACTCTAATATACCCTGTGATCTTGGCCAAATTGCTTTGCCTTTCGTTGTCCCAGATATCAGCTTACAATGTAAGCCCTCTCCGGGGCAGGGACTTCCTCTACCATGCCTGAAAGACGAACATTGCTACCTACTTTGGTAATAGGCTTTTAAAAAATAAACCCTGCGAGTAAGGCATGGGCACGGACGCCTCAAGGTGAGGAAACGTGTTATTCCTTTTGAATTTGAGACGTACATTTTAAAAAAGTGTGGCTTGAAACTGCTCTGCTCCAGCGGGTCCCAGATAAAGCAGGGGAGGCAGCGGCTCCAGATGAAGCCCCCCCATGCTCTGGAGCTCGCATTTTAGGCAGGGCACCGGCCGAGCCTCCCCTGACCATAGGGCCAGTCTAAGCGCCTACCTGGGCCACCCGAGGGTGCGCGGCCCACTAGGCGGCTAACTCCTGCGCTCTCAGCTGCGCGGGGCTGTAAGGCAACGCCACCCACCGGCCGCCAGCCCAAGCGTCAGAGACCCCGCCGCCGAGTCCGTTTCATGCTACACGCGACGGAGAGAGCGGGGGGGGGGGGGTCCGTGGTACCGACCGGGACGCAGAGCCACGGGAAAGTTAACAGCACGGAACGAAAGGAGGGCTGCGGCTGCCGAGGACGAAAAGTAACGACCGCGCCGGGGAGATGCGCGAGACCTGCGCCGCCGCCGGGACGGAGTCAGGACGAGACGCGCGCGCATGAGAGGAGAAAGTTTCGGGACCGGAGAGGAGGGGGGGGAGGGGGGTCTCTCCCGCATCTTCGCTAAGCGGGGGCTTGCGCCCGGAGCCGCGCCTTACCTTCCACAGACTTCCCGATGCTGTGCAAGTGCGTTATAGAGGGGTAGCGCTCACTCACGTTCCTCAAAAAGCTCCCCAAGGCCTCCGTGCGGTGATAGCCGAAGTCCAACGCCAGCACGGAGGGCAGCAGGAGCAGAGTCAGGCAGAGCGGCTCCATGCTCTGCGGGCACCGACACGGGAGCAGCGGGAAAGAAACGGCCGAGAGCCCTCCCGCCCCGCTAACGCAGGACAGGGGGAGAGAAGCTACGGCTGGGAGCCCCGGCAGCGACCACCAGCGTCCGCATGGCAATCTGCCGGCGCTGAAAACCGGACTTGACTCCCCCCGCGCGGAACGGCTCCGCTTTTATCCCGCTTCGTCGTCGTCGTCCCCCCACCCCTCCCATCCCGCGAGTGCTGCCAGCCGGCTCCGCCCACACTCACGCCTCCGCCGCACTCCCGAACCCCACCCCCGTCCAGTCTCCGCCCAGCGGGGCTCGCACTGCCAATCAGGAGCCGAGGGCGTGGCCAAGCGACCAGCCCGACCCGCCTCCTCTGCCCCTGAAGGAGCTCGCCTGGGTGGAGCCGCGCGGCAAGGGGCGTGATCGCGGAGTTTCGCGTGCTCCGAAGGCGCTCCGCTCCCACGCCCCACCCCCCTCTCTGGAATAAAGCGCCAGAACTTCGGCACGGGCACGTTTCCGCCGCTGGCGGGAGGGACCGACGCCTTTCGGGGTCTCGTGTCGCGCTGGTGGATGTACGGTTGTCCTCCCCGCTGTGGCTTCCCTCGATCTGGCCTTACTGGGGCGAGGCGGTACAACATCGGGATCCACGTGAGACGCCCCCTTGCTATGTCCGGGATCTCGTGCGAGCGAGGTGATGGCACAGAGGGCCCCCAGGTATGTCCTCCGGGCAGAGCCGTACCTATAGTGGGCACCCAGGGGGGATACTTCTTTGGCGCCCCCCCCCCTCCACCCCATATATAGTTTTAACATTTCTTAAACATCGATAAAATATTTCAAAACAGCAGACATGTCAAACACCACCCAATAATTAAAACTAATAAGGATTTTAAAAATCTACCACTCTCCATATCTGTCACCCTGAGGTTTTCATGAACTGGGCAGGGCTGGCGGAAGCATTAGGTGAACTAGCCCTGGGGCTAGGGTGCCAACCATTAGGGGGTGCTGCCACCACTCGCGAGCCAGAGGTAGGGTGAGGCACCTGATTCAAAATTCTGTCCAGACCTTGCCTCACTCTGCCTTCATTCTACCCCCCCGCCCCCCAAGACTCAAAAATCCTTGGTGGGTCCAGCAGGGAGCCCATGAGCAATCTGCCGCTCCTGGGCCATCGGCTGCCACTAACCAAAATGGTGCCAGTGGCATTTAGCCCTTACCATGTGACTGTCTACCTGTGCCATTGGCTAGCCTGGGTCACATGATAGGGGCAATGGATGACCAGCGCCATTTTGGTTACTGGAAGCAGATTGCTCCCAGGCCCTCTGCTGGACCACTTGGGGTTTTCGTGAGTCTTGGGGGGTTGGCAGGGTGGAGGGGTTATTTTATTTAAATATGGGGGGGCAGTGTGGCGGCATGTGGTCCCTGCCACTGGAGGTAGGAGTCAGGGCTGCAAGCAGGGGCGCAGAAGGTGCCTAATCCCCGTGCACCGGCCCTGTAACTGGGGGTACATGCACACATACAGAGACACAAACAAAATATGCTCCCTCTGTCTCTCACACATATACACCTTTGATGAGAGACAGAGGGAGCTTGAGTATGTGTGTGTGTGTGAAAGAGAGAAGCGCACACGCTTCCTCCATCTCTCTCTCACACATACACACACACACACCTGCTTCTTCTGCATCTCTCACACACGATTCCTGTCTCATCCACGACACACATGCTTCCTGTCTCTCACCCCCACCCCTGCACACAGGTACCCCCTCATAAGTATACACACTCACTCTTCTGTACATTCACCGTCTCATATACACACACAGGCATCCTCTCATTATCACACTCACACCCACCCCCTCTCATACACTGGCACTTACTCTTTCAGGGCCAGTCTCTCACTTCTACGGCCAGCCTCTTCTTTTGCCGCCGTCTCTGGGAGATGCCAGCGGCAACACTGGTCTCTTCCACTGGCAGGGAGTGGAAAGCTCACCAGCATGTCACAGCTTTGTGCCGCCGCAGGACCTTCCTGCTGGTGGCAATGGCACCCTCCCAGTGTTGACACCCGGGGCAGAGTGCCCCCATCGCCCCCCTCCCCCCCCCCTTGGTACGCCTCTGCTTCCAGGCTGCCACATCGGATCGGATGCGCGGAAGGCTTTGGCTCATATTATGCCTGGGTGGGGGGATTTTTAACAGCTCCAGCTCTTTTAATCTGACCGTTTAATGGGGTGGGGGGGTGGAAGGGGCTTTAGAGGCCTCCCACCTGTCCTCAGTACTGCTGCATGTGCCTCCGTCCTCCCTTCTACCTGACAGGTTATGTATGGAAATCTTTACAGGCCAGCGGACACAGGCACACTACCCCCCACCCCCCTAAGATGATGGCGGATAAACAGGACCGGATTAACGGTGCACAAGGAGGGGGATGGTATCCCTGTAGAAACTCTGAGCTCTGCTCCTTCTGTTCCCTACTTACCTGTGCTCTTCTTATCACCTAAACCCAGAGATGGCGAATCGTTTAGGCCCGGCCTGTCAAAAATTCAGAAAATGTCTAACTTGACTCTATTGGTGTGTCATCCCTCCCCCAACAAAACAGACACAAATCTTTACATATTCATTTAAAAACAGTTTCATATAGCACACTAATTATCCTCAGGTATGAAGTCTGAAAAATCAGTGACTCACAAGAGAGGTCCTATAATTTTGTTGGGTGTTGGACGCTTGCGTGTCACCCAAAACATTGTGGTGTGTCACCTTTGACCCGCATGGTCTGCAGTGACCCCGTCCCTCTTCCCTACTTATCTGTGCTCTCCCTATCATCCAGCCATTCCTCACAGGTCTGCAGTGACTCCGCCCCTCTTCCCTACTTACCTGTGCTCCCTTATCACCCAGACATTCCTCACAGGCCTGCCCTGACTCTACCCCTCTTCCCTACTTACCTGTGCTCCCCTGTCACCCAGCCGTACCTCACAGGCCTGCCCTGACTCTGCCCCTTCCCTACTTACCTGTGCTCCCCTGTCACCCAGCCGTACCTCACAGGCCTGCCCTGACTCTACCCCTCTTCCCTACTTACCTGTGCTCCCCTGTCACCCAGCCGTACCTCACAGGCCTGCCCTGACTCTGCCCCTTCCCTACTTACCTGTGCTCCCCTGTCACCCAGCCGTACCTCACAGGTCTGCCCTGACTCTGCCCCTTCCCTACTTACCTGTGCTCCCCTGTCACCCAGCCGTACCTCACAGGCCTGCCCTGACTCTGCCCCTTCCCTACTTGTGCTCCCCTATCACCCAGACATTCCTCACAGGCCTACTCTCCACACCTCTTCCCTGCTTATCTGTGCTCTTCCTATCACCCAGCCATCCCTCACAGGCCTGCCCTGACTCTTCCCTACTTACCTATGCTCCCCTGTCACCCAGCCATCCCTCACAGGCCTGCCCTGACTCTGCCCCTCTGCCCCTCTTCCCTACTTACCTGTGCTCCCCTATCACCCAGACATTCCTCACAGGCCTGCTCTCCACACCTCTTCCCTGCTTATCTGTGCTCCCCTGTCACCCACCCATCCCTCACAGGCCTACCCTGACTCTGCCCCTCTTCCCTGCTTATCTGTGCTCCCCTGTCACCCACCCATCCCTCACAGGCCTACCCTGACTCTGCCCCTCTTCCCTACTTACCTGTGCTCCCCTGTCACCCACCCATCCCTCACAGGCCTACCCTGACTCTGCCCCTCTTCCCTACTTACCTGTGCTCTCCCTCTCACCCAGACATTCCTCACAGGTGGGCAGTGACTCCGCCTCCTTTCCTGTGCTCTCCCTAGCACCCAGGCCCCTGAAGTGACTGCTCCTCTTCCTCCATGTGGCAGAGCGTGTGAGCACATACCAGTCTCACCTGTATCCTAGGGCTGGGGATAGTGGGGAAGGGAAGGGAAGGGAAGGGTCCGGCCGAAATTCGTAGCCCATCCGGACGGGAGGACTCTCCCCCAAAGGAGCAGTCTTCTATAATCTCTCTCTGCTGCAAATGAAGCGCCTCTAGGCCCATGTTTACTCCAGCCATTAATAAAGCAGTGCTGCAGATGACATCAGAGCGTTGCTGCACTTTCCTGTCGGTTGAACCTGCCTCCTGTTCTTGAAGGTTTGCTGGATGGCTTTTGATTTCTCCCATTTTTGGCCTTCCACCTGCCCCTACCGTGGTGCTCCAGACTTTTTTTTTTTAAATTAAAGCAGTTCATATTCATACTTTGGGCCTTATCCGTGGAGCCTAAACTACTGGCGAACCTTACAGGGAGCAGAAAGTGCAGCTGTGCCCACACTTCAGAAAGAGTTGTTTTCCTTGCTGTTATTATTATCTTGTTTTTGCCTGTAAAGGCTATTTACGGCTTCGTACCCAGGGAAGAAGCGGAGGAAAGGAAATACCCTGGGTTGCAGAAGGACTTCTCCTAGGCTTCCCGCGCTCTCGAGGGACTCGGAAGGCCGGGCTTCCCGCTAGCAGTGCTGGGACGCGCTCCACGCGTGTGCAGCAGGGCTAAGCAGACGTTCTGGTAAAACAGGGCAACACGGGATGTTTGCTCAAACAGTTGTCAACTGAGGAATCCACACCCCCCGCCTGTTAGTTCGCCACATCAGCCTCGGAGCACAAAGAAACGCACGCAGCTCCAGGGGTAGGGTCCTCATCTGGGGTGAAGCTAAGAGAAGCCGGGCTCGCCACATCACATGGACATCTCCGGGAAGGGACGGGGTAGGATCCTTTTAGTTTGCTGGCGGACGGTGTCAGCAGTTAAAAAAAAAAAAAGGACTCCCAGGATCATGACATAGACGGGCCTGCTGTGTGACCGCAAATCCAGTTATATCCAACCGCACAGGATTCACACACACAAAAAAAAAAATGAGAAGGCCGGATTGTAAATTCAAAATGGGGAATGCAAGCTTTTAGGGCAAGTTCAGCGCTGAGTACACTTGCCTGGTACGGGATCACTCTCCCCCATGTGAGAAAAAAATCAGCTCGGTGCTGACAGCCACCAAATTATCACAAGTTTCCTTAAACCAGCTAATCTCAACAGCTTGTGTAACCTTTATGAAATAGCTCTGGCAAACGGAGGACACTAGAAGCCCTCTGATTGAAACATAGAAACATAGAAATGAAGGCAGAAGAAGACCAAACGGCCCATCCAGTCTGCCCAGCAAGCTTCACACTTTTTTTCTCATACTTATCTGTTTCTCTTAGCTCTTTGGTTCTATTTCCCTTCCACCCCCACCATTAATGTAGAGAGCAGTGATGGAGCTGCGTTCAAGTGAAAATTGGTCACGCCACCGGCAAAAAAATGTCGGAAGTTGCACAGGAGCTTCTTCATGACAAAAGAAGTAATTAATCCCTCACCTGTGACTGCTCCTGACATGTGGCAGGCAACCGCTGAGATCAGCAGGGGTATCAGAGAGACTGAGCAGCTTCCTGCAGAAGGAGACGAGGAATCAGGGCCAGTACAAGGGTATTAAGCAACTTAGGAAAAAACCCTCAGCCTTGACTTCCCACCACCACCATTAACTTATCCGCACAAGAGCATATCACTCCGGCCCTAGAACAATGCAGTTGGATCACGGTGATTATTGCTCCGTGCTTTTAAGATCTTGTCATTTAGCTGTCTCAAAAGAGCATCTGCTGGTTTACACTCCAGTGAGACATTTACCTTCTGTTGCGTTCGTGCCTGTTCTCGCCCTCGCTCCATCCTCTCTACCTTAGTGGCGACTCCCTTCGGGTCTGACGGACAGGTGCTGCTGCGGCTTCTCCTCGCTGTACTTCCTGGAATCCCCGGGCTGGCCTGACGCTGCAGATCCGCCATGTTCCTGATGACGTAAAGGCACGCGCACGCGCTCCAGAGTTTGTACCGACAAGGGCAGAACCTCGGGGGCGTCCCCCCGTAGTGATGTCATCCACTTCCACTTTAAAAGTCTTTGCTTGCAACTACGAATCGAGTTAGCAAGGGGAAGTCTTTCTCCGCTGCTCTGCCTCCACCACCTTACCAGGGGTACCCGCTCCTCAGGGGCCCCGCTCTCTTCTTGATTTCAGATTGTTAAGACGGGATCCGGTACTCGCTCCTCGAGGGCCTAAGTCCTTGAATGTTCAGAAGGCTCCTTACTGCCTGGAAGCGATCACAGACGTGAACACTGTGAGTTCTACTTCAGATAGGAACCGGTACTCGCTCCACCAGGGCCTATGTTCCTAATCTCCAAGACTCTCTTCAGTCTAAGACGCTATCGCAGGTATGGAGATCGTGAGTCATTATTGTGGATTACAGATAGGAACCGGTACTCGCTCCATGAGGGCCCATGTTCCTAAATCCCTTCTCTACTCTCTTCTATTTCAGAAGCTACTATTATATACCTATATCTTGTGCATTACTATTATAGATTGCAGAGAGGAACCGGTACTCGCTCCATGAGGGCCTATGTTCCTAAAACCCTCCAAAGACTCTCTTCTCTTCCATAAGCCATCTCATACACAGATATTGTGAGTTCTCATTTCAGACTGCTTATAGGAACCAGCACTCGCCTACGGCTCCTGTTCCTGAATATACTGAAGACTGTGTTGCAGAGAAGCCATTACAGATCTCTACTATTGTGAGTGTAACATCTACTACTGGCTATGTATCCAGCATACCCTGTCTACTCACTACCTATAGTCTCTCTCTACAGCTCAGCCACCCAGAGACCGCAATTCCAGTATCTGAGGGACTTCAGCCCTGCCGGACACATCAGCTCACTATTGCCATCTCTGGTGGTTCTACTTCCAGTCTAATAAAGAACTATCTGTGTTTGTCTCCATACTCCAGCCTAGCCGGTGGTCCCTCTCAGGATATCCTCCTGGGGGCGCTGTCATCTGCCATCGGCCCAGGGATTCACCAATTTACCTCAGTGTTCATTCCTTACACTACTAGAGCGGTATTATACGACTGCCACTCTGTGGGAAGCCAGCCCACTACAGATCATTAACTCCGTCTACGGAGCATTACAATTGTTAGCTCTTCCCCTTGGCAGGGTGATCCATAATCGATTGCTAACTCCCTGGCGGACTTATAACAGTTTGCTATCCATAGCAGCAGGGACTGATAACAGATTGTTAACTCCTCTATCTCTAGGAGGAGATCCATATCAGACTGCTAACCACTCCCCCTACAGGAGGAGCTCGATAATAGATAGCTAACTCCGAGCAGCAGAATTATAATAGATTGCCAACTCCTCCTCTGGAGGAGCAGATCTACAACAGATTGCTAACTCTGCAGTCTAATCCACAACAGAGTGCTAACTCCTCCCTTCTTGAGGAGCCAAGCCTAACACCTTCTTCACAAAAGACACTCCTACACATCCCTGCAAGACTTAACCGACAGAGGGGGCCAGGATGGTGCTGCGGGACAGGCTGTGCGCTGCAAGAGCTCCAGATGTTTGGTCAAAAGAAAAGGAAGACTGAGGACTTACCCAGCAGCCTTCGTTTCTTCCTCGTCGATGTCGCTGATAGGGACTTTTGTCTGCGACTTCCACCTGGATCCAGGGTATTTGAAGGGAGAAGCTGACTCCTTGTCTCCCCCAGACTGGAGTGCACTCCTTTGCCCTGAATTGAGAGAAGCGCTGTTGTATCCTGCAGAAGATCGAACATCCACGTATCTCTACCATCTCAGCGCTGATCGATGACATCACAGGGCCATGTTTGCTTGCAGGGAGAGCTGCAAATAGAATCAAGATATCTTCAAAGGGAATGATTTAAACCATGAGAAAAGTAAAGACACAAATTAGGGAACATTGTAGTAGAATTCGTAATTCTGTTGATAATGCCCCGTTTGGTTGAGCATTGGTAGCAATATATAATTTTATCCACTGATTTCCAGTATTATGAAATATATATATATAGTGGACCCTCTCCTGAAGAAGCTTTGAGAAGCAAAATGTTGCGTGGAAGTCCTCTGTGATTTTTTTATCTTGTTGTGTATATATGGTGTATGAGTGGTGTGTGGTATGTTGTTTTTTTTAATGTAAATCAGTCTCTATAGTGAATACATTGTTGAAATAAATTGTTGTATATATTTTGTAATTTTGGGGATTAATAAAAATACATTGTATGTTTTGTGGATATATCATTTTTTTGCTTTGTTATAACAAATATTTCTGTCTGATGTTCACTATGGAAGGGTCTGGAGCCAGGACCACATAAAACAAACACCAATAAGACAATAAATGAGGTAAACCTGCAAATGTTATCCCTGCTCTGGGTAACCCTATTTTCCAACATTGGTCTGCGATGGGGCCGGTGGATACTGACACGACGAGAGGAGTGGGACCTCCATCGGTTTTTTGCATTCCTCCCCATTTTAACTAAGGGTAATGCCTCTCTAATTGTTCTCACTGAGGCCGAGGTAAGTTTTCTTGAGACCACGCCCAAGTTTAACAAAATTGCTACATGGGCCCGACATCTCCTTTCCGCCTTCCCCACCTGGCTCTCTCATCTGGGGAGTGGAATGAAGGTCTCGGAGAGGATGTTTCCCCCGGAGAGGATTGCCTGGGCCTGTCTGATGATCTACAGATAACTATAAACCATTAAGGTTTATTGTTATACTCGTTTAATGTCCCCCATTAAGGTTAATGTTACACTGTAAAAGTAGTAAGACACCCCTGTCATACTACTCCCAACTGTTATAAGGTGAACCGATGTGATGTACACCAACGAATGTCGGTATATAAAAGCAAATAAATAAATAAAAACACTTGAGGGAAATTCAGTTTCCGTTATTGCATAGAACATATAGCTCTAGGGCTCGGGGTGTCTTGATGAAACCGGGGGACTCTGATGCTTGTTTAAAGCTCCTCCCAGTACTCTTTGTCCTGTGTTCACTGGGTGCCCCCCGATTACAGCCGTTTTGGAATCGCATCCCGACTTACTTAGATAAACCTTTGGGTTGCGATCTCTCCTGGTCAGGGGTTTCTGTGGATTTCTGCTTTTGGGATACTGAGTGTTTGTTACCTTGGCTGTGGAAGTTATTCTGCTGAGCTGGGAATCTGGGGCTGTGCCTTCCTTCCCCCAGTGGAAAGGAAAGCCTTGATGAGACAGACTGCAAGCTCGACACTAATCTGGAAGCAGGACCTGGTGACTCACAGCCTTCAAGGTTATTTTGTCTTGTGGGACAAGTTGCTTTCTTCCTCTTAAAGCATCTACTTTGCCAGGGTCACGCTGGATGACCTAATCACTCTCTTACTGGAACTTTTTTCCTTTTTTTATGTCTCGTGGGTTGCTTTTGGTGGGTTTGTATGTTGGTGTGGTGGATGGGTGGGTTTGTCTGTGGGTGTGTGGATGGTTTTTGGTCTATAAGGGTTTTCAAGGTTAGAAAGCTGGGTCATTTTGCTTCCATCTGTACCAATGAGCGTGCTGTGGTTGTTCTCCGCTGTCGTTTATTGTTCTTTTGCAATTGACTCAATAAAAACAAATTTAATAAAAAAAAAGAAGTGAAGTAAACCTCAATCAGTTTTCAGAACAGTGTGTTCACGAGGAGCTAACTAAACTTAAAAGTAGACAAGGCGATGAGGCTGGATGGGATACATCCGAGGGTATTGGGGAAACTTAGAGAAGCCCTAGCAGCTCCGCTGGTGACCTTTTCAATGCTTCTTTAGAGTCAGCAGTAGTTCTGGAGGGCTGGAGAAGGGCAGATGTGGTTCCTATTCATAAAAGTGGAAGTAAGGAGGAAGCTGGGAGCAAACTAATGGAATCGCTGCTAAAACAGAGGAGAGTGCAATGTTTGGAATCCAATGTATTGCAAGATCCGAGGCAGCAGGGTTTTACC